>NC_140591.1:775111624-775557231 GCF_964204655.1 Triturus cristatus | reverse complement strand
GTAAAAATTGAGTTGTAGTGACACGCGTTGTAACGTGTGCGCTGTAACGAGTGCGTTGTAAACAATATCTCCCCAATCGACACAATTGGCAAAATAACTGCTTGTCCTCTTGTTTGTGCCACAGTGTGTAGTCTACAGTACGTGTTCCATAACACAATGTTGTCTTCCGACCTCGTTGTAGTCCTGCTGAGTAGAGCTCATCACTTTACAAATACCAGATCTTGAAAATCCAGAGTAAAAACGTCATTGCACATACATCAAATTCAAAACCCCTTTTTGAAATCCCATTTAGCACAAATCTATGACTAACACCTCTTTCCGAATTCTATGATTTCATTTTAAGACCCAGCAACCTCTTCCCTAAACTACCAGAAGACCCTCTGTAACCAAACACAGGCAGGGAATTCAGACTGGCTTTAAAATCCCGCCCCATGCTAGTTTTGTCAAGAAAGACACATACATTTGTCCCCAGAGAACACTCTAAAATGAAACCTTTGAACCCACTTCACAAGAAGCATAAAACACCAGCTACTTCGTTCCATATCACTCCCTTTCCCCTTTTACAAGCAGAGGGGAGTAAAGTAGCAATCCCAAAACCAACCCCTCAACCCCCTCCGACCGCAACACCATTTCTAAACCTAACGTTAGAAGGTAATCTAACCGTAGCTTCACCCTAATAAAGCATTAAACATTCTCCCCATTGTCTATATGCTGACAGCTAATGTAGCATAACAAACCTCCCAACAAGGTGGGATTGCTACAGGTCTACACCCACCAAACCTTAAACACAGGGTTCCAAGACCTGCCCCTCACAGAAGTGCTCTTGCAGTCTCTCCCTGTAGTATGTGGCCTGGGAGGCACTGGATGACTCATTCTGAGGCTGACATGTCTGGGTCAAGGGGTGAATGGAAGCTGGATGCGGCCTAAACCTTCTACGAGTCTGAACGGGCGAAGATTGTAGAATACCCTCACACAATCTCCCTCAAGTCACACTTTCAATATATCAGTTTGATGTTTTGCATAAGGGTGCCGCAGTCCCACATTTCTGGAGAGAAGGTTCCTTGATGCTGCTTCCGCGTGCCCGGGGTGTCTCACATCAGAAGCTGACGTGTTGCATATGTTTAGGGGACACCCTCGCCTGAATACCTTTTGGAGTGGGGTGCTGCAGCTATCTTCTGACATTACTGGGCTGTGGTGTCAGCCGAGTCTCTTCAAGAGCAGAGTCCAGGGTTTTGGATTTTCGCTGGCTATGACAACTAGAACGCTGTTGTCCCTTTGTACTACATCAATGGCAGGGCGCGTCACTGACCTAGGAGGAGTCAGAGGGCAGGGCGCTGCACAGGGGCCTCTGTGACCACTTTATAGTGAGCCTCTGGGATGAAATGCAGAGTCATGTGGGAGGAGTTAGGAATGGTTTGCTGCTTGTTCTTCTTGTTAGCCATTCTTTGCTTGCTGCTTTCCGCTGGTCCTTCCTGGCTGTCCCTATGCCTAATCCCTCCAGTGTCCATTATAACAATAATGGGGCCGATTCACAGAACTAACTTAAGGCAAAATCCTAAACTTACTACTTTTGGTATTCACAGAACTTAGGATTTTGTCTTAAGTTTGTCTTAAGACAGACTTAAGACCGACTTAAGACAAACTTAAGACAAACTTAAGACAAACTTAAGACAAACTTAAGACAGATTTAAGACAGACTTAAGACAGATTTAAGACAAATTTAAGACAAAATCCTAACTTATGTCTGTCTTAAGTCTGTCTTAAGTTTGTCTTAAGTCTGTCTTAAGGGGGGAGGAGCCTAGCGCGCAACCAAGATGGCCGCGTAGGTGTGAGGCTCCCGAGGACCTCCGCGACCTCCTACATATATCCTGACAATATCCTGTCCTAGATGAGGGGACTGTGTTGGTGAGCCCGAGCTGAGGTGGCACCCGCTTTCCGCTTCCAAATTGGACCTCGGACTCCGGCGGTAGCACCGATTGAGATTTGCGGCCTTCTCCACGCCGGACCCCGGATTGGAGTTGTGGGGTGATCCGGAGGCAAAGTCAACAACAGCGGCGGGCTGGGCGCGGCGGCTCGCGTACCCCGCACTTTCACTTTCGCTTTCGCACCCTCCTTGCTGTCTCGGCGAGGTTGGGTCGCGGGGCACTGTGAGGTGGTGTGGCCCCGTTGGGGTGCCCTGCCGGCCCGCCGGCTGTGACTTGCCCCGCGGCCCTGTGGTGACCCCCCCCGGATCCCGTGAACCGGCTTGCCCGCCCTTTACGACGTGCCTGGCACGGCCGTGGGACTGGAACCATGTCCACAAAGCAAGATGGAGATCGGGCAAAGGTGAAATCGACCCGACGTGGCGCAGTCCACCAGTCTAACAGCATGGACCGCTATACCCTCCAGAAGGGATCTCCCGAGGTACCGCGTAGGTCCCCTGAGGGCCCGACTGATGCTCCTGCTCTGCCCGCGGATCTGACCCTGCGGGACGTGATGGGCGCCATCGCTGAGATGAAGGCCTCGGTGGACCAGCGTTTTGATACACTGGCGCAGAAAATTGACTCGGTCCTCGTGGATGTTGGCCTGGTAAGGGCCGATCTATCCAAGACTAATGACCGGGTCGATTCTTTGGCCCACTCCACATCGGGCCTCACGACGGATGTGGCAGCCCTCCAAAAGGAGGTGCGCCGGCTTGGCCAGGCGAGCGCGCTGATGGATCGTCGCTTGGAGGATTCTGAGGGTCGGGCCCGGAGGAACAATGTCCGTATTCTCGGGGTGCCTGAGGGACGTGAGGAGGCGGCGGCGGATCTATTCGTGGAGGACTTGATTCTCACCCACCTCCAGCCCCGGGGACTGAGTAAATTCTTCGCGGTGGAGCGGGCCCACAGGGTTCCCGGAGGAAGGCCCAAGGCCGGAGCCCCCCCGAGGCCTCTCATCGCCCGGATTTTCAACTTTCGGGACAGAGACGCTATCCTGCAATCCTCCAGACTACAGGGGCCGGTCAGACTCGACAATATGGATATAAATTTTTATCCTGACTTCACCCCAGCGGTCCAAAAGCAGAGACTAAGCTTTCTCGGAGTCAAACGTCGTCTCCGGGACCTAAATCTCAAGTACGCTATGCTTTTCCCGGCTAAGCTGCGGGTGGAGTTGGATGGCCGCACGCACTTTTTTGATCGTCCCGAAGCAGCCGGGGACTGGCTAGATACCTTGCCTGGGGATCGGGATCGGGGGGGTGGGGGGGAGCGGTGGGGGGAGAGGGCCCGCCGGATCAGGACTGAGGGACTAATATTATGCCTTGCTCTGGACAAAATTGATGTCACTTTTGACTGTTCGCCTGTTCGAGTAAGTCTCCTCCTGTGGAGGTCGTGTGGGGTCTCTTGGGGGTTCTCCCTCCTCCTCTGGGGGTCTAGTTAGTTTCACCATCTATGGGGCGACAGGCACACTGCACTTTGGGGGGGCTGTTTGGGCTCATGCAGGGGTGCAGGGAGGGGGGAGTTCTGTTGGGGTGGGGGAGTTGGGGTGGGGTGTTGTTCGTTTTTACCACAAGGCAAACCCTTTTCTGTATTGTTTTTAAGGTGCTCTCCAGGGGACGACTGATGGCTCCTGTGTGTGATGGGGGGTAGGGATTTGACTCTGTTGTCTTGGAACGTTAATGGACTGGGGGATAGGATCAAATGAGGTGTGGTCCTGCAGTATTTGAAACGAATCTCACCCGATGTAGTCTTCCTGCAGGAGACACACCTTATTGGAAACTCTTTTTGTGCCATGAATCGGCGTGGCTATCGTTTGGTGGCCCACTCGGGCTTCACGTCGGGCTCACGGGGTGTGGGCATTATGGTGAAGAACTCGCTCCCGTTGGAAATTGATGAGGTGCGCCATGACGATAGGGGACGCTATGCTGTTTTAGTGGGGAGAATGGAAGGCAAAGTAGTGGTCTTTGTATCAGTATACGTCCCACCGGGGCTACAGGCGACCACTTTTGCAGACCTGGGGCGCCTCCTCCTGGGCCTTCCGGGGGGACTCCTAGTGGTTGGGGGGGACTTCAATGCGGTGGTTTCTGGGACTCTGGATCGTCACCCCCCTAGGGACCTCCCCCGGGCCCAGGCGTGGCTATCCGGCCTCTTGGATACACTGGGATTGGTGGACTGCTGGCGCTTAAAACATCCCACGCAGCAGCAGTACACTTTCCACTCGGGGGCCCATGGTAGCCTCTCACGGCTTGATCATGTCCTTGTCCCAGCGGCCTATGCTGGGAGTGTGGGGGAGGTGCGCCATCTGGCGAGGGGTATCTCAGATCATTCCCCGCTCCTGTTCCATTTTGATGTCCTTCCGAGGGGTGAGGGCAGGGTAGTTCCCATCAATGCCTGGTACCTGCGCGACCCCACCATTCGCGCTGCTGTGATTCAATCCTTGCAGCGATACTTTGATGAGAATGTGGGGTCCGTCCCTTCGGCTATCTCCTTGTGGGAAGCCTTCAAGACAGTTCTCAGAGGAGAGGCCCTGTCCCTTATTTCCCATGCCCGGAGGCGAGAGCGGGAGGAGGTTACCCGGGTGGAGGCCGAAATTGCTGAATTGGAGGGTGATTTAGAGGGCGGAGTGACGGATGCTGCACTACATGTCCTACAACTTAAGCAGGCGGCCTACAGGGCCCTCGTTACGGAGGCGGCCAGGGGCCTCAGTAGGGAGCAACAGGGGCGACTGTATGATGTGGGTGATAAGGCGGGCAAACTGATAGCGTGGTTGGATAAAAAGGAGAGAGTGAATCGTGTGGTCCCGCTGATTGAGAGGACGGATGGTGTGAGTGTCACCGAGCCAGAAGAAATTGTCTCCTGTTTCGCGGATTATTTCCGCGAGGTGTATTCTCCGGTCTCTCCTTGCTCGGAGGAGGACTCCCATTCCCTGCTTAGGGATATCGCGCTGCCCTCCCTCTCGGAGGAGGACAGGGTGTCGCTGGATGCCGCTCCTACATCCGACGAAATTGCCCTCGCCATACGTTCGGTTGCCTCTGGCAAAGCCATGGGCCCGAATGGCATCCCTATCGAGTTATATAAGTTGCGACCAGATGTACTGGCACCCCACCTCCGCGCGATGTTCCTGGCGGCCCACTCGCTGGGCTCCCTCCCGCCGGACCAGCGTCTGGCTACTATTGTGGTGATCCACAAGGAGGGGAGGCCTCGGGACCGGGTCACATCCTATCGGCCTATCTCGCTCTTGAATGCGGAGCCCAAAATTCTCGCCAAGGTGCTGGCCAATCGGCTGGTCGGCGTGGTGGGCGACCTGGTCCACCAAGACCAGTCCGGCTTTATCCCCCATCGCAACACGGCCCTTAATCTGCGGCGCTTGCACGGGGTGCTCGCACGTGTCCCATTCGTGCGGGAGCCGGCCATTTTGGCGTCCTTAGACGCCACTATGGCGTTTGACACGCTTGAGTGGCCATACATTTGGGCGATGCTGGCGAAGTTTGGATTCGGCCCGGGCTTCATCAGTTGGGTCAAATTGTTGTATTCGGGCCCATTGGCGCAGGTGGTAGTGAATGGAAGAGTTTCGGCCCCATTCGAGCTGGGCCGGGGCACGCGACAGGGCTGCCCCTTGTCGCCGCTCCTGTTTGCGCTGGCCTTGGAGCCCCTGGCGGAGTGGCTGCGGTGGCACCCCTCCATCCGTGGTCTCCGTTGGACCCCCGAGTATGAGGACCGTGTGTCCCTATACGCTGACGACATCCTTTTGTACCTAGCCTCCCCACGTAAGTCACTCATAGTCCTGGTTGATGTTTTACGTTCATTCGGCCGGAACTCAGGCCTTGTCATCAACTGGGCTAAATCATGCGTGTATGTGCTCTCTGGGGAGGCTCCTGTTCTTCCGCGGGGTTGTCCGATTCAGATTGCCTCTCAGGGGTTTCGATACCTGGGTGTCTACATTACTCTGGACCCAGAGGCCCGCTACGAGCGGAACTTGCTTCCCCCTCTCCAGCGCTTGAAGGAGGACGTCGTGCGCTGGCGGCGCCTGCCGCTTTCGCCGCTCGGCCGGGCGGCATTGTTTAAGATGATGTCGTTGCCACGTTTCTTATACGCTCTCCAGAACACTATGGACCCAGTCCCGGCGCGCTACTTTCGTGAGGTGGAGAGTTTACAGCGCCGCCTGTTCTGGGACGGGAGGCCGCGCATTGCCCTGGCGAAGTTGACGCTCCCATGGTATGACGGGGGGATTGCCCTCCCGGATATTAAACGGTATTACTGGGCCTCCCAGCTAGCTGCAATTAACCATGGCCTCTATGGGCCCGCCTTGAACCCGGCATTTGAGATGGACAAGATGCTACTGCCCGGTGGCGATTACAATCGAGCGCTCTACTCTGGCGCGCCCGACGCTCGCTTGACGGGACCTACGCGTGTCATGGTCAGAGTATGGCATGCGGCTAATGCAGCTATGGGGTGGAAGGACCGTTTGACCCGGGCGTCACCGCTGTATGCGTCTGAGAAGTTGGGCTCTCTCTGGACCTCGAAGGGCTTCGAGAAATGGGACATGATAGGCATCAGTAAAGTGGGGGATCTCTGGTCGAGGGGAGGATTTAAAACATTCGAGATGCTGCAGACGGAGTTTCAGTTGCAGGGCAGTGAATACTTTCGATACCTGCAGATCCGTCATGCACTGGGCTCCATCTTCCCAGACGTCGCCTCCATCCCGGAGTCTTCCCCCCTGGAGGATAGAGTGCTAGATGGCCACGTCCCAGACAGTACGATCTCCCTTATTTATAAAAAACTGATTAATGATCGATCGGGCTTGCTGATTGGCCTTCGCGAGGCTTGGGTTGCCGACGGTCTGGAATTGGACGATGAGGACTGGACCTCCGCGGTGGCCTCTACGAAGGAGGTGGCTATACCGGCTCGCCTTCGCTTCGTCCAGCTTAAGATACTCCACCGGGTCTACATGACGGGGCCAAGGCTTCAGCGTATGGGCTATACTGAGGATGGATTGTGTAAGCGTGGTTGTGGTGCCGTGGCGACCTTCCTGCATATTTTATGGGAATGCCCGAAGGTGGAGCGATTCTGGCGCGGTGTGCACGAGGTCCTGCGAGTGGTTACGCGTGTTGCGCTGCTGCCGGAAGCGAGGAGATGCCTGTTGAATGTGTGGGAACCAACTGACTACTCGGCTCCGCAAACATGGTGGGTGACTCTGGGATATATGATTGCTAAGCGTGATATTGCGCAACTGTGGGGATCCCAGAACCCCCCGGCGGTGTCGGCCTGGAAAGAGCACATGGACTGGTGCATGTTTTGAGAAAAGGTGGTGTATGTGGCGAGGGGTAAGCCTGGGACATGGGTGAAAGTGTGGGGCCCCTGGAACGCCTACCGTGGGAGTATTTGCGCGCCACCGTTGCTGCCTGCTGCCTCACCAGCCCCGTCCCCTTAGCTGACTCCTTCCCCTAGCCCCGGGCACAGGGTTCCCCCAGTCCTCGCTCTGTTTCCCTTCCCCTCCTTGGACTCCTCTGATAGTTGGGGTTCCCCATTGGGGAGCACGTGCTGCTACTTTCGACTGTGGGTAGCCTTGTGGGTGTTGTTTTCTTGTTGTTTGTATAAAATGAAACCGTACTGTGGGGTATTATGGCTGTGGCCCATGATGTTGATAACTCCTGCTTATACTCCTTTGTAACGCCAAGTGTTCTATGAACGTATGCCATATGTTTCTGCCATTCCTAGCGGCCGGCCGGAAGGTTGTGGGCCCATCTTTGTATATTCTTGAGA
Organism: Triturus cristatus; assembly: GCF_964204655.1. NCBI lineage: Eukaryota > Metazoa > Chordata > Amphibia > Caudata > Salamandridae > Triturus > Triturus cristatus. The sequence continues at coordinate 775,549,510 of NC_140591.1, read as the reverse complement.
TTTGTAATAAACGGTTTAAAAAAAAAAAAATAAATAAAAGTCTGTCTTAAGTCTGTCTTAAGTTTGTCTTAAGACAAATTTAAGACAAAATCCTAACTTCTTTGAATACCAAAAGTAGTAAATTTAGGATTGTGTCTTAAGTTAGATCTGTGAATCGGGCCCAATGTTATTGTGAGGTGTGGCGCAGCGGCCAGAGAGGCTGACTCTGGAGCGTGTGGGTCACGGGTCGATCCCTGGCCGGCGGCAGCTCAGCATCATGCGACCCTACACAATACCTCACTTAATCTCCCCAGCACCTGAATACCATTAGGGGCAATAAGTCGCGCTTTACACATCTGGAATTATTGTTATTGTCCATTATTCCAGTTTACTCTCCACGTCCCCCCCATACTTTGTGATTTATTCCATGAATGCTGTGACTGCACGTGTTGTTCTAGTCCTTCAGTTCACCTTATTCCCTGTGCATCTCTTGTGGCTGTACTATGAGTCCTTATGCCATACATTGTTGTGAAATTTGCATCTCAGAAGCTACAGCCTGTCTACAATTACAGTGTTCACCTGTAACCCCACAGCTCATGTTGCTTGCTTTAGCCTTACTCCAAGGCTGGCCCATGCACTGGGTGCAGTTCTGTCATGTAATTAACTGAAAACCTAATCAAAATGTTAAAAAAGAGAACTGCTCTCCTCATTGATAATGTATCACTACAATATTAAATTGGTGTTGACAAACAAGTTGAAACCCACTTTAAGTGCCCGCCTCCTCCAACTACCTGTCCTTTTCCTTGTCTTGCTTTCGTTAACTTGTGCTGGCTCTCATTTCTTGGTGGACTATCTGGAGCCAGACCCATCTTTTTCTCAAACATGTAGAAAGCTAATTGGGTGGGGTATGTCCAAGATGAGCATGGAATCATCAGTTAGGCACAAGAGATAGTTAAATATGTCGGCCAGATTCACAAAAGTAATCTGAGACAAAATGTAGATTTGCCCCAACTTTGTTGATCAGAAAAATCTGGATTTTATTAAAGACACGGAGGCTAATATTATTGCAATCTTCTTTTAATTAGCATACCACAGCCACTTTAAAGAACATGGAGCATTGTGACACAAATAAATTCTAACCCAATAAAAGGTCAGAACACTAGTAGCTCATCCTTCTTTTTTCAAACAAAATAAATTAAGTAAGTCATAAATATACTTATTAAAACAAAGACAATAAATGTCCAAATCCTCTTCAAGGGGAGAGAGATCTCGTCAACATTGGAGAATAGGGAAAAATTCAACTTAAAAATTCCATCCAAATTATTGTTGAGCACGACCTAAAGGAAAAGAAAGACAAGTGAGTAAAGGGATGGGATTAGGGAGGGAATAATATTATCCTCCGTGTCTTTAATAAAATCCAGATTTTCTGGTCAACAAAGTTGGGGAAAATATACATTTTATGGCAAGACCGGAGGCTAATCTTATTGCAAGTTTAAAGCATTTTCAATAGACATGAAGCAGCATTCTCAATAGGTCTAAAATAAAACTTGCGAAAAACCATATCATTTGACCAATCAGCACACTTGAGAATATTGTTCAAAGAACCTCCTTGGAAAAAGGCTTGAGAAGCAGAGGCACCACGGATAGAGTGAGCGCCGAACATGCTAACATCAACATCAGACATTCTCATTACTTCTTTACCCATCTTTCTAAAGTTGAAGGTGATACAGCTTTATGAGGTTTCCTGAAAGAAATCAGTAACTGTTTGATGTTAGATCTTAAAAGAGACGTTTTAAGTTCATATTCTTTAACACATCTGACAACACATAAATTAACATAATCATCAAAGTAAGGATAGAAAATTGTTTGAGAATTAGTCTTTGTTCTACTATTTAAATAAAAACATATACCTTCTGGAGAAAAAACTCTGTTAGAAATATCTAGGGCTTTAACATCGGAGACTCTTCTAAAAGAGACTAAACAGAGAAGAGTTGTCAATTTGAAGGAATGAAGAGTAAGGGAAAGAGAATCGTTTGAACCCAGGTTGTCTATAAGTTTTAAAACTCTAGAAACATCCCACAGGGAATTGTATCTAGAAATGGGTGGTTTTGAGATCCTGATACTTCTTAAAAGTCTTTTAATAGGAACATTTTGTCCTACTGAGTAGCCATTAACCAAAGCATGACCAGCAGCAATAGCAGAGTGATGAACATTGATAGTTCTGTAAGCTAGGCCTCTTCCAAATAATTATGAAAGATAGTTAGCTACTTCCACTACATCCACCGAAATGGGATCAAAATTCCTTTCTGTACACCAGCAAACCCATTTCTGCCAAGCCAATCGATAGTTTTTATACGTACCTGATGCCCAAGACTCTTTAATGAGGTTTGATGCTTCCTCAGAAAGTCCTGGCACTTTCCATAGATTCCTGAAATATTCCAGGCCATCATTCTCAGTTCCCCATCTAGAACTAGATCGTGCAGTTCTCCTGAAGGACCTTGAAGAATTTCCGGGAATATCGGAAGTAAAACCGGGTAATCCACTAACATTTCGAACAACATAGGGTACCACACTTGAGACTTCCAAAGGGGGGTCACAAGGATCAGAGAGACCTTCCATTTGAGGACCATTGCAGCTACTCTGGCAATCATCGAAAAGGGAGGAAAGGCATAACCTTTCAGAAACCTCCAATCTTATCTGAAAGCATCGACACCTGTGGATTCTGGATCCGGGTGCCAACTGAAGTAAGTCTTTAATTGGGTATTTAACCTGTCTGCAAAAAGTTCTACCTGGCAAGGACCCAATATGTCCATCAGAGCTAGAAAGACTTCTCTGTTCAGGCGCCAATTGCTTGAACCCCTGTGGTTCCTTGAAAACCAGCCTGCTTCCATATTGTTCAAACCAGGAATGTATTCTGCTTGAACTACAATTTTCTGTTTCAGACAATAGTCCCAAAATACTTTGGCCAGGTCTGTAAGATCTTTCGATTTCGGGCCCCCAAGCTTGTTGACATATCTGACCGCTGACACATTGTCCATTCTTAAAAGAATGGAGCATTTTGCAGAATCCTTGGTAAAGCTTTTTATAGCAAAGGAGCCTGATAGAAGTTCCAAACAGTTTATATGTAAATTCCTTTCTTCCTCCTTCCATAGGCCACCAGTAGAAAGTGAGCCACAGTTGGCTGCCCATCTTGACAAACTCGCATCCGATTCTATCACCAGGTCCGGGAGATATCCAAAAATTGCTCTCCCATTCAAGGCTTCCATATTTTTTAACCACCAGACTATTTCTTCCCTGGCTTCCTCGGTGAGAGATATTTCTGATGAATAGTTCAAACCATCTCTTAGGTGTTTGCACTTCAGACGTTGGAGGGCCCGATAGTTCAAAGGACCAGGAAAAAGGGCTTGAATCGTAGAGGAAAGTAGGCCTATGATCCTTGCTAGCATTCGAAGGGAGATCTTGTCCAAGGATAGTACATTTCTTAATTCCTTTTTTATGCGTTTTAGTTTTTCTCGTGGAAGTTTGAGTTGGCCTTGGATAGTATCTATCATGAAACCTAGAAATTGAGTGGATTGGTTGGGAATTAAGCAAGATTTTTGTCTGTTTACCACAAAACCTAGATCCTCTAAAAGGTTTATTGCCAAAGTGGTGTGCTCTAACACTCTTGATATGAGTTGATCCATTATGAGGATATCGTCTAGATAGATAATAAGACGTACCCCTCGTTCCCTCAAATAAGCTGCTACTGGCCTGAGGACCTTGGTGAAACACCAGGGGGCCGAAGAGAGGCCGAAGAGGAGGCAAATGAAATCCCATATTTTTACAGCCCATCTGAAACGGAGATATTTTTGGTGATCTTTGCAAATAGGAATTGTTAGATAAGCATCTTTTAAGTCTAATCTTGTTAGCCAGTCCCCGGGTTGTAGGATATCTCTTATTACGTGAAGCCCTTCCATTTTGAAGTGGTGGTACTCCACCCAATCGTTGAGGTTCTTTAAATTTATAACTGGTCTCATACCTTTCTCTTTTTTCTGTACCTAAAAGACATTGCTTATAAAACCTCTGGTGGACTCCAGACAGTCCCTGATGGCACCCTTCTCTAGAAGATCTTTTACCTCTTGATCTACTAATTTTGTTAGATCCTCGTCGAACCTTATAATTTCTGGTATATGATCTTGGAGAGGTTCCCCCACAAAATCTATCTGATATCCCGAAACTGTCTGCAGCACCCAAGGGTCTTTTGTTATTGATAACCAATTTCCTGCGAATTGAGCTAGTCTCCCACCGATCTTTATAGGGGTAACAGAAGGGTCTAGACTTACCTGTGCATCTTGAATGACGGTCTCCTCGAGAGCCTCTTCCTCTAAACCCTTGCCTCTGAGGGTAGAAATTTGAGTAGGAATATTGGGACTGGTAGAGGATTGGAGTGTGGTGGATCATATTGGTCTGGGTGGATTGGATTGAGTGGGGCGGATTGGTAAGGGGTGAGGTGGGTTTGATTGAGTGGGTTGATTGGTGTAGGGTGAGGTGGGGTGGATGGAGTAGAACCAATTGGTGTGGGGTGAGGTGGTCTGTTCTGGCGTGGATTGGAGTGGGGTGGATTGTGGTGCACTGCACAACTATGTGTTAAAGCATTCACACTCAAAGAAGGCCCCATGAGCTGAATGCGGCCCCCTTGATCTTTACATGCCGCCCCCGTTCAGCAGGAGCACTGGGCTGTTGTTTACTGGACTCAGCACTAACAATAAAAAGATGTTAAATAGACAGGCAAGCATTTATTTTTTAAGTGGTGCTAATTTCAAGGAAAATTAGTGTTAAAGAAAGGATGTACCTAGGGAGTCCCATACCTCTTTACTTTTGAAACACCTTCATTTTCAAACACATTTTGCAGTAAAAGTGTAAAAATGACGGTCTCTTCAGAATTCAAAAAGTGTATTTAATTAACATACCAAACCTTTTCACCTTGGTACAATTGATTATATCAGAGCATCGAGAAGTATTAATTTAAAAGCGATAGTTTTCAAACATGAATTTAGAAACATTAATTCTTTCCTCTACCCTGACAACAATGCCAGTAGTGAACTGAAGAGGTAAGTCAGTTGTTATGTGCACTCTTTGGATGGCCTGGGCTCCTACTATACATGAACAGCTTTATAGTTTATTAAATTAAACACAGGAGAACGTTTTGTACAGCGCACATCCTGAAATCATGTATTTCGAGGTCCTCTTATATGTGATAATTAAATTAAACAATTGCTTAGGATCACACAATTTGGTAAAGTGGGGAAGCCGGGATTAATCCCAAGTTTTCTGGTTTTACATTGTTCAATTCAGCCACTAGATGTATATCACTTGCTTTGCCTACACTGACCTTACCAGCAATCCCCCCAACCACCTCGACCTACAGCTACACTGCAGGCATCAATGCGGCCCTCGAGCATATCGCAGACCAAAATTTTGGACCCTGGGAAAATGTTTGAGAGTAAGCAGGTGTTAAAGCATAATTTCAGAAATTACACATAAGAAAGAAACAATGTTGCTTTGCAATAACTTAATCCTTGTCTTTTAAGAACAGCGCCCATGATCAAAAGTAAAACATGAGTGCAAAGTGATAAAAGAAGACTTGGCAAAATGAATGAAAGTTAACTATAGAAAATAAATATTTGCAATTTGTTTGTCGTGCTGGGTACATAGTTGCCAGTCACATGCCTTATGTCTACAGGACACTAAAAGTTAACAAAATAGTATCTGAATCATGTTGGGAACAGCAGACGGGCACTGATTATGTTGAATCAATCAAGTTTGTCGCGGCTCCACAGAGAGGATTGAAAATGGTGTTAGAATTACGAGTCTGTAAAGAAGAGTGCCACACAAGCCAACTGTGAAGAAACATGCTTGACCCCTCCCTACTTACCTTGTGCTTGCCCCTGAGTCCGCATCGCTGACTCCCGAAGCCACTGGAACACCTGTAATGGAAAGAGAAAAATAATTACTACAAGGAAATCACAAACAACACTATCAAAGGACTACCATGTCTTTGGGCAGAGGGGCGGAGATGCCGTCAGCAAGAACCAGTCCAGAAGAAGAGGAGGAGGAGATAAGGATGACACAGCAGGATGGACAGATTGAGAGGGTAACCGGAAAGAGACATGATGGAGCAACAGAGGAGAAACTAAGCGAGAAGACAGTCAGTGCAGTCGACGTGTTAGGAGATTCCGCCGGCCTGGACGAGACCCCTGACTCTTGGAGTGAGGAGTGGTGGATGCCACCGCAGGACACTAGAGAGTCGCCGCAACTCAGGAGAATTGCTGTGTAGCAGACTCGGGGTGGGGGCATTCTGAGGGGAGGATCCTCTAGAAGAAAACAAAACCAAGATGGACTGATTAAAGAGCGGCACTTCTGCTACCTATATTTGCAACAATCTTTATTCTTTACGAGAAAATAAAAATAAACGCCAATATTCAGAAATACATTCAGCCTCCGCGTTTCTAAATCTGCCCAGCACTCCTACACCAACAAATGGTAAGCAAGAGGCGGGCTCCTAGCCCTTTTTCTGTATACATGAGTGTCTCGCACACGAGACGCATGTGCTAGCGCATGCTCTTGGAGGCTCGACCCTAAAAAAAAGCAACATATAGCTACCTTACAGTTTAAAAAAATTGGTAACACGTGCTGTGTAGGCTTAGGTTTTTTTCTCTTCTAAAAATGACATAATTGAATGGTTTGCACTGCTAAGATCACTAACTTGCCAGCTTCCAGGACATGCAGAATTACATAGAACATTAGTACCACAGCTTTTGCATTTTGCTGGTTTTGTACCAACTTGCAGATGATGGTGGTGTGAAGGACATGGTGGAAGCCAGAAAGCTATATATGTCAGAATTTACTCATGTTTCTGCAGGAATGTCATGCAAGGAAGAGAGAACCCTACTTCCCCTTGGTCACCGACACACCCAACCAAGTCAAAGTAAATGGCAGTGAACCAGAGGAAGAAGGGAAAGAGACAGGAATGGACGGATAATGTGTCCCATGTTATCCTTCACTATATGGGATGGACTAGACAACCAGGAGATATCTCTACCTAGAAGAGATAAGGCCATCACAAAAAGATATACACTAAATGTGAAAGGTTTATTATGAAAAATGTATAAAAGTCTAAAAGTACCTAGTTATTCCCTTCTTCCACAAAGAAAGCAGAAAGGGATCAAGTGAGGTTATAGTCTTTTCTGCAAAAACAAAAATAAATATCAATAAAGTGCATAGGGAGGTGTAAAACTAGAGTCAAGGAAGGGAAACACTCTCCACCCACCTAATGACCTCTGAGAAAGATCATAGTGCAAGATATTCTCTCCTTAGAATGAGGATGCCAACCATACATTTAAGTTAACTTAAAGTTTCCTTATAGTCAGGGAGCGTGTAACATTAGGTTCCTTATCTTTTCGGGAACATTCTGAATTAACTAAACAAGGCAAGTGAAACGAATCTGAAAAGGCGTGAACACCCACATGTAAGCATCAGGAGTAAACTATGTGAAATATATATATATATATATATATATATATATATATATATATATATATCTCACACTATTACCTGAACAAAAGCACTGAGGAAGGCGTGAAATGCCAAAATGCATTTGCTGTTCATGGTTTTAATAAATATGAATTTTTGGATACCCTGTGAGTGCTCCTTACCTGTGGTCGAGTTATTGTATAATACGCGAGTCCTACCCTCGCGAAAGGAGTCACTTGTTTGGAGTTCGGCTGGGGTGTTGGTGTCGAATCGTGTGAGTTGTGAAGTTGCCAATACTGCCTGAACCCCAGCTGCAGAACTTTCTCGTCGACCTATGGTCGCTAACTATACAAGTTGGTGGTCCCTGTTTATTGAAATGGTACCTGTGGGAATACGAAACCAGCATTTTGTGGCTCCAACAAGGGGTGTTCTAAAACACAGGATCTACAGAGTAGTAGGCCCATTTGGGAAACAATGGAATGTTGCTGGCGCTGTATCAACCGAGCCAAAATGGGATACAGGAACGATGGCATTCATGCCAACATGCAGGAAGTGGTATCCATTTCCGCGGACCAAACTACATCGGGATTCCAGCTTCACCATTGGCCACCCATTCACCAATCACAAGGCAGGTGACTATTTTTAAACAAATGAGAGACTGTGTTTAAATTTCTATTACCTGAACAAAAGCACTGAGGAAGGTGCGAAATGCCAAAATGCATTTGCTGTTCATGGGTTTAATAAATATGAATTTTTGGATATCCCGTGAGTGCTCCTTACCTGTGGTCGAGTTATTGTATAATACACGAGTCCTACCCTCGCAAAAGGAGTCACCTGTTTGGAGTTCGGCAGGGGCGTTGGTGGGGAATCGTGTGAGTTGTGAAGTTGCCTGAACCGCAGCTGCAGAACTTTCTCGTCGACATATTGAGGTCGCTAATTATACAAGTTGGTGGTTCCTGTTTATTGAAATGGTACCTGTGGGAATACAAAACCAACATTTTGTGGCTGCAACGAGGGGTGTACTAAAACACAGGATCTACAGAGTGGTGGGCCCATTTGGGAAACAATGGAATGTTGCTGGCGATGTATCAACCGAGCCGGAATGGGATACAGGAACGATGGCATTCATGCCAACATGCGGGAAGTTGTATCCATTTCCACGGACCAAACTACATCGGGATTCCAGCTTCACCATTGGACTCCCATTCACCAATCACAAGGAAGGTGACTATTTTTAAACAAATGAGAGACTGTGTTTAATTTTCTATTACCTGAACAAAAGCACTGAGGAAGGCGCGAAATGCTGAAATGCATTTGCTGTTTATGTTTTTAATAAATATGAATTTTTGGATACCCCGTGAGTGCTCCTTACCTGTAGTCGAGTTATTGTATATATATATATTTTGCAGAAGACTCCACAGTATTCTAAACAAAGGAATACCTCGCACTCCAAGGCTCATTTCAAAAAAATGTTTAATGGCAACGCGTTTCGAGCAAGCGCTCTTCTTCACAAGCCAAAGGTTACAAATCACTCGTCCACCATTTCAAGTATGTGTAAACATAAAAAACGGACCAAAGTTGCTCGTAACCCGAGCATAGAAATAAACAGAAGACTTTCTTGCAGCAAAAATGAGAGATAAAATACTCTCCAAACTGCAAACACCAGTGCATCATTTACAAAATTCATAAAATCAATATCAAGGAGTATATTTATGCAAATACAATTCAATTATTCATTGCAAGTACATAAAATATATATATTCAATGCCAAGTGGCCAATATCTCATAAGCAATCTGTTGCCACATGCAAACTCTCGAAAGAACAGGCCAAGTGGCCTAATAGTCATGGTCCTCATTTAAATTTAAATCAAAGAGAAGTGAAAAGTCACAAAATATTTATACGAAATTTTGAACACAGCCGGAGGAAACAGGGGGCACTCGATCGGCTGATATCACCATGAATGCACCAATCCATAACAATAATAGTTCACTATTTGCCTCATAAGATCAGCATTCTTTTTTGTACATCCAAAAAGAAAATGTTTCGGCACCCTGTCACACAAACCGAAAAAATAAAATTAAAAGAAAATATACACAGGGGCATAATCAAAAGAGTATACATATGGATATGTATAGAGCAGAAAGTGAAACCCAATGGATACTCATCCAATATGGATAAAAAGTTCCTCATCTTCATTTAAACCAAAAGGGTTCTGGGACTCTAAAAGGATGATATACTGCGATTCCAGGACTCTCAATTGTTTCTCCCGATCTCCCCCTCTGGGGTTTGCCGGCACCCTGTCAATTCCAAAGAATGAAAAACAATTAACATCTTTGTTATGATATTTTAGACAGTGCCTTGCAGTAGAATAATTCAGATCCACATTTCTAATCGCTCTTAGGTGTTCAAGAATCCGCTTTTTGACATGGAAAATCGTGCTCCCAACATACATTTTGGCACATGGACATCTAATAACATACACACAAAACTCTGTGTTACAGTTCATGAATTTCTTGATAACACCTGTCCTCCCTGTGGGTAGAGGATATGTCTTGACATTCTTGCTCGTACCACAGGCCTTACATTTTCCACATTTGAAAAAACCCCTCTGTTGTATCCATGTCAACTTCTTACTCGCCCCCATATAGCTCCTCACAAGCATATCCTTTAAAGAACGGGCTTTGCGATAAGATATCTGAGGATACGCATTCACAGTTGCACCTACAATTGGGTCATTCCTGACCAAATGCCAATGTTTGTTAAGCGTATCACTCACAGCTTTGGCTGCCACATTGAATGTGGTAATCATTCTGATATTGTTTTCACCTTTTTCATCTATAGGTCTCTTCACCAATAATGCCGCTCTATTCTGCTTAGATACTTTCTCCTTAGCACTCATGAGGACATCTTCTGGGTAACCCCTCACTCTGAACCTCTGTAGCATAGCCTCCTGCTCCCTCTCAAAGGTACTTTCAGAGCTACAATTACGTAGGAGTTCCCCATACGGGATACTCCACTTCAGTTTAGGGGGATGGTGGCTCCTGGCATGTAAGATGCTAGTGCCAGCTGTGGATTTTCTGTACAGGTTGGTTGTCATAACCCCCTCTTCAATTCTTACACGTACATTAAGAAAATCCATCTCATCCTGAGCAAATTTATGTGTGAAACAAAGGTTTACATCATTGTTATTTAGGGTTTCAAATAATCTATCAAGGTCTGATCTTGAACCACCCCATATCAGAAAGATGTCGTCTATAAATCTTGTATAGAAGACAATATTTTTTGTCAAGTATTCATTCACATCAGTCCACACAAGTTGCTCCTCCCACCATCCCATCATCATACAAGCATAGCTCGGCGCGAAACAACTTCCCATCGCCATGCCAACCTCTTGCTTGAACCATTGGTCCTCAAAAAGGAAAAAATTATTATTCAAACAGAATATCAACATATCCAAAAGCATGTGTGTTTGATCGTATAGGAAGATAGACCTATCCCTAAAAAAATGTTTACACGCATGTACCCCATCAGAGTGTTTTATGCAGGTATACAGGGATACCACATCAATTGTAACAAGCCAAAAATTCTCCTGCCAAATTATTCCTTCAATTTTATTGATAAAATCGGTACTGTCTCTACAATATGATGGGAGAGCCAAAACATAAGGAGAGAGGAATGCTTGTCATCAGTGATGTCACTGACCATGTCATGAGTGATGTAATATGTGACGTCATCAGCAGTGCATTGCGTGGGCGCGAGTTATAGTTAGCTGAACTAACTATAACAGGGGAATTTCTAGGGTTTTGTACGAGGGAAATGTCCAGCTAACTATAACGCCCCTGAAACCTATGGTTTTTTCAGTGAATTTCTAAGGTTTTTTAAATGCCAATTCCTAACTATAACGCCCCTGAAACCTTTGGTTTCTTCAGTGAATTTCAAAGGTTTTTTAAATGCCAATTCCTAACTATAATGTGCATGAAACCTATGGTTTTTTCAGTGTATTTCAAAGGTTTTTAAATGCTAATTCCTATCTATAACTTATCTCTAAAGATATCATGTTTAATGATTGTCATTGGATTTCTATATTTTTCAAATTCAGTGTGTCAATTTCATTAATTATGTTTTTTTTAAATACTTTTTTATCACCGTTTTTTAAACTTATTTTTTCAATTAATTCTTTTAAAAATTAAAAAATATTATTTGTTTTTATTGGGTTTTTCAAACATATTTTTTATATTTTTTAAAATATTTTTTAACTATATGTTCAAAACGTTATTTTATATATATTTTTTCCAAGTTTTTTGGATCTGCGCACCCTATGCGCACCGTTCTCGATCCCTACGCGATAGCATCCACGCATGGTATGCGTTGGGTACGTGTTTAGTGCGCGATCGCAATGCGACCGGTACGCGACTCCCAGCCTATACGCGACACGATCGATGTACGTAACGCGACGTTTACGCGCTTCCGCGATGCGTCATCTGCGTCTATGACGTGGTAGGTGCACGGATCCCGCGAAATATTTAACATTTAAAAAAACATATATATGTATTCCATGTGAATATTAATTGAAGACAAACTCTAAACTAGTCTTAAAAGTAATATATTTTTACATGTAATCCTATATTTTTTTTTAATTCAATTTCGCGGATGCGCGCTGGGTGCGTGATGCGTATGCGCAGGGTGCGCGTATCCCATGTGACCTGCAAAAAAAGAGATCTGATTGGTTCATTACACTTCCTGTTCTAACTATTGAAAGACCCCACCCAATTCAATCATTCTTCTTTCACCTTCTTTGGAGGAGCATCTCTTTGCAGAGAAGAAGATTTTTTAGACTAAGTTTACACTTAGCTCTAACTTTTTTCAACTAAAAATGGCTTCAGGGCAGCAGGCATCACCTGCATCTCCTCATTCATCTGAGGATGAATTTTTGGAGGAGGCACCACCCACACCACGTTTTTCATCTGTGGTGTGGACATTTTTTACTTTTCCCGAGGGGCAAACTAAAACCAATGCCACCTTGGTCACGTGCAAGATTTGCAAAAGAGTGCTGTCGCGAGGGGATCCTAACAAGAAATACTCGTGCGGCACGGCAAGTATGATGAAGCACCTAAGGACCCTTCATCCGAACAATCTTGCACAAGAAGAGTGCAAACGGATGAGAAACACTCCTGCTCCTGCGCCTTCCACCTCATCGCAGCCGAGCACTTCAAGAGTGCATCCTTCAGCACAAAATGTGGACATCCGTCCTCAATTTCAATTTTTAAAAGTGCTCTGCACTAAGTGCAATGCAAATTTGTGCTACGGTGAGCAGTCGATCGATCTGATCTGCCGCCGGCAAGAAAGTCACAATTGCTAGTTTTTTGTTGTTGTTTTTCTTAGTTCCCTGAAGTTCATTGTTTGGTTCTTCCTGTTTTTTTGTTTTTTTTTCCAGAAAGACCAAAAAAATCACAAAATTGTTAGAAAAACCAAAAAAAAGATATAAAAGAAGAAAGAAGAAAAAAAAAAGTTCTTCTAAGAACTAACTTTCCTGGTTTAAAAAAAGAGCTAAATTTCTTTGTTAGTGTGTGAAAGTTTAGATGAATGTATGTGTAGTACGTAATTGACTGAATGAATGTATTAGTAGCTTATGGTGAATGTATAAGTGCAGAACTATGAGGAAGTGCTGCAGCATCACACAGTAACCTCTTTAACTGCAGTGTGCTGTAGTACTTCCGAAGCACAGGGAAGCAACATATGTACATAAATATGTTGCAAATCTATGCTTCTCTCTGCACGGCTGCTTACACTGCAGCCATGTGGTGACACAGGTACCCTTGCACCATAGTGCAAGGATATCTGCGTCATATGCTGTTTGTTTTTCTGCAGGAAGACACACCTTCCTGCACAAAAACAATGAGAAAATGCATTTTTCTCCTTCAATGTATGCTGAACATTTCAGCATGCATTGAAGATATAAAAATGTGGAGAAATGAAAACAATTCTCCTTGTTGTGCTTTCCTACACCAATTTTAGAATGGTGCAGCATTCACACACATATCGAGATTTATAATTTCTGATAAATCTAGACATGTGTCTTGTTCTATGTATATTCAGTGCAATCATGCACAACAACACTTCTAGAACACCCTTTCAACGCAAAGTGGTGTGTATAATGAGGTTGTATTTACATGGAGTATAAAAAGTGCACAGAGTGTCTTTTCCTCTCTTTGTAATTATTAAAGAGTGTCTTGCGCAATAACTATGTTACAAAAAGTTACATATTTACGGTTTTAAAATTCCTTGCAAATGATAGAAGGTAAGTACAGAGTTTTGTCTGCAAAGATGTTCAAAGAAGAATGATTGAAATGATTGCGGTCCTTCAATAGGTACAATGGGAAATATTATGAACCCCTCAAATCTCTTTTTTTGCAGGTCACATCATATCTGATTATGGTCAGATTTCAAAACTACATAGGTATAAACAGAGTGTTTTTAGAAACGTGTTTCAACTTTGTAGCTTCTTGCAGACCTCCTCATTCTGCATATTGAGACTTAGTTAAACTGACCTTCACAATAATAGGAATAAAAAATGGTATACATTTTTTTCAGATTTTAATTGCAATCTAAATTCATATAAATTGCTTATTTTAAAATTTGCATCTGTGAAAGAAAAGAAAAAAAATTTATAACATGTAATAATAAATTTTTTACAACACAGCATAATTTCCACAAAGTAATTTGTTTGCCTTTTTTGCTGTTCTCAGAATATATTGAATTTCACTAGAAATAGTGATTTCAATCGTACTCATCACTTAACAGCGGGCCAAAAAAAACAATCGGAAAGATTGTTAAAAAAACAACAACATGCTATTCTCAGTAAAATACAACAAGATACAAATCACACATATATAAAATGCTTACGGCTAACAAAATTTTATAAGTTTAACTTACAAAAACTGTAAATGTTGCCGCTTTAAAATATTCACCGAATCAAAGGATGAATTTTTGGAGAAGGCACCACGCCCACAACGTTTTTCTTCAGTGGTGTGGAATTTTTTTACTTTTCCCGAGGGGCAAACAAAGACCAATGCCACCTTGGTCACGTGTAAGATTTGCAAAAGAGTGCTGTCGCGAGGGGATCCTAACAAGAAATACTCGTGCGGCACGGCAAGTATGATGAAGCACCTAAGGACCCTTCATCCGAACAATCTTGCACGAGAAGAGTGCAAACGGATGATAAACACTCCTGCTCCTGCGCCTTTCTGAGTTTCTTTTCATTTTCTTTTTTTTCTGCCATGATTTCTCTATTTTAACATTGAAAAGCAGTATCTGTAATAAAGAATCGCAAATAAATGTATATTAATAACTTTCAATAAGCCTTTTCTTCCCTGCTGGGGCTCTGCGGTTATGGGTCTGATAGCGCCGGGACACTCTGCCTGAGTAGCTGAGCGCTTAACAAAACTCCAGATAACATAACATAACACATTTATACTATTCCATTACTGTACAAACACATTTTATATAAAAACTGACTAAGAAACTATAGCCCTGAACCACAAGTGTGACGATGGTTAAAACACTACATGCATAGTGCATACTACTTTGAAGCAGTTCATGCCCTAAAGCCTACCTCACTAAAAGACTACATGCTAACTGACTGAATGTTTACAGTACTATAAGGAGACACACTGGGTGAGTAACAGGGTGTTTGCTAGAAGTGTATGAATACTGACTGGGGAATTGAAGGTGTGAAAGACAACTGTGTAGGTGGTTAAGAGGACTGCATACATAGTGGATAGGCGTTTGAAGCAGTCCATGTGCTAAGGCCTGGCTCACTGTATGAGTACTTGGGTACTGACTGAATGATTAGAGTACAGCTAGGAGAGTGCCTGGGTGAATTTATAAGTGGTTGGCTTTTGGCACAGTGAATGGATTAGTACTTGGTTCTGAATGGGTCACCAGAGGAGTGCAAAGGCAGTGACAGGATGTTTGCTGGACTGTATAGATACTGACTAGGGAATTGAAGGTGTGAAAGACAAGTGTATAGTATGTTAGAAGACTGCATGCATACTGCATAGACATTTGAAGCAGTCTATGTGGTAATGTATGGTTCACAACATGAGTACTTGGAAACTGACTAAATCATCAGACTACTGCTAGGACAGTGCCTGGGTAAAACTTTTACAGTTTCAGTTCTGGCGCAGTGAAGAGAATAGTACATGGTACTGCACTTTAGTGTCAAACCCTGACTCATTTTATCAATGCATAAGCAAAGACTAGCTTCTAATGCTACTAAAACTTGACAAAATGACCGGTTTTAAAACAGTTATCTGTCAGCAAATACACGAAGTTACCAAATGCTTCTCTCACAATCCTTACCCAAATGCACACAGACTCACAGTGTGATTTTAGACAAGCAACACTATCCTAGGAGTTTACCAAAACTCATTCACTAGTCTAGAAGAGGTAAGGGTACTGCACACAATCTACATATTTAAGTACTGCACTTTAGTGTCAAAGCCTGACTCATTTTATCAATGCATAAGCAAAGACTGGCTTCTAATGCTACTAAAACTTGACAACATGACAGGTGGTTTTAAAAGAGTTATCTGTTAGCAAAAACACAATGTTACCAAATGCTTCTCTCACAGTGGTTCCCAAATGCACACAGACTCACAGTGTGATTCTAGAAAAGCACCACTATCCCTAGGAGTTTACCAAAACTCATTCACTACAGTGGAAGTGGTAAAGGAACTGCACACAATCTACATATTTCAGGACTGCACTTTTGTGTCAAAGCCTGGCTCATTTAATCAAACCATAAGCAAAAACTGCCTTCTAATGCTACTAAAACTTGACAACAAGACAGGTTTTAAAACAGTTATCTCTCAGCAAATACACGATGTTACCAAATGCTTCTCTCACAGTGGTTCCCAAATGCACACATACTCACAGTGTGATTCTAGACAAGCAACACTATCCCTAGCAGCTTACCAAAACTCATTCACCACTGTGGAAGGGGTAAGGAGACTACACACGATCTACATATTAAAGTACAGCACATTAGTGTCAAAGCATGACTCATGTTATCAATGCATAAGCAAAGACTGGCTTCTATTGCTACTATAACTTGACAACATTACAGGTTTTAAAACAGTTATCTGTCAGCAAATACACGATGTTACCAAATGCTTCTCTCTCAGTGGTTCCCAAATGCACACAGACTCACAGTGTTATTCTAGACAACAACCACTATCCCTAGGAGTTTACCAAAACTCATTCACTACTGTGGAAGTGGTAAGGGAACTGCACACAATCTACATATTTCAGGACTGCACTTTTGTGTCAAAGCCTAACTCATTTAATCAACGCATAAGCAAAGACTGGCTTCTAATGCTACTAAAACTTGACAACATGACAGGTTTTAAAAGAGTTATCTGTCAGCAAATACACGATCTTACCAAATGCTTCTCTCACAGTGGTTCCCAAATGCACACAGACTCACAGTGTGATTCTTGAGAAGCACCACTATCCCTAGGAGTTTACCAAAACTCATTCACTGCAGTGGAAGTGGTAAGGGAACTGCACACAATCTACACATTTCAGGACTGCACTTTTGTGTCAAAGCCTGACTCATTTAATCAAAGCATAAGCAAAAACTGCCTTCTAATGCTACTAAAACTTGACAACAAGACAGGTTTTAAAACAGTTATCTGTCAGCAAATACACAATGTTACCAAATGCTTCTCTCACAGTGGTTCCCATATGCACACAGACTCACGGTGTGATTCTAGCCAAGCAACACTATCCCTAGCAGCTTACCAAAACTCATTCACTACTGTGCAAGGGGTAAGGAGACTACACACAATCTACATATTAAAGTACAGCACATTAGTGTCAAAGCATGACTCATTTTATCAATGCATAAGCAAAGACTGGCTTCTCATGCTACTAAAACTTGACAACATGACAGGTTTTAAAAGAGTTATCTGTCAGAAAATACACGATGTTACCAAATGCTTCTCTCACAGTGGTTCCCAAATGCACACAGACTCACAGTGTGATTCTAGACAACAACCACTGTCCATATGAGTTTACCAAAACTCATTCACTACTGTGGAAGTGGTAAGGGAACTGCACACAATCTACATATTTCAGGACTGCACTTTTGTGTCAAAGCCTAACTCATTTAATCAACGCATAAGCAAAGACTGGCTTCTAATGCTACTAAAACTTGACAACATGGCAGGTTTTAAAAGAGTTATCTGTCAGCAAATACATGATGTTACCAAAAGCATGACTCATTTTATCAATGCATAAGCAAAGGCTGGCTTCTAATGCTACTAAACTTGACAACATGATAGGTTTTAAAACAGTTATCTGTCAGCAAATACACGATGTTACCAAATGCTTCTCTCACAGTGGTTGCCAAATGCACACAGACTCACTGTGTGATTCTAGACAAACAACACTATCCCTTGCACTATACCAAAACACATTTCTTCATCTAGAAGGAGTACTACATTTTAGTGTAGAAACATAACTCATTTCACAAATTCATAAACAATGACTGGTTTCTAATTCTACCAAAATATAAAAACAGCACAGTAATCTGTCTGCAAACACATGAAAAACACAAATGCTTATCACAGAATGGTTTCTACATGCACACACACTGTCAACAAGATTGTAGAGACAAAAAGTACTCCCTACACTTTAGCAGGAGAAATACATTAGTCTGATTAATATCAAAATAGTCTACATACATCCCCTCACAATTAAATAACTCACCTTTCAAGTTGTTTTGTAGATTAAGAAGTATATCAGTCACACACCAGATATCAGTCACACACCAGATTTTCTTATACAGAATCTCTGCACTGTGCACCTGTCAGCAGAACCAAAGAATGACAAAGTTTCCCTCTCATTTCCCACACATATACATGTAAACATCAAATCACATTCCTTCCCACATAAATTCAAAAGCAAACACACATTTCTATTGGTTAAACATATCAACCCTTTCCAAATGACATAAATTGGAACCCTTCCCCCAATCTGCCTTCTGCCCGTTACCATAGGAACAGGTCATGAAACACTGTACTGAGCACACAGGTCACAAGTTCAGCACACGATGTTGCTAATCAAGACAGCAAGTGTGCTTGACTTTTTTTTAACATATCAGCTTATCATATATAATTTTCCTTACAATCAGTTTTTGTTAACCAATAAGAATCATGTGTTTAAAGAACAGAAATATGCACCCTACCTTTCAGTGTAGAAGGTTGTCAAACAACCAATGATTTCTTGTCTTTTTTCAAAACTGCATCTTAGCCACCATTTTAGAAACATCTTACTTTCCAAACTGCCATTTCATTTACAGAGACCATCTGAGTGCATCCAGACCTCCTTTCAAGATGCTTAGAGTGTGGATTGTGGGACACAGCTATATTTTCTGGAGCCAAAGGTATGCAGAAAACAAAGGCATTCACAAAGACCTAGGTTTGCCAAATGTAGACATTAAATGGATTGGACATACGCCTAGAGTGGCGTGAACCCTGGTACAAGTCGTTCACAGCTGCTCGCCCTTTATGTACCTACGACGCCGAAGACGACAGAGCATTGGAAACACACGACGCCCGGTTACCCTACAGAACTTGGGACTTCGTGAGGAGGTGGATCGACGCTGGAATCCCTAGTGGGGAGCGTGAAGCGTCATTTGGTTCCAGCTGGGTTTGAATCATTGCTGGTAGAATCGCGCGCTTATGATAGCGCTTGGATAACTATTACTTTCAGCTTGGTTCGAATCATTGTGGGCAGAAACGCGCTTATGATAGCGCTTGGATAATTTTCACTTCCTCCAACTTGCTCACAGAACTTGAAGCATGGGAGTGCGTGGAGAGCGCTTCCCTGTTATTTTCATCACCGTTTGCCTACAGAGTACGAGGATCTCACTGGGTGTCTCCTTGTTGTTGCCCTTGGCTGCCCATGGACCGACCTTTAGACTTTGCCCCATGCTAATCTCTGGCAGCACATGTATCTCCTCACTCCCGCCGCCGCGCTCAGGATTTCGCGGCCGCAGTGTGGTGTGAAGGAAAAACCGGACTACAGCTCCCAGATTTCCCAGGACAGGCACAGCGTCATCAGACCAGCGCACGGAGGCGCATAAAATCTGCGTCATTCCCCGCGTCGCGGGACCGCGCGCGGACGGCGGGCCCTCTGTGGCCCTCAGAGGACTGGACTGGGCCACGGCCCGTACGTCGCAAATAGGATTTCCCGTGTGTGTATCAAAGCCTATAATATCCCGTAAGTGGACTACCTGACAAAAACACCCTGTAGCGTTGATGCATTTGTTAAAGTTGATAAATAGCACTTAAACTGTATGCACTGGTCCTAATACCACACTGGTAGACGTACTGTTTGTTTAAAAAAAAAAAAAAAAAATAACCAATCAGGAGTATGCCTGGACCAAAAGACAAGCCTCTTGGGAGAGGATCTACTAAATGTGGGACATTGGACAATTTTGTCATTAGACCTATTACAGAAATCGATAGGGCTATAGCTCTAGAGGATTTACGGGCGGAAAGACGTCGCTCTGTAGAACACGCAAAAAATAGTCGCTTACTTGATCTTCCCTCACAGGAAATGTCCTCCTTACAATGCATTACCCCATATGATAGAGATGGTTTTGATGTCTCCTTCGGAGATGGTATACCCTTACTTCTTAGGGACATCACTCCTCCCCTAGACTCAGTAAATGACAAAATTTCATCTCCCTTATTGAATAAGACTTCACTTGAAAAAGCTGTTCTGAGGGCTCGTTTACCATCTGTAGAGTTAATCCAGCAAAGCGAACCTAGCATTCTGGTAACCCCTCGAGCACAAGACCCCATACCAAAAAAAAGGAAAAAGAAGAGCTCTCTATTGAAAAAATCAAAGCCCAAAAGCAACATATTAACTACTAAACTAAGTAACTCTGCAAATAAAGTTCTTACACTCGATACATATAACTCACAAAGTGAAATAATAAACCACGTATTATTGGAGAATTTTGGGATAATGATCAGATCCCTTATCTTACCATTAACAGAAAAATTAAAAGTTATAGTGTCTCAACTGGAGAATTTAGAAAAAAAACTTGAGGAGATTAAAAAGGGAACCAAGGACATAGTTAAGCCTCAATTAGTCCCTTCAATGAGCCCATCGCCAACATCCAACACTGACCAAGAGGGTCCAACTACTAGAGTGATTAGCCCGCCTAAACTAAACATCCAGCATACGTTGCCTTCTCGAAAGACACGTAGTGATGGACCCCTCAAAGACTTGGAGCCGGAGGTGGCTTCGAAACTCAAATCCCAACAAAAATTGAAGCAACCCACAGAAATAAATACCGACCATCAAGATTTGACAAGGTCACCTATTCAACCACACTGTAATGTTGACCTTCCTCCGGAAGCTGTTCCTCTGGTAGTGGTCCTAACTGGAGTCCCTCCCTTAGAGGATGGGAAAAGTGAAGGCCACTCCCAACTAAAAAATAAAGTTATATTTTGGCTTGGCCAAAAATGCCCTCTACCTCCAGAGATCAATGGGGAAATCCTTCTTGTTAGGCGTCTCTCTTGGCTAGGAAGTAGGAGAAAAGATATCAAGGGTGACATCATAACAATTAATTTTAGAGACAAAAGAGCTGTAAAACATATCTTAACTTACTCCTCTTTCAATGATTACAATTTAATAAAGGTACACGACCTGACCTATTTCTATCCTAGAGCACATTTTCCGGTTAAAAACAACATAAGTCATCTAACCCAAAGCTTGGATAGGTGCACTAGCCCCTTGTTCCAGCGCCAGGATCCCTATTTCAGGCCCCCCTATAATCAACAAAGCAATCGAGATATGCATACCTTACAATATCCAGATTACTGCCCAAGGCCCTCCTCATTAGACCTAGGAGGTTATTCTAACTCTTATTACCAATATAGGACAAACTCAAATAAGCCCCTCATAGAGAACTATAATCAGCACATTCCATCATTTCATTTACAGAAAAATCCTTGTGTCACTTCATTTCATCAAACATTAGATCACTCAAGATTTCCTCACCAATCCCAGAACCATTGTTTTCACCCTCCTCGCCCAAATCAGGGCGACCACACTTTACCCTTCCACAATCGATATGCTGAATTCATAGACCTGGAAGGAGTGGACTGACTGAAGTCACATGGGGCAGAAATCACTAACACTAATAGATTACAAAAGGTTTCCCCCAGTATCGTGGAGGAAAATACAATCTTTAATCCTGATATATCTATGCCCCAGGATGCCATTTCAACTCACGTCCAGACTCCCTTAGTATCCACGGATTTTTCATTTAACCACGCATCCGTGGAAAAAATTAATCCCACTCCAAATACAGAATATAATTCTAAAAACTCTCATACTTTTATTTCTAAAACAGGTCAAGGAGATGAGATAAGTCCCCATATAACGTTCCTGTATTGGAACGTAGCAGGTCAACGTTCTAAGGTTAATAACGATATATGGATTAATTTTGCCCCTACATTCGACATTCTGGCACTCCAGGAGACCTGGACTGTTGAACCAATACACATGGTAGGCTATAAAACCTTTTTCTCTTCAGCTCAACCCTCTGCCTCAGGTAGAGCGAAAGGAGGTTTATCAATTTACATCTCTAACCTCCTAAACATAAAGAAAATAGTCCCCATGAGTCTCGATTTACACGCCCAGATTCTTGAATTGACCTTATATGATGGGGACAGATTTATTATAGTGAATTTTTATAACAACCTCCCAGAGCCCGAAACAATCTCTGTGGTATCTCAGATACGGACTACTTTAAAAACTAGAATAACAAAAAAAACAAGTGACGCGGTGATTGTTTGGGGGGGGGATTTTAACTTAGGTCCATGCCATCATACCCCAAACGGGAACATATGCGGCATAGTGGACGAATTTGACAATTCCAATACCCATTTTAGACACTCAACTCTGGGCAACTACTTAAACGAAATTTTATTCGATCTAGATTTGGTTCAGGCAAATTCTAGGACCAAAAAGAATCAAACCTTGGCTCCTACTTTTTTTGGGAGAGGTTGTTCAACAACCATAGATTACATCTTGGTTTCAAACGCGGAGAGGACTGAAGACGTTGCCTTTATTAGACACCTAGTCTTGCTAAGTGACCACTATCCCCTTAGCATTTCCCTCCCCCTGGCTCATAGGCCAAAGAGAGGTATGGGAACCATCCTTTCACAAAATAACCTAGCACTTTCTAGATTAAATGGTTATGCCCTCAAATGGGGAAATGTAGTGCCCATGGAGTTGACTAAACAAGTGATTACAAACGCTAACTCACCCATCATGACCTGTCTTAATCCACATTCTAGCAATTCGGAGGTAATTACAAGCTTCGAACTGATTGTTGTGGCAATCAATGAAGCATTGTGGGTAAAAAGAGCACACGCCTCAAATAAACAAAAAGGCTGGTTCAATCATGATTGCACATCCGCATATTCCAACTTAAAATCGGCACTGAGAAAAACAACAAGGTCCCCACAAGAGATAGTAATTCTCAGGAAAGTCTATAACCAAACCCTAAAAACCAGGAAAAAAGAACTAAAAACTCAGCTTTGGGAACAATTACACGAATCTTGCTCCCAAAAAAATATGACAGCTTTTTGGCAAATAGTAAAGTCTCCTTTTTTTGATAACACACATCATGCTAAACTAGATGTAGCCATTGAGGAAAAGGAATGGGTCCGGCACTTTTCTAATATTTTTTCGGTAGATAAAGAGTTACCTGAAGCGTTGCATTCACACAGCCTGAACTCTAAAACATTAGAAGAATCATCTCTAATCTACCCTATTGACCTTCATTTCTCTTTGGAACAAATCACTTCGGCCCTGAACGCAAGCAAAAATGGGAAAGCACCTGGCCCAGACGGAGTCCCTATCGATCTATTTAAAGATCAAATGGCCTTGTGGACCCCTATTTTAACCAGAGTTCTGAACGCTACCTGTAAGATGGGTTTACTACCATCCTGGTCAAAATCTATACTAGTCCCAATCTTCAAAAAGGGTGATCGGGACTCTGTATCCTGCTATCGCCCAATATCCTTGTTAGACTCCTTGGGCAAGATGGCAGGGAGAGTCATTCTTGAACAACTACAAGATTGGGCTGTCGAAGGTAGGGTCATCTCTGATTTACAATATGGGTTTCGTCAGGGCATGGGCACAACCGAGCAGGCCCTTAATCTCTCTCTTTTGATCGACAAATATGTCCACATTTAAAAGGGTGACCTATATATGGTTTACGTGGACTTGACAGCCGCGTTTGACTGTGTCTCCCATTCCAAATTATGGGTAATATTGGCTGACATGGGGGTCCCCCTGAACTTACTCACATATGTTAGAGAACTTTATGCAAAGGCTTCTGCTCGTGTTCGTTATGGGGTGGGGGGGGAACTGACTGATCCTTTTCCAGTAGAAAAAGGAGTTAGACAAGGATGCGTCCTTGCCCCTCTTCTTTTCACATTATATACCAATGCACTGGAGAAGGAAATGCTGAAGGGTTCCCAGGACCTCCCAACGATATGTAAACGCCCAATACCTGCATTACTTTATGCAGATGACTCGGTTATATTGGCACGTACTCCCTGCGAACTACAAAAAAATCTGAGTAGATATTCCACGTTCATGGCAAGCCTTGACCTCAGGATAAACATAACTAAAACTTTTGTCATGAGGTCAAACTCTTCCCGTACAAATGCTAATAAAATGAGGGGTATTTATTTGAACGACCAAAAGATAGCTACTACCCACACTTATTCCTACCTGGGCATAATAATAGACAACAAATTATCATGGAAAGCAGCAGTGGAAACTCGAAGATTACTTTTTTTAAGAACAGTCACAGCCCTTTTTAACTTTATTAGGAAATTGGGCAATAGAGCCCCAAATGAAATCATCCAGGTCTATAAAGCCAAATGCTTGTCAGTGGCCTTATACGGGGCTGGCCTATGGGGCTTTGTGAACTTAGATATCATCCAGAAAGTCGAAAACTGTTTTTTGAGGTCTCTTCTCTCAGTACCGAGAAGTACGAGCACTTTTGCTTGCCATCTAGAATTGGGACTTGTATATCTGGTGGACCTAGCAAAAGTGGAGCCTCTCTTGCTTTGGCGTAAAATATGGACTTCAGATAGAGCGACCCTCTCCCAATCACTTCTCTCGGACTGCTTAAACCTGGATAACGCTCATAGGTCTAAGTGGCTGAGGTACATTGCAACTTTCCTCCATGATTTGGGCTGGGACAAGTATTTCTATAATCCCTCGTCAATATGTGAGGTGTCAAGAAAAACTTTAAAAACCAAAGCACTCGCCCATCTGGAGGAGTTGAGGCTATTGAGTGAAGCTACTAAACCATCTGTCACCCATAGCCTAATGATCCAACTGGTCCCAACCCTGCAGCCATATCTGACCCTAAATATGACAAATCATGAACGCTATTTATTGGTAAGACTCAGGATGAATATTTTTCACCGAATAATAGCCTTCCCAGTTCATAATAATTGGGTAAAAAATCTACCGGTTTGCCCCTGTGACCTTATATCTGCACAATCAACTATGCATACTATTCTTTTCTGTAAATTCTTTGCTGAAAGCAGGAAAAAATTACTTGTTCCTATTTTGAGGAGTCTAGGACTCAGGCAATGTCGCCCAGCATTTCTGTTCCTGCAGATGTTGGAAGGAGATTTACTGACATTTACAGTAGCCAGCTTCTTGAAGTCTATTGTTTACCATCGAAAGACTTTAGATTAAAGAATCATTGATTTTATCTAATGATATAATTGTGTAAATTTTAAACTTTTTTTTAGCTATGTTCACTGAATGCTCGATTATTCTAAAGCACTCCTTTTTATTCTGGAAAGATTTTTTCTTTTTTTTCTTTTTTACTTCTCCCGTTTTAATAACTTTTAAAGAATTGTATCTTATTGATTGTCTTTTATTGTATGCTTTTTATGATTTATAAATTTAAATCGAAATAAAGTAATATTGAATTGAATTGAATTGGATTGGACAGAGAGGGTTAAAGTGGCACCAATTGATGCCATTGGTGAAATCCTTCATGCATATCCAACACCCTGACCTCATAATAGTGCACTGTGGTGGCAATGACCTAGGCACTTTGACTGGGGTAGGTCTGGAAATCCTTATGAAGGACAACTTTGCAGAACTGATTTCACTTTTCCCCAAAACTGCCTTTGTGTATTCTAACATATGCCAAAGGCAGAAATGGAACTGGTCCGATCATTTTTGTCCACAAATTGAGAAGGCTAGGAAACCTGTGAATAAATCTGTTTCTGCTTTTCTCCGAGACTATAGAATGGGGTCCATTTACAATAACAATCTGCGCTTTCATATGCAAGAGATGTATAGGAGAGAGGGAGTACACTTTACTGATGAAGGAAACAGAGTCTTCCTCAACAACTTTAGACTCTGTATAGGTACTTACTTATAAGTACCAAAACTCTCAATGAACACGACGGCTCTTTTTAGAGCCACTCAAGAACAAAACACTTAAGCTTGATCTTTATCTCCCCAAAATTTCTATTTTTTTTCCCTTAGATCCTCGCACCCAACGCAAGAGAATCCGTGCACCCAATGCGTTAGGATGCGCGCACCGTGTGCGCATTTCGCCATTTTTTTTTTTTTAAAGGGGGTCCCAACGCACCTCTAAAGGGTCAGAGTATTTCCACTCTGCCACCTTTATATGTTTTACACACTTATTCCCCTTGCTTCTTCCGCCTCGCTTCTACCGAGGCAGAAAATGGCCGCCAACAGTTCCTGATTTCGAATGTTGACAGACACTCGACAGCCAATTAGCATTCAGCACACGATCGGGAGGGTGCGCGCTCGGTTCGGGGAGGGTGCGCATACGGTGAGGGTAGGGTGCGCGGATCCTCCATAGATATCACTAACTTTTTTACCCTAAATTTCTCAGGAACTACTGAAAAGATTCACACCATTTATGCAAAAGGCACGAGTCTGAACTGAGGACTACCTCTTTGCCAAATTTGGTGTCATTCTGTTCAGCGGTTCAGGCTGTAGCTGCGACAACAGATCCTATGGGAATTTGCATGGGGAAAACGCGTTTTGGGACCCCCCTTTTTTCTTCGGCCCCCGCTTGACGAATCACCACAAAACTTTCAGGGTTGGAGCGGAGCGGAGCTGGCCAAGAATTTGGAAAATTTTGAGAGGATTCATCAACCGGCGCCAGACTTATTGGGAATAGAATGTTGCGTATTTCCTACGGAAAATAGGTCCTAACTATAACTATCTACTGGCAACTGCCAGTAGATAATGTATATATATATATATTCAAGCTCCAAGTCTCACCCTTACTGCTGCACTCAGGGCGGGTGCTTTTAACCGCTTTAACGTGGGGGTGAAGTCACGAAAATAAATTCAGGCTACAAATGCGGAGCACTCACGGGACATTTTAAAGTTGATTTAATGGTGCAAATGCATTTCGGCGTCTTGGCCTTCTTCAGTGCATATCAATTGACACTTAAACGTGGTGTGTGTTTAAATACATTTGAAAATGATCTCATTGGAGAGAAGCACATTCACAACAAGTGACGAAGGACTGGAACAGTTCAAGGTCTAGATGCCTCTTTCCCTGGCTGCCATGTCTGTGTGTACTAAATTAGATGGAAACAGATTGTTTTTACTCTAAAAGAGTCTCAGTCTTTCATAGATGATTTTTGAAAAGCAAAGTGCAGTTACACTCACATGGTGCATGGCTCAGCCAGCCCTTCAAAGTTAATCCGATCGTGGTGCCTCCAAAAGTAAGTGCCGTGATATTGTTCAGGTCCCTCGCCTGCCAAATTGAAGAAAGATTTAGCATCCTGCAGGTTTCCGTATATATTACTTCAGTCCTCCAATTAAATAATTGTCAGCAGCGCTGGTAGGATGCTGTGTCATTCTTTCTTTCGGCGGTGCTGGCAGTATTTAAATTCAAGCTCCAAGTCTCACCCTTACTGCTGCACTCAGGGCGGGTGCTTTTATCCGCTTTAACGTGGGGGTGAAGTCACGAAAATAAATTCAGGCTACAAATGCGGAGCACTCACGGGACATTTTAAAGTTGATTTAATGGTGCAAATGCATTTCGGCGTCTTGGCCTTCTTCAGTGCATATCAACTGACACTTAAACGTGGTGTGTGTTTAAATACATTTGAAAATGATCTCATTGGAGAGAAGCACATTCACAACAAGTGACGAAGGACTGGAACAGTTCAAGGTCTAGATGCCTCTTTCCCTGGCTGCCATGTCTGTGTGTACTAAATTAGATGGAAACAGATCGTTTTTACTCTAAAAGAGTCTCAGTCTTTCATAGATGATTTTTGAAAAGCAAAGTGCAGTTACACTCACATGGTGCATGGCTCAGCCAGCCCTTCAAAGTTAATCCGATCGTGGTGCCTCCAAAAGTAAGTGCCGTGATATTGTTCAGGTCCCTCGCCTGCCAAATTGAAGAAAGATTTAGCATCCTGCAGGTTTCCGTATATATTACTTCAGTCCTCCCATTAAATAATTATAATAAATATATATATATGCGCAGCGCAACAGCGCTGTTACTGTATTGCCAATCTATAATTTATCATTGGTTTGTAGGAATTTAGGAGCTGAGACTGCTGCTCCAAAGAAGCCACCAGGAAGAACTGTCAGCACCGCTGAAGGCTCCACTACTGTCGAAGACCGAGCAGTGGAGATGCGAGGCAACACCGATCGCCACAGGAGCCGCCGAGCTGGAAGGCCCAGACCCCATGCTGACCGACCAGGAGCCGCCGAGCAGGAACGCCCAGACCCCACGCCGACCCGGAAGAACTACAGGTACATAAGCGGAAACAAATCTTGATCCCAGACACTAGAACACTAACAGGTAGTCTTATACTCCTCTGCCGGTCCCCGCGTATGCCACGTATCGGGACCTGTAGTGTTTTGCGGGGTAGCGTTCCAGTCTACCTGCAGCCAGACGCTACACACTGGTGCTGGCGCGTGACGCCAGGCGCGTTGTATAAATAAAGAGGCGTGGCCCCCGCAAGTTATTCGGGACCGCGCCGTGAAAGTAATTACACGTGTGGTGTCTTTTATTAAGGTGCCGGAGTGCGCCCCCCCACATACTGTGAACAGTGACCAACTTCACACTGGCGATGAGGCGGTTTCCTGTACTCACGCCAGGGGACTGCTATGTTCTGATACACAGTGCCCTGCACAGAAGTCCTGCCTGCTGCCACCAGGGAGAGCCTGAAGCCCCAGTAAGAGCCTGCCTGCTGCCACATAACAGGGCCTTGTAGCCCCAGCCACGTCCAGAGCCCACAAGACCAATTAACCCTTGAAGACCTGCTCTGGGGTCACCCCACAAAGCACACTTTACAGCACTTCCTGGGGGCATTAATAAATGGAGACAGCCTGGCACACCACAGTGCGTGGAACCCAAGCGCGACCTCGGCTAGGCGGCTGCCCTCAGGCCTGTCATGGAGGCAGTGCATGTGCCACGTGGTATGCCCACGTCCACGCCCTGATGGCGGCGATTCCTGCGGTTGAACCATTCATCGTGGACGGCGCCCCCTCCTCCCTCGCCACGAAATGGAGGGACTTAACAAAACGCCTCCAATTCTACTTTGAAGGGGCCGGAATATCCCGTGAAAGGCGCTGAGCGCTACACCTCCACCTAGGGGGCAAGGACATACACCGCATTTACAAAATGCTGGTAGAGGCTACCCCCAAAACATACGCAACACTGCTCAACGCTCTCAATGCGCACTTTGAGCCGATGGCGAACAGAGACTACAAGAGGTTCATATTTCTCAAGGCCAAACAAAAAGCGGAAGAGTCATTGGACACTTTTCATGGGCGTTTGAAGGATCTCGCCAGCACGTGCGGCTTCCAGGATGAACAAGAGGAGATCAGGTGCCAGATAATACAGGGCTGCTACTCGTCAAAGCTCAGAGAAAATATTCTCCAGGAATCCGGCAAGTCCCTGGCTGCTATCCTCACTTTGGGACGGTCCAAAGAATTATCTAAGGCCAGAGCAGGCTGCCCTTCATCGCCCCATCAAGACGGAACAGGCGAATGTGACGGAGCAGGTGAACGTAGTGAGAGCCAAGCCGTGTCAAAGCCTGAGAAAGCGTCCGCAAGACAGAAAGAAAGAATGTGGCTACTGTGGAGGCACGCCCCACCTCATGCAAGACTGCCCGGCAAAAGGGAAGAGGTGCACAGCCTGTGGGTGGATGAACCATTTTGCGGCGGTATGCAAGTCATCGAAGCCCAGGAAAGAAACAGCAAGGACCATAGCTGAAAAGCAAGACAGCGACGATATGGACGATGACACGGGAGAATACCCCGTCCATTATGTCTTCGCAGTGGATCAACCACCCCGGAAAAGACAGCGGCTTCCAAAGTGCAGACTCAAGATTCACCACCAAGACGTATGGGCCACCATAGACACAGGGGCTTCAATTGAATTGATGGCTGTCAACGTCTACAACCAATTGAGTCCTCGACCACCCTTGCGCGAAGCATAGATTAGAGTATTTGCCTACGGACAGAAGACGCCCATCCCAGTCCTGGGATGTTTCAAAACAGACCTGAGACACCAGGACCTCCAAGTCCCCACCACAGTGTACGTGACTAAAGGCGGCAGCGGGATGCTAGTCAGCGGCCAGACGTTTGCCCTCGCAGTCCAAGAAGAGGAACTAGCGACCATCATGGAGGAGTTTGACGACATCTTCAAGGGGATAGGATGCCTAAAAGGGAAGGAGGTCACCCTCCACATCGACCCGTCAGTCCAACCGGTTGCGCTGAGACATAGGCGCATTGCATTCCATCTACGGAAAAAGATCGAAGATGAACTGGAGGCACTGGAGAAACAAGGGATAATAGAGAAAGTCAGCGGCCTACTCCGTGGGTATCCCCGATCGTAGTGGCGAGAAAACCAAAACAGCCAGGGCAAATCCGCATCTGCGTCAACATGCGCCTCCCAAATGCAGCTGTGAAAAGGGAACGCCACTTAACCCCCACCATTGATGATATCCTGTGGGAACTGAACGGTGCAGTGTGGTCCTGAAAGATGGACCTACGTTCAGGGTATCACCAACTGCCCTTACATCCGGACTCTCGATACATCACCACATTCTCTACCCACGTCGGCCTTAGGCGATACAAGTGTCTCAACTTTGGGATCTCGAGCGCCGCTGAGGTATTTCAGAACACCATCAGAGAAGTCGTCAGCGGGCTCCCAAGGGGTTTTGAATGTGAGTGACGACCTACTGGTATCTGCCTCGTCAGTGGAAGACCACCACAGAAGACTCCGCAATATTCTCCAACGGATCAAAGAGTCCGGACTCACCCTGCACAAAGAAAAGTGTCAGTTCTTGAAGAACAAAATCAGCTTCCTTGGCTACACATGGCCCCAGACCCTGACAAGATGCGAGACATTCAGGAAGCCCCAGCACCCTCCAATATTTCGGATGTACGGTGTATCCTAGGGATGGCAAACTTCTGTGGGTGTTTCATCCCTGATTTAACAAACATCACGAAGCACCTCAGGGAGCTGACGAAGTCCACCACCACGTGGCAGTGGGGCCCTGAACAAGAACAAGCCTTTAAAGACACTAAAGCAACCCTCTCGGCTTATACCATGCTGTTGTACTTCGACCTGGCCCTGCCCACCAATGTCGCTGTTTATGCCAGCCCCTATGGGCTGGGGGCTGTACTCACACAGCAACAACGCAATGATGAATGTGCTCCGATTGCCTACGTAAGCCATTCCCGGATACAGAGCAGCGCTACTCTCAGATAGAGAGAGAGACGATTGCCATCCACTGGGCCTGTAGGCATTTCCACGTCTACGTGTATGGACACCTGTTTACAGTCTCCACCGACCACAAGCCTCTCATACCCTTATTTCAAGGATCCACATCAAAGCCCCCGCCAGAGGATAGATAAATGGATCCTTCAGCTGCAGGGGTACGACTACTGGGTGGAGTGCAAGCCAGGCTCGTCCAACCCAGCAGACTACCTCTCAAGACATCCGAGGGCCGCAATCAAAGCAGAGGAAGAAAATGCCGATGACACCGAGGAATATGTCCGTTTTATAGCGGAAAGGTCCCGACCACTTCCGATAAGCCTTGAAGCCATTGTGGAAGCCACTCAGAATGATGAGTGTCTGCAACTAGCCATCACCGCAGTTCAGATGAACGACTGGTGCCCCATTCAGATCACACTAGCCCGATGAACGCCCCAAGCGAAAGCCACGCTCAAGTCAATCATGCGAATCAAGGACAAACTCTCCGTCGACAGCAGTCGGTGCCTACTCAGAGGTCCACAGCTAGTGATTCCGTCAGTCCTGACCCAACAGGCGGTGGATCTTGCACTTCGAGGACATCAGGGAGTGGTGAAGACAAAAGGTCGGCAGAGAGCGAAAGTATGGTTCCCGGGGATGGACCCAATGGTCTAGCATGCAGTCAGAACATGCCAATGGAGTCAGGTGTCAGGTCAATCAGATCGCCCTCACCCTGTCATCACCAAAGACAACCAGCAACGACCGTGGGAGTGCATCAGTGTCGACTTTGGTCATCTTCCGGATGGACGCTATGCCCTCGTAGTCATTGATGATTTCACGAAATACCCCGAGATCGAAAATGTCGGAAGTCAAACAGCCACCGAAGTGATCACCAAGTTAGAGAAAACCATTGCAACTCACGGGATCTTTGAGGTGGTGAAGACTGACAACGGCCCACCTTTTCAGGGACAGGATTTTGCGGACTATCTCAAGTCTTGGGGCATTCAACATCAGAAAATAACACCACGCTGGCCCCAAGCAAACGGGGAAGTAGAGAGATTCATGTGCACGCTCAACAATGTCATTCGCATCACGCATGCCGAAGAAGCCCCTCTGGAGAGAGCCATCTACAGCTTCCTGAGAGAATATAGATTGACACCTCATCTCACGACTGAGAGGTCACCGGGACCAGCAAGTATGGGTCGAGTGGTGCGGGACACCATTCCTCATCACCTGGACTGGGCCCCTTCCCAGATTGACACTACAAGGGTCCTAGCCAAAAGGACCAGTAC
Source organism: Triturus cristatus (assembly GCF_964204655.1). Taxonomy (NCBI): domain Eukaryota; kingdom Metazoa; phylum Chordata; class Amphibia; order Caudata; family Salamandridae; genus Triturus; species Triturus cristatus. The sequence goes on along the minus strand of NC_140591.1, from coordinate 775,516,884 downwards.
CAATGACCATGCCAGTGTCACCCGAAGGGCGAAGGCGTCGACTATCAGAGAAGGAGACCTGGTCAGGCACCCAGGGAGCAAGTTCCGTCTCCCGTTCGAACAGGGCCCATGGACAGTGACTTGCAGGACGGGCACGATGATCACAGCTCGGAGGAGAACAGACGAACTCACAAGGAATGTATCATTCTTCAAAAAAGTCAATGCCGGGACTCCCAATATTCCACCACAGGGTAATATGGAGGCGGGCCCAAGTCAGCAGACAGTGGATGAGGAAGTAGAAGAGGGTCAAGGATCAATTCCTATAAATGATCAGCACAGATCTGACCAAGCTGCACCATCACCTCTCGGAAGTCCGGACAGACGACAGTCCGGTGCCCCAGTGAGAGCTACAGAGGGCGGAGTCTCACAGGGAGTGACTCCGTCCCCATCATCATCACGGGGAGAGCATTCCAGATACTACCTGCGGAACACTCCGGATCCTTCCTCCCATCTAGCGGGATTCATGGTGTGACTAACCAAAGACTCGCAGCAGGATGAGACCGGTGACTGAGCAGGAGCTGAGGCTAGGCGGCCCGACCAGAACTGGTAACAGATCAACATGTTGATGTTTTGTTTCATGTTTATAAAGGATAGAAGGAATGTAGTGTTCGGCGGGGTAGTGTTCCAGTCTACCCGCAGCCGGACGCTACGCACTGGCGCGTAACAAAGAGGCTTGGCACCGCGAGTTAGTCGGGACTGCGCCGTGAAAGTAATTACACGTGTGGCATCTTTTATTAAGCTGCCGCAGCGCGCCCCCCCCATACTGCGAGCAGTGACCAACTTCACAGGACCGGCACTCCGGACAATATATTTCTGAAAACTGGACAACATTCCAAATCCAGCAAGGAATGATTTTTTTTAGATAGCTGATGATTCCACAAAGAAACTAGTTGCTCAAATAGGATATAACTGAAACAATTAGAAATAGCTGACAACCTTTTAATTTATAACTTTCTGCCTTGATGGCCAACTTACAGAAGCAATATATTGTTATGTCCATCCGATCCTTATGGGAACAGGGATATATACTGTTTGTTGTGAGTCCCAAAACATGGGATACCCAACACCGACAACTGAACTGCAGCTCACAAAGATATTTCCTTGTGTACCAACCTTATATCAGTTCATAATGAAAAATATAATGAATTAAAAATGGGAATGAAGGCAAGCTATGCGTTTTTTAAATCTGCCCTAAGTACTCATTCTAGGAATTTATGCAACTTTGAATTTGGGGTTAGCCAAATTGTCATGTGATTTAGAGGGCAGTTTGCAAAGTGTGATATTTCTTACACACAGGCTTATATTTGAAATCCAGTAATGGAGGGAAATTGAATTCATATAACAAAAGTTTTACAATTCTGTGTCCCCACAATTCTGCAGTAGAAATGCTTCTCTCCTTGTGTGACTGGGTCTAGTGCGCACGTCTCAAAAGGCCCCAAAAGAAACGTGGAAACATAATAATTTCCTATTAGATAAATTACCTGTTGTGGCAGAGGTGGTAGCTGTGGTATTTGGGCCTGGACATGGCTGCCACCCAGGGGAACCTATCAAATCCAGACAGTTTTCTAGACTCTTGACAGACTCCAGTGTGGTGTGACTTGCACGGATATCACTGCGTTTTCTTACCCACAATGCCCTGGAAACTCCAAACTTTGGTGGAAATCCCACACTTTCCTCACATTTCTGTGAATAAAAGTTCCAGAATCTGTAAGAATCCATAAAATTCCACCCATCCAGGGTTCTGATAAAAATTGTACTTGCTTATGTAGCTGGGCCTAGTGCCCACAACAGGAATAGTTCAAACCACTGGCAATGTGAAGACCATATTAACTGTGTTAGGTCCCTGATTTGATCTGTTGCTGTTGAGGGCATCTTTCCACACCTAAGATGCACACACGGTCCAAGCAACAATCTCTCTTGTCCTAATACAACTAGAGATTACACTAATGGTCTATATCACATCTCACATTTATAATAAGAAGATTACAGAGAATTCAGAACTATGCTGCCAAACCACGCCTACATGTAAAGCCACAAGCCCATATCTCCCCTGCCTTCAAACACCTTCCACTGGTTAAAAGTTACCAGAAGATCCAATTTCAAACCCTTTTGTGTCACATACAGGGTAGTAATTGACAATGGACCATTTTTTCATCATAAAAGGAATCCAATACAATACCCTACGCTCTAGACTGTCACTGTGGCTGAAAATCCTATTTTATGTGAAAAAACCCATGGGTGGCACCTCTTGCTTTGTGCAATCGGCTAAGCTATGGTATTTGTTACTGTAAAAAATAAGGTCTAATGAGAACCATCTCAGCTTCAGAAGACTTGCCAAGAGCTGGCTGTTTTCTATCAGATCACAATACTCAACAAAACAATTTATAGCAATAGTATGAACAAGACATTCAAAAATAATCTCTGCTATGTACAGAACAACGCATGTATATGTATACCTTCCACATTTATATATGTCTATCTATATAGATATTGTAATGTATATGTAAATATGTGTATGTATATCGGCCTAAACTTTATACAGGGATGCACTTTTATTTATATATTATCCCTTTGAACAGTGTAGATGCCCAATGTATTGTTTTATAGTTCCCCTCTGGTGGTGTATACTATTTATATAATGTGTATTGTAGGACCGGCTGTAGTGGAGCTGAGTCCCAGGTAATTGATCTGCTGGCTTGCCATATGACTGACTTGCAGAAAAATTATATTAAAATTGTTGTGGAGGACCTTAATTGTAGATACAAACTTTTGGCAGTCCCGCAAAGATACCTCTGTAATGAAGAATACCAAGTTTGGGGCATTCGGGAAATTACACTCCCTCCTGTAAAGCGATGGTCTCCTGCAATATTGCAACTGAGTGCATTTACTCTCAGAAACAGCCTTCGGGCATTCAATGGAAGATCCAAATCAGACAGGGTTGGGAGAGTTATGTATAATTGTCTACACCACTCCAGTCTTATCGATTCTATTCTCCTGGACATAAAACTGTGGCCAGCCTTGGTAGATATGTTGGTAATTCAAAGGTAGGATAGCGATCATAATGTTCTGAGCCTATCACTGGCAGTCCTGGGTGACTCTCTCCCTGCAGCACCAAATGAGGCCCTAGATAGAAGATTAGTGCCCACCAATAACTGGTGGAGGCTCAAGTGGAGTGTGGTGGCTAAGTAAGAAGAAACTCTCAAGAAGGTGCTAGAGGTTGTAACTGTAGGGCTGGAGTCAGTGACAGGTTTGATTGCAGACAGTAATAACCTAGACCCTTTGCAGAATATACATGTAAAGCATAATTTAATGTTCGCCTCACTCAGGGCACTACCTACAAAGGACACCGGTGGGGAGAGGAAAAGGAAAAAGGAGGCAGCATGGCATACTAAGCCTGGCCGGGAAGCCAGGCGTGCCTTGCTAGTGCCTATAAGAGCAGGGCATAGAGATGCCATATTGGCGACAAGGTTACATTATAGAACAACTATACTAAAAGCTAAATGAGAATGGGAGTGTAACAAATGGACTATGATGCTAGATGCCATTAAAAGAAAAGATCTCTGTACCTTTTAGAGTTTAGTTGCAGGGGGTGACCTAGGCATACAGGCCCCACTTGACAACAATATTGTGGCAAGTGCTTGGGTCGAACATTTTTCCAATTTGTATGCTCGAGTAGAAATTCAGGGAGCCTCCACTCAAAATCTGTCAGGTAGCCTCCATAACTCAACTGCAGGAGTACTATAATCCCAGGCTACAGATGACAATGTGAAGGTTTTGTGGAACACTGGCAATCTTGTTGATGCTGCCACACTGGCCGAAACCACACTTAGATATCCCACGCATTGCAGAGGTAGAGGTTTCCAATGCCCTGGACTTGATTACACCCAACAAGGTGCCAGGCTCGGACAAAGTGCCTAGTGACCTGTTTAAGATGTTTAAAGCTATATGGTGCCCATATTTTGTCCTCTTTTTTAATGCCCTGTTGTCTGGTACTCCCATACCCCCAACGTGGGCTGGGCAGAGATCATCCCGGTTTTTAAAAAAGGCTGCAGATCCCCCTCTGCCAATTAAAGACCTATAAACCTTATCGATAGTGCCCAAAAATTGTTTTCTCGTATCATCCTGAACAGACTGAGTCAGTGGATGTTGGACACAGAAGTCTTGACTCCGCTGCAGTTTGGATTCAGTGAAGGTATTAGCACTATAGACCATGTCTTTTGACTACAGCCATTGTATTGGAAGTATGTGTCTTTAAGGGGAGGTTGACTGAACGTATGTTTGTAGATATCTGATCTGCTTTTGATCCAGTCCCTTTAGAGTCACTATGGGGAGCTATGGCGGAGATGGGGGTGCCAGCCTATCTTTTAAAAGTTGTCATCAAGCTACATACCAATAATTTTGCACAGGTCAGATGTGGACCCAAGGGTGAGTTGACTGATCTTATACCTGTATATTGGGGGTGAGACAGAGATGCGGGTTGGCCCCAACCCTCTTCCTCCTTTATATGAATAGGTTAGTCTCACATCTGGAGAAGTGTGAGGGTGATGCTCCATCTCTTGCCAGGGTGAAGGTCCCGGCCCTGTTGTTTGTGGATGACACCTTTTTGCTATCCAAATCTCCTATGGGCATTCGAAAACTCTTGGATGGATTTGGGGTCTTCAGGGAGCAGAGGAGCCTGTAGATCAACCTTAGCAATACATAGTTTTTATCCCTATCCTACAACCCGCTCGAATCCCACTCTCAACTGTGAAAGTTTGGAGCGTGTTCGAGTGCTTGATTATTTGGAGATGACCTTATCGGATCACTTTGACTGGTCATTCCATATTCAGAAGCATAAAATGAAGCTTGAGCAATACTGTGGGGGTGTTTTGAGGGGCCAGTGCATATCCACTTACCGACCAATTACCCCAGCCTTAGAGATCCATAGATGTCAATCACTGGGGGCGCACTGTATGGCGCTGAATCATGGGGTGTTTGTTACGCTAGGTCCCTTGAAATAGTGGAGAATTGTTTTTTGAGATGCTTGAACAAACTCCCAGCAAGCACCCCCCTTATCCCTTTACGACTAGATCATTGATTAAAGAGAGTTAATGATGGAGTGGGGCTGAAATCTTTAATGTATTGACTAAGACTTTGGTCAGCCCTGAACTCCTACTTCTCCGAGGAGCCTTGGAAGAAGTAATGGGGCAGTTGGGGTCCAGTAAGATTTCCTGGCTTAGGGTGGTCAGGGATTGGTTGAGACAGATTGGTTTTGGCAATGTCTGGTCAACAGCACCTGATGTTGCACTGGACTCCAAACAGTCACTGAAAAGAGCATATTGGCAATATGTGGACCAAAACACTGCAAGTACCTCTAGGGTGGGCTCCCTCACTGCCTCTTTCTTGGAGTTCAAAATTGTCTACTGCTTTGAACCATTTTTAGATGACATAGAAACCCCCTGTGCCAGAACCCTGTACTTTAAGTTCCGTCTAGGGATCATCCCAATACGCCTTTGCCACTCACTGCATGGAGGTCGGGGAAGATAGAGCCTGACAAATCATGCCCTTTCTGCCATGGGGAGATTGAAGTGGTTGAACATGTAATTCTATTTTGCCCAGCCTATCATGGTCCAAGGAGAAAGTGGATTTTGCCACTTTGTCATAATTTGGGTCTGAGGAACTACAGCATCACCCTTTGAATACTCAGAAGTCACACAAGTCAGCCCATTGACTTTGCAGTCTAAAGGTATTTGATTTTTATGTGGAGGTTAAGACAAAAAAAGGTGTCCCTCTAATGCTGCTGTGTACTAAACGTTTTTACATAGTTTATCCTGGATTTACTGTAATATATCCAGTTGGATCTCTTTCCTCTTTTTTATAAGCTTGTATTTTATTTGCTTTTATATAATCTGTTTTTATGTATTTATATTGCTCTGTTATGGTCTTTTACGCCAAAACAAAGTTATTATTGATTGATTGGTATATGTAAATGAGCATGTGTATATAAGTGTGTATGTATGTACATCTATATATTTAAAAATAATTTATGTATATAGCAATGTATATATATTTATGCATTTCATGTATTTCTGCATTTTGATATGTTATGTTAAAGCGATTTGTAAAGCGCTCGTATACCCGGAGGTATCATGGTCCCAGCTTTGCTCAAAAACAACGTAAGAAACAACCCTTAATTATTAAAAATCCATGTTTTCAATTATTTTCCAGAGGAGAGCAGAGAGGGTAAGGCCCTAATGTGCAGTGGAAGAAAAATCCAGATCTTGGCTGCACCCGTAACAAAGTTTCTTCCTCCCCAATTCATTCTCTTAAATCTGGGGACCACTGTTTTCTTGGCCCCAGAGGAACTGAGATTTCTAGTGGGTTCGTACCAAACAAACACCTGCCTCAGAAACTATGGGCCGATGTCATGCAATGCCTTATAGGCTATCCAAAGGGCCTCAAATTTAATGTGATTCCTGACTGGCAGCCAGTGTAGCTTATGTATTGCCTGGCTGCTGCATTTTGTAAAATCTGTAGTTTATTCGAATACTGTTCTTGTATATTTAAATATAGGCCTTTACAATTTTCAAGTTTTGACAAGACTAAAGCTTTGATAACAGTTTTTTTTAGCATCTGATAGAAGGAAAGAAAGTATCTTTTGATCATCCTCATGGTGTGAAATGAGGATGAGACCACCGTGTTGACCTGATTTCCAAAGTTCAGTTTATCATCAAAGACCACTCCCAAGGTCTTTGCCTTTTTCATGGGATTTGGAAGTGGTCCCAATTCCTCTGACAACCAGGCTGGGGCCCAGACTGAGGTGTGATTGCCAAATAAGATAACCTCAGTCTTTCCTGAGTTTAGCTTTAGACAGTGCTTGTTCATCCATTCACTGATTGCACGCATGCAAACGTGACATATAATGCCAATGGTGTTTTCGTTAAATGCTGATACCACTATTTGTGTTTCATCGGCATAGGAGGTAAGGGTAAAGATGAAGGATTTAATCAATGATGCCAGCACTGTTATATTGACATTAAACAGCGTAGGACTGAGCGAGGATCCCTATGGGAGCCCACATGGCAGGGAAAAAGGTTTGGAGACAAACTGAGCCAGGGCTACAACTTGCTTTCTACCTTCTAAGAAAGAGTTCAGCAGTGTGAGTGCCTTTCATTTGATCCCCATCTCTCATAACAGGTTGATCAGAATCTTGTGGTTGACCATATCAAAGGCCGCCAACAGGTCAAGGAGAAAAAGGGCTGCAGTTTCTCCTTGTTTAGTGCTGCCATTATCTCCTCCTCTGCCTTGATCAAGCCAGTCTCGGTGCTATGCCCAGGTCTGAAACTAAACTGTGTTGTTAGTTCCAGAAGATGGTTCTGTTGGATAAATTGTGAAAGCTGTTGGTTCATAACATTCTTAGCAATTTTTGCTGAAAGTGGCAATTAGAAATGAGGCAATAGTTGTTTGGATCCACTGGGCCAATATTAGGTTTCTTCAGAAGGGGAATAACAGATGTTTTCTTCCAATGGGAGGGAAAATGTTCCACCAAAAACATTGAACTAAAGATGTTAGTAAGGTTGGAAGCTCCCAGCTCAGGAATCAGCTTTACCACGAGGGGGAGCAAGGGTCTGATGGAAAACCAGATTTAGTGGGTGGATCAGCTTGACAACTTGGTCTGAGGTGACTGGGGAAACTTCTGTAAATGTTGCCTGTTCTAGGTCATCCTGAATAATCGTTCCAATGGCAGCTGGATTTTTGTTTGCATCAGACCTCAGATAGATTGTATCCACTTTCTCCCAAATACATTAGGCAAGTGAATTGCAGAAGGCTTGGCTAATGCTAACTATTTTGCTGCCTGGAAGTGTAGTTAGTTTAGTAATAACCTGAAACAGCTCCTTGGAGGAATATTTTGCCGACTCGATTTGCTGTGTATAATAGGTAGTTTTTTCTCTAGTCAATAACTGTTTATAGACAGTTTATATACATTCTTCTCAAGTGTGCAGTAGTGCGACCGCCATTTTCTTACCTGTCTTCTACAGTTTTGTTTTTCCTTTCAAAGCGCCTTCGTAAACCACGGCGCAGGTTTTCTTTTCATATGGGCATTGGAGGTCTTAAGAGGAACTAATGTAATTAAGGTTGAATTTAGCCAGTTTACATAGTCTTGTGAAGCTTGCTCGGGACCATGAACTTTTTGAAGCACCCTGCCTTGCAATGCTAATTTACTACCTATCTTGGAGGAGGTGTAAAACACCTCCCTCCAGAGCAGGCATTGTTCCTGACCTCCTGAGAGCATGGACTCTTAACTTTGCGGGTCAGAAACTCGTCTCTGATGGCAGGCTGGACTGGACCAGTCAGCCAGCACATTAGAGTGCTCGTAGGTTTCAGGGGGTACCTCTAAGGTACCTTCTGGAGGCATGTGTTAATAAATCCATCACTGGAATCAGTGAGGGTTTATTAATATGAGGTGTTTGATACCAAACATCATCAGATTCAGTGAAGCCATTATATAGATGGGGAACTCGTTTTGACTAGTGCCCAGTACATACCTTAAGATGGCTTCTCAGCTCACTTGTAAACTCTAGTATTAGAAGTAGACATCACAGGGGCATATCTGCTCATGCAGATATGTCCTCACATAACATATAATGCACGCTGCCTTAGGGCTCAGGCTGCTGTAGGAGTGATTCACATATATTAGATGCAATGACTTTGGCATGACACAGAGGAGTGTGTCATGTCATGTTTTCACTCATGGTTTGCACCATGTCACACAGCTTGCAATGGAAGTTTGTGTGTGGGCCCCTTAGGGTGGCGTAAGATATGCTGCAGCCCTTTGGGACCCTCTTCAGCACTCATGTCCTAGGTACATGGGGTAACTTTACTAGGGACTTACAGGGGTGCTAAAGTCCTTAACTAATTGTAGCGTAATTAGACAACACATTGTTTTGGGGAAGGAGCACTGGCACTGAGGTCTGCTTAGCAGGCCTTAGTGAACTGTCAGAGTCGACAATCAGCATCTAGTGGCTAAAAATGGGACACAAAGTAGGGGATAACTGCAACAAAAGCCTACTTTCCTACATATATTTAAAAATATTATTTTTAAAACCCAGTAATGTTTATACCAAATATAAGTGGCTGTATATTTATGTAGTGCATCTATGCCTGTACAAGTAAATATTATTTTTTTTAAAACACACACACACAGTGTAATTAGCCACCCAAGAGCTAGCTTCTGATGCCTAAGCATTCTGTACTCCACCCCCTTTTCACTTCAATGTTATGCCAAGTCACAGTGTAAAACGGGATAAGATAACTTCCCTGGCTCACACACAGAACATTGAAATGACACTCATGTAAATTACATACTCTGCCATTTAATGGATGTCCATGGATGGAGTAGTATGCTACTTGTCCATAAATAGCTTTCATTGCCTTACCACGATTATTAAGTGTTGCATGAATGCCCGCAACCAATCTAATTTTAATTGGGTTTACAGTGATTCTCTAATAATTAATAAACCAACAAACGTTGTCATGTAAATTGTTAAATATATTTTTATACAGCACTTCATTCCACACTTCTTAGAGCTGTAAATGAGGGATATGGTTGTTACCCAATTTATGATACTCAATTTACTGACCTCAGAAGAATTATTCTGCCTCATCACGTTCAAACTGGTGACTTACAGAAGACCACATTTATCATTGGGGGTATTCATAGTAGCGTAGCTAGTGCGTCGTGCACTAGTGCAAAGAAGTAAATGGTCCCCCTGTCTGCTGTTTGAATGATAAAATACAGCAATATTCAGGACTCAGAGGGCCTGTCTGGCCTCTGTGGCTTGGTGCCACCACACCTGTTGAACCAGTGGAAACTATGCCCCTGAATATTCAGTTCAGTGAGGCGAGCATTCAGCTTCCAGTTTACCTCTGTACCCCCTATCGATACTGCAATGTAATAGTCTGAACAGATGAAGCAAGGGTTCTATTACAGGATCTGACCTGAGACTCCTACTTTAAGTTTGGTCAAAAACATGAATTCTGGTTGCATGAACTCTCAGAATGTTCACCCGCTCTGCTTTGAATCATATAGGCCAGATAAAGATGGTCGAGTTTCTCTAGAGTTAGGTCCCCATTTATGAGAAGTGTCGCATTGCTGTGTGAAAGCAGCGATGCGACACTTCTCAGTGCGCCCTTCTTGCGACACGAATGATGCGTCATATTTACTGTATGACGCATCATGTCAGAAAGAATGACAGATACTTTAGTGTTACTGACGTATCTGTTGGTGCAAAAGTGGCATATTGCTGGAGTTGTGTCGGAAGCGTGATGCAACTCCCGCAATGTTCTTTTCACATGGGAGAAGCCCCATGTGAAAGGACCTGCGTCACCCTTACACCTGCCATGAGGTAGGCGTAAGGTTTTGACACTTTGGCGTCCTAGAAGTGCGCAGCGAAATCTCATAGATTTCACTGCGACACTCCTGCGACCCTTTCTTGCGGGGGAACACCCACCCTGCATACATTATACCTGACGTAGGTATAATGTAGCGCACTGGTTTACAAAGTGACGCATCTGCCGAGATGCGCCACTTCGTAAATATGGCGCAACATGGTGCATTATTTACGCCACCGCTGTGTCACTAAAAGTGACGCAACTGCTGCGCAAAAGCGACTCAGGCCTTCATAAATAAGGCCATTAGTGTTCTGTGTTTTGGGTTTGGGAATAGCGAATAAAATGTACAGATCCGTAAAAGCCGTTTTGTAGTTCACTCACTCGCCCCAGCAAACTTTCCTCAGGAAATCTGAGTGATTTGTGTACTTTCATAAATCCATCAGATTTTCCTAATCTTCAGAAACTGCACAGAAGAGCTGGGAATCCTGCTCTCATTTCAAAAAGCACTGCAGAAAGTAACTGTCCTAGAGAGCCGAAGTTAGGGAATCGGAGTGGAAGGGGTAGAGGTTATTAATATCTTCCCTATTTCTTTTTTTTAGCTCATCCTGTGCCCCTCTTCACACAGGCACATGCACAAAACTTTCATATTCATCCTGGAGAGCAGCCACACCCAAACACCACTGACTCTCACAATGTTGGGCTTACACGCAGCTGTTCTGGAAAAATTAGATAACAAAGCAAAAAAAAGTCATTCTCACGAACCGGTAACTAAGTTTGTTTGTAAGCACAGGGTTCATAGGAAGCTGTTGCTATGATGCTTACACCTGGTTACCATGGAAGCCCACGTGGCCATTGCCACTGTGCCGTCATCACAGTATCAGTCAGAGCCATTATGACATCACGTTTCTGAGCTCTTGAATGTGGCATCTCTGGTAATTTCTTGGCTTGGAGCTAGAGAGGCGCCAGCTGAGTCTGCCTATTGCAATACTCGGTGTTTCACAACCTGTGGAACATACATTTTGTTATAGTCAGTCCGAGGGACTGTAAAAGTCTTCATGGGTTTTCAGGAAGGCTGCTTCTATTTCGCGGTGGTCGCGCTACATTTTGCACATCTGGCATACCACTGGAACCGTGAGAGTAAGAGACGAAAGGTAGGAGAAACCCTTAAACATAGTATAAAAGCATGACGGCTATTCAACCATTTAGGTTTCAGGTCACTGTCAACCCTGTTGAAAACCCTCTACCCACACTTTATTTTTTAATTCACATTTTAAGCCCCAATCAACGACTGCCTCACAGTTCCTTTTTTAGTAGCATTGACATTTTATCAGATATCAGAGAATACATGTTTATTATAATTGCCAATTTTTTAATGATTTAAAAATTCGTGTCGTACCTCACTCCTCAGTCTTGTCACCTGTCAGCTTATTCCCTCACCAGGAAGGTGGAATTCTGAGGAGTGATAGATTTAGATTCACTTTACTGAAAATAAGCAAGATGCTGACCTAACAGGGCCCTGAGGTTGATCTAAGGCAAAGGATGAAGTTGTTCTACAATTACTTATTGAAGCTTTGTTCGAGTTTGTCTCCGATTTGTCTCCCAGATTTAACTCTCTTTGCTCCAGCATGTATTCTTGCTTACTATATTCTCGCTCACTAGATAGCACAATCCACACCAAAAGTCACTGTATGTCCCTGTCCCACAACAAACACACATATCACTCTGAGAAATAACCCAGCACATTACACTGACTGATGCACATCACAAAAGTCCCAACACATACACAGCTATGCCACTATTTCTCACCACCAAGGAAACACTATACGTAATACAGCAAGCGCTCTACTCAAACTGCTCTGCGAATCCTGTGCTTAATTCGTAAAAATATAATAAGCGCAGCTCTTCTGAGGAGTCTGCTGAGGCTGCTTGTTCTCGACTCCACCTCTTGCCTCTATCTTCCACCCTTACACTTCCTGGTTCTTTTCTTTCACCCCCACACTTTCATTTTCTTTATTTCTTTCCTCCTATTACTTTTTCAACCCTGCTTTCTCCATCTGTTACTGCTTACCTATATTTCTCTTCCTCCTTCTTTCTACTTTTTCTGACTTTAATCCTCTTGCTATGGGTCACAAAAGGTTTCAAAACACAAAATGAGTGCGGATGTCCTACTACCTGCAACACTGTCTCAAATTAATCACTGAGTGATTTACTCCATGGAAAACTATTTGTTCTTGGGAGAGCCACATTCCTACCTTTCTCGACCAGCCCTGACACTCCAGCTGCATGCCCATGAGTCTTTCATGTCAGCATCAGTTCCTCTCCGACCGCCACCACTTCCATATTCCTTCAATTTTTCACCACATTCCTCACTTGACTTTCCAGTTTTTAATAATTCTCATATTAGCTCCTTGGTATGTCTATGTATACATCTAGAATCGTAGTGAGAAGTGGAATGTGATGATGTATTATAGAATGTAGTGGGAGATCGCTGAGAGGAAGTTTGGGCAGACTGGGAGTGGAGATGGTTGAGGCGGTTGTTGATGTACCTGGCTGCTCCTTTAAAAAAGAAACCTGCGGGAATCGTAACCCGTGTGGTTCAATATAACACTCATTCTGCAGCTTCTCATATTTGCCCCGCAACATAATTATTTTCTTTTTTGCAACCTCCACCTGGGTCCACATTGTCAGACTTAACCATCCACAATCTCTTTTAGCTTTTACCAAGTTCTACTTTGTTGTGAAACCTTTTTGGAAATATCAAGCACTACATACTTACTTTCCGATGATGATACTTTCCTTTCTCTTCCATCCAACTGAATGTAAATTTCCCAAAGTGGTCAATTAGCACATCAATTTCTTTTATACTCATCTTGTAACACATCTATTCCTGGAAGGAGTTAAACTGCCAATGTATTTGCATGACCAAAATGCATTCCTTTCAAGTATTTTTCACTATTCCTCAAATTGAACGTTTTCAGATGTTTCTTACAATTATTGAACGCCAACTCATTATTCACAGTGGTTGGCACATGTGTGGCAGCTACAGCTTCTACTTGAGATGAGGTCAACATTGGTACCGATACAGCGTTTAACACACATTGGCACCCATCCAATGTTTAACACCAGTGGCGGCTCCTCCATTGGGGCGTGGGGGCGTCACCTCACTGCTTTCTAGCAGTGCGAGAAGCAGAAATATGAAATGGTACAACTACCATTTCATGTTTCTGCTTCTTGCACGGCGAGAAAGAAGAAGTGGCTGGAGTGCCTGGTTGAGGCGGGTGTTCCTGCTCCAGCGCAGGGGAGGCGTGGCTAGCCCACTGTCTTGGGTGCTGACTGTTTGTTTGGCCCAGGCCGGACCAAAACAGTTATGCGCTGTTGAGCACCCTCTCTTTTTCTCTATGTAGGCTGCATGCAGCCTACAAAGAGAAAATGGCTCCCTGGCCTACAGGCGCCCGCCCGGGCGCCATCCGTCTTGCAGCACCAATCACAACGCTGCCATTGCAGCATTGTGATTGGCTTAGGGGAGCAGGAGGGAGGCTGCCTAGAAAATGCAGGCTTGCCGGGAGCATCAGGAGCTGAGGTGGTGGAGCGTGACCTGGAGGAAGCAGTGAGAGGAAGGTCAGTTTTTTAATTTAACTTAGATTACTGTCCGCTTCCCCCACAACCCCCCGCCGCGAACAAACTCCCCTCCTCCCCTTGCCCGCCACGACTGGTAGCTGATGGCTTCGTCTCTATATTTTCACATTCACAGCATCAACACATGAATCGGAATCTCTGTAGCAACATATTTTTTGTTATAACACCTTTTTTTCTGCAGTGGTTTCCTTGTGCTGGGATTTTTCTGTAACAATTTTCTATGCAGGGGTTTTTCTGTAAATGTACTTACCTGTAAATTTATTTTTTAAATCACATAGGTCTCTTTTAAAGATGTAGAGTAGGCATATATATCAAGAAAAGAGCTCGCGGATATCTGAAATCCCCAAAGTTCTTCCATTAAAAATCTGTTCTGAACCCTACAAAGTTTTGTTGACAAATCATTTTCAATCATCATTATTTGTAGTGTTTCAACTTATTTATCCTCTGTACGTATCCAGAAGTAAGTAACTGTGGCCTAATTTCCTATTTTCACTCCCTTTGCCTCCTTCTCTCATGACAAATTCCTTGTCTGCTTTTGTTTACCCCTATACCTGTGACTATCTGTTCCATCCCTAATCCCAATTAGGGCCTGCTTTACCTATCCATAATCCCCTAAATCTTTCACTTTTTAATTTTTGAACTATGGAAGGCACCTCATTATGTTGGCTCTATACACAGGGTTATTTCTTTGAGATTACATTGTCATAATCCCTTGCAAACATGTAGAACTCATTATGTGAGCCGTTTAAATGGGAAACAACCATTACAACGCAGTAATTACAACTCACTACATTTATAACGCAGTCATTACAAAGCAACTGCCTTTACATCGCATGCCATTACAACGCAGCCACTACAACGCATGTCACTACAACGCATGCCATTCCAGCGCATGTCACTACAACACATGCTATTACAACACATTATAAGGTAAGTAATGGGGAATAGTAATTTTTACCCCTACACTATCCAACCCTTACCCAACTGGTGCACTCACTGGAGTGGGAATAGTAAGTTTTACACCTACACTATCCAACACTTACACTACTGTTGCACTCACTGGAGTGGGAATAGTAATTTTTACCCCTACACTATCCAACCCTTACCCTACTGGTGCACTCACTGGAGTGGGAATAGTAAGTTTTACACCTACCCTGTCCTACACTTACCCTACTGTTGCCCTAAAAGAGCATTATGCATTTTAATGGTATGCGTTGTAATGGAATGTGTTGTAAATGTAGTTTCTTAAAATGCGTTGTGATGGCATGCGTTGTAAACATTTGCGTTGTAACATGTCTTATTCGTTTTAATAGCACTCTTTCATCACTTAAATACTCAGCCCCCTCTACCAGTGGTAAACCAGTTTTTAACATTTGAAAAAGTATGAATTTAGACTTTTATAACAGTTTTTCCACAGTTTAAATCCACACAAAAATTCATCTTCTTTTGTCAACTTGTTGGCGATAGTAAAGACTATCCCTGCAGGAGCCTGTCAAAATAGCCAAGGTAGCACAACATTTTGCTTTTTTTAAACAGATGGAAAAATATGCTGTGTAATGGGGTGCTTTGCCCTAAAAATTTAATTAACCAATGATTTCCTGTGCTACGAATATCATCGTACCTTGTTCAGAAACAGGCAGTTAGGCACATTTGTTTTCACTGCTTTTGCTCTTTTTTACAAAAAAATAATTTTTGCCTAACATTAGGATAAAAACGACTGGGAAGCAAATACCCTTCTAACCAATACAATGCATTTTGTGTGCAAGTCTTTGATGACAGTTCATAGGTAACTGTGCTATATTAAGATTACAATTTATGAACTGCAAGTAACAAAAGGAGCTCTGTGAAAAAAGCAATAATCCTCTAAGCTATCTACATAGAATGCAGTTTGTGGTCTACATGGTACACATTCTTTGCAGCAGGCACATTAACTGTGTCTTAGAGGTCAGCGTCAGGTGCAGCTGCACTGCTCACACCATCCTAGAGCAGGCCTGGAAAAACATTAATTTTAGTATTTTTCTTGTATCCATTCTGCTGATTGTCAAACCCAGAAAGGATAAGTCGCTGCAGCCAATTCTGTTAAGGGCAGAAGACCATAGCCGAAAACCATAGCACTTATTCCTGATGCAGACCACCTCTGGGTAATAATGTAAAATCTTGTGACTAGTTGTAAAAATATCAAACAAATTGCTTTCAAGGTGGCCCTTTGGATATGGGGTGGTGCAGGTTCAGCGGCAGGACGTCTGCTAAATATGTTCTGCTCAGTGGGGTGTCAATTGCACAAACCGCACTCGAACGCGGGTCAGCTTTACCCAAAGCTCTTTTATTCGGTATGAAAAACAACATCTTTCAGTCTATGAGGCATCTGACTGCAAACGCCGACGCGTTTCGAGAAAATCCCTTCTTCAAAGCACAAGCAGTGAGTGCGCGATGAACCCCACCTTCCTTATTAAGCGCTATCACACGCCAATTAGGCCTCTCTGTATGAGACTGTGTGTTGCTTGATGGGAGATGGAATTCTTTATTGTTGATTGGCATTTGTGTAAATAAAATGCATAAAAGCTCAGTTGAGACCCAAAAGATGCGTTTATTCTCAATCCTCGACCAGCGCTCCACTTCGAGTCTCAGTTTCCCAAGGTTCGGTGGCCCCCTGGATATGGGGTGGTGCAGGTTCAGCGGCAGGACGGCCGCTAAATATGTTCTGCTCAGTGGGGTGTCCATTGCACAAACCGCACTCGAACCCGGGTCAGCTTTCCCCAAAGCTCTTTTATTCGGTATGAAAAACAACATCTTTCAGTCTATGAGGCATCTGAATGCAAACGCCGACGCGTTTCGAGAAAATACCTTCTTCAAAGCACAAGCAGTCAACGAGTGTGTGATGAGCCCCACTTTCCTTATTAAGCACTATCACAGGCCAATTAGGCCGCTCTGTATGAGACTGTTTTGCTGGATGGGAGATGGAGTTCTTTATTGGTGATTGGCACTCGTGTAAGTAAGAGCAGCTGCATGACAGCGTAGGATATTGTTTAAAAGGGAGGCGTGACCAGCAATGCCTCTTTCGACCGCTCAGCCTCTGATAAAGTGAAGTAACGAAACGCGTAAGGCTGCGGCCGTATGCTTTATGAAGTACTGAGAATGGATGACATGCATACCATTAAAGGCTTTTATGGGGAAAAGCGAAGTTGCGTTTGAGTGCTGCTTTCTTTGTTGGACACCCCACGGAGCGTTGCCTATTACATGTAATAAGGTAACTCCAAGTTAGTCTATCAGAGAGGTGGGCTTTGGAGTAGTGAAAAACTAATTTAATGGCTTTTCACTACAGCACATATAAAACTCAAGCGTTCATGTTCTACTTTTTATTACACTGCACCCTGCTGTCTGGGCCGTTTAGGGCCTACCCTAGGGGTGACTAATATGCATTAAAATGCGAGGTTGGGGCCTGGCAAAAGGTTTATTTTGCCAGGTTGAAATGGCTATTTAAGCTGCAGACGGGCTGTAATGGCAGGCCTGAGTCATGTTTAACCCCTTAACTGCTGGGACTTCCCTCCTCCTCCTGTACTGAGTCCTTTTTTGGCTATTTGGGGTAGTTCCTGCTCAGGCCTCCATAATTTTTTGTCCACACAAGGTATCCACACCAAATTTGTGGCCTATTTTTCGAACATTCTGGGGACGCTAACGGTATCCAGCATTTGGGTTACCTTTCCACTGCTACTTGCTGTGCTGGAGTTTGATCCTGACGCTGGAGGATTGAGGAAGCGTCTTGAGGCTCACAGCTAGCGCTTTGTAAGGCGCTACCTTTCGCCGGACCCGCTTCCCGGGTCCCGCTTCACGGTGCTGTGGTTTGCTGAATCCTGGACACATCGCACTGAGGGCTTTTGGTAGACAGGGCTGCGAGCGAGAATACTGCAGGACTCCAACTCCCAAGAGTCCCTGCTGTTTCCTTCACCCAATCCACCTGGTGACGCTCTCCCTGTAGGCCACGCCCCCTTGCAATCAGTGAAAAGATTCTGGTCTTTGAACCTCGGCGGTTACCTTTCCACTGCTACTTGCTGTGCTGGAGTTTGATCCTGACGCTGGAGGATTGAGGAAGCGTCTTGAGGCTCACAGCTAGCGCTTTGTAAGGCGCTACCTTTCGCCGGACCCGCTTCCCGGGTCCCGCTTCACGGTGCTGTGGTTTGCTGAATCCTGGACACATCGCACTGAGGGCTTTTGGTAGACAGGGCTGCGAGCGAGAATACTGCAGGACTCCAACTCCCAAGAGTCCCTGCTGTTTCCTTCACCCAATCCACCTGGTGACGCTCTCCCAGTAGGCCACGCCCCCTTGCAATCAGTGAAAAGATTCTGGTCTTTGAACCTCGGCGGTTACCTTTCCACTGCTACTTGCTGTGCTGGAGTTTGATCCTGACGCTGGAGGATTGAGGAAGCGTCTTGAGGCTCACAGCTAGCGCTTTGTAAGGAGCTACCTTTCGCCGGACCTGCTTCCCGGGTCCCGCTTCACGGTGCTGTGGTTTGCTGAATCCTGGACACATCGCACTGAGGGCTTTTGGTAGACAGGGCTGCGAGCGAGAATACTGCAGGACTCCAACTCCCAATAGTCCCTGCTGTTTCCTTCACCCAATCCACCTGGTGACGCTCTCCCTGTAGGCCACGCCCCCTTGCAATCAGTGAAAAGATTCTGGTCTTTGAACCTCGGCGGTTACCTTTCCACTGCTACTTGCTGTGCTGGAGTTTGATCCTGACGCTGGAGGATTGAGGAAGCGTCTTGAGGCTCACAGCTAGCGCTTTGTAAGGCGCTACCTTTCGCCGGACCCGCTTCCCGGGTCCCGCTTCACGGTGCTGTGGTTTGCTGAATCCTGGACACATCGCACTGAGGGCTTTTGGTAGACAGGGCTGCGAGCGAGAATACTGCAGGACTCCAACTCCCAAGAGTCCCTGCTGTTTCCTTCACCCAATCCACCTGGTGACGCTCTCCCTGTAGGCCACGCCCCCTTGCAATCAGTGAAAAGATTCTGGTCTTTGAACCTCGGCGGTTACCTTTCCACTGCTACTTGCTGTGCTGGAGTTTGATCCTGACGCTGGAGGATTGAGGAAGCGTCTTGAGGCTCACAGCTAGCGCTTTGTAAGGCGCTACCTTTCGCCGGACCCGCTTCCCGGGTCCCGCTTCACGGTGCTGTGGTTTGCTGAATCCTGGACACATCGCACTGAGGGCTTTTGGTAGACAGGGCTGCGAGCGAGAATACTGCAGGACTCCAACTCCCAAGAGTCCCTGCTGTTTCCTTCACCCAATTCACCTGGTGACGCTCTCCTTGTAGGCCACGCCCCCTTGCAATCAGTGAAAAGATTCTGGTCTTTGAACCTCGGCGGTTACCTTTCCACTGCTACTTGCTGTGCTGGAGTTTGATCCTGACGCTGGAGGATTGAGGAAGCGTCTTGAGGCTCACAGCTAGCGCTTTGTAAGGCGCTACCTTTCGCCGGACCCGCTTCCCGGGTCCCGCTTCACGGTGCTGTGGTTTGCTGAATCCTGGACACATCGCACTGAGGGCTTTTGGTAGACAGGGCTGCGAGCGAGAATACTGCAGGACTCCAACTCCCAAGAGTCCCTGCTGTTTCCTTCACCCAATCCACCTGGTGACGCTCTCCCTGTAGGCCACGCCCCCTTGCAATCAGTGAAAAGATTCTGGTCTTTGAACCTCGGCGGTTACCTTTCCACTGCTACTTGCTGTGCTGGAGTTTGATCCTGACGCTGGAGGATTGAGGAAGCGTCTTGAGGCTCACAGCTAGCGCTTTGTAAGGCGCTACCTTTCGCCGGACCCGCTTCCCGGGTCCCGCTTCACGGTGCTGTGGTTTGCTGAATCCTGGACACATCGCACTGAGGGCTTTTGGTAGACAGGGCTGCGAGTGAGAATACTGCAGGACTCCAACTCCCAATAGTCCCTGCTGTTTCCTTCACCCAATCCACCTGGTGACGCTCTCCCTGTAGGCCACGCCCCCTTGCAATCAGTGAAAAGATTCTGGTCTTTGAACCTCGGCGGTTACCTTTCCACTGCTACTTGCTGTGCTGGAGTTTGATCCTGACGCTGGAGGATTGAGGAAGCATCTTGAGGCTCACAGCTAGCGCTTTGTAAGGCGCTACCTTTCGCCGGACCCGCTTCCCGGGTCCCGCTTCACGGTGCTGTGGTTTGCTGAATCCTGGACACATCGCACTGAGGGCTTTTGGTAGACAGGGCTGCGAGCGAGAATACTGCAGGACTCCAACTCCCAATAGTCCCTGCTGTTTCCTTCACCCAATCCACCTGGTGACGCTCTCCCCTGTAGGCCACGCCCCCCTCTACACCCAATCTATATCAAACGGGTCACTGCACCGCTGCGCGGGAGCGCGCGGGAAGCGCCCGGGAGAAGCCCGGGACAAGGGCGGGCCCTCTGAGGCCCTCAGAGGCACGTGAAGGCTAGGCTAGGCCAGTCCCCTAACATCTGTCTATCCGCATACCGTTCGGCCAGAGTACCCCCACCTGTCTTGTGACCTTCTCGCCCCATCTGAGAAATGTTTTAGAATGTTTACAACAATCTGAGAGGTTCTGTAGACATAGATTATCTGGCCTAGGATTAGTTCATTAAATTTATACTTTAGAGAAAACTGCCAAGTATTTTAGCCTAGATGCACTAAATAGTAATTTCCCCTACACTTTTTATCGTTTCTCATTGTTTGTTTGTGATGATGACAAAGAAATTAAGGTCTGGGAGAATACTGGTAGGAAGATCAGGCTCAAAAACCAGATCGAATCCCCTCCGAAATAAGCTCAGCCAAGCCACTAATTTGAAAAGCACTTGCCAGCTTTTTAATCTCTGGGAAAGGGGTAAGAATAAAGCTATAGTGGCGGACAATATATCGGAGGATATTAAGGACTCTGGAGCTATCCATTCAGACATATCACCCAATACTTCGAGAGAGATGCCTGAAAATAAAAAGGTAATTGTGGATAATAGTTAAGTAGTAACAAAAGTAGCACCTTTGTCCTCTGAGTGTGGTTTTTCTCCTCCCCTATTCTCTACAATGAAAAATATTATTGAACTGGTACCAGAAGTAGTCATAAAAACAAAGAAAGACATAGAACAAGATAACTTGCATATGGAGAAAACTTCACACGAAGAGGCCCATCATACAGTAAATATATCGCCAACAAAAGATTCTTTCAACAATGGTCTGTCTCCAATGGTCCTTGATAAAGACCTATGTCAAAGGTACATAGAGACTGACCTGGTCAAAGCCGAGATGGACTTAAAAACCCCGGTAACATCGACCCATGCTGGCTTGCATCTTTACAGTAGTACCCCTTCCAAGTCCTCACACTTAAATTTTTCCATAAGCCCCAATTTAAATCTGATTGGGATAAATGCACTACAATGTCAGGGGACAGACAAACCAATTTCTGATACCCTCCATATATTAGAACACTTATTGTCGTCCATTTTACAATTATTGGAAAAATTTGTGGGGGGATCCGACTGTGTACTTGATACAGTGACCCAAATTTTGAAAGTTTTATTGGGCACTCAAAAAGAGAAGGATGCAGTCCAAAAGAAGCAGTCCTCCTCCTCTGTAGTATTAGATGAGGTAGGAATAAAAGATCAATTATCTGTAGTTAATAATGTTCCAAATAGAGTATATGAGGATGTAAAAACAAGTGCTACCCAGCCATCCCCCACCCTAAATTGTTCTTTAGTTAATGATTCAGAAATTAAATTTTGTGGGGAACTCCCTCCAAAAACTGGGAATGACCTTTTCCCTATTTTTAAGAAGCAACAGGGAGAAGGAGATAGAGAGGTGGACGCCACTCCGGTAGGGAATGGTAATAAAGGGAAGTCAGTGATAATAAAAAAGAACGGAAATAATAAGAGGAAACTATTGAGACGGATAGAAAAAAATAGGCGGAGGAAAATCCTCTTTAGAAAACTACTTAATTCCCCCTTACACAATGAGGTATATCAAAGTAAGGTGGCAGCTGAAAAGGATAATAACCCTGAAAATAAGATCATTAAAGAAAATATTGTGCCTCCGCCTCTGGCTACTCCAGCATTATTATCTACTTCCCCCCCCCCCCCCCCCATCATCAACAATTGACACAAATATCCTCTTCCAACAAGTTACCATCAATAGGGAGATAATTGGGTAAAAAAATCCAACATTTTCAGGACAGGAGCAAAACCCCTCCGGCCAAGTAGCTCCAATACTTAACCCCCTAGCAACACCTTTCTTGGGAGTAGTTGCAAGAGGTGTCCCGTTAATAGAGTCTAAGGAGAAAAGCATAGATACCGTATGGGTAGAATTCTCTCCCCTTTTTGATGCTGAATGCATTCTGAACAGATCCCTCTTGCTTAAATATTTTCAAGAATCTGCTAACTTGAAACTAATACAATCAGCCGATCTAGATAGGGTACAATTATTAAAATCAGAAGTGGGGATGATAACTAGGGTGAAGATCCACTCCAAGTTAGTAGCCAATCTAATTCTGCAACGCTCAGAAGATCTGCAGAGCAGAGGAATAGATGTAATCCCGGTGTTGGGGCATACTAGACAAAACAATATCCTTAAATCCCAAACTCGCCAGAAGCCCCCCTTTTCTCTGTTACAAACAGCAACAGGTAGTATAAATAAGGTGGGTGAGCTTACAGAGTTAAAAATATGCAAGTCTAAGGATTCTCGTTTAGTATCCTATGCTAACCCTACATTGCTATCTTATCAATCTGATATCGGAGAGGAAAATGTTCAATGAAATTGGCTTCCCAGAGTTCTTGCAGAAAGATCCCTAAATAAACAACTATCTAATTCGCATCTTTAGCAAAGAATTATTTATAATATCCTGGAATGCAGCCGGTTTAAAAAACAGTCCGGAGAAAATGGCATTCCTTTTGTCCCTGGAGGCAAATATAATATGCCTCCAGGAGACATGGTGTACCGATAAAATTCAAATAGGGAAAGATTATTATGTATTGGAAGGTAGCGCCACCCCGAATAAAAAAGGACATGCCAGTGGGGGGATAGCTTGCCTCTTATCGAACCGAATAAATTGGAACTATGTGCACTATATGGATCCGAGTAAACTCTTCCAAGTAGTAACCTTATTTGAGTCTGGCAATCCTAAAACTGGCAATCGTCTGGTTTTGATAAATGTCTATATACCACCGGAAGCTGGTTTTAATGCAATCTTAAAAAAGGTTTTCTTGCATAGCCAGAGTATCAGGGAGAAAGATCCAACGGCGGCTATAATTTTAGTCGGGGACCTGAATTGCAAGATTTCCAACTCAAGCATAAACTTATTCTGTGATAAACTTAGAGAAGAAACTCTCCATATTCCTCGGGCAGCGTTTCCCGAAAATATAAAAACAAATAAACGTGGCAAACTTTTACTAAATGAGTTGGCAGAAATGGATGGGATTATTGCAAATGGGAGACTCCCCTCGGATTCCCCGGCTAAGTTCACGCATAAATCCTACCAAGGGGAATCGATTCTTGATTACGTAATAATGGGGTCCCAATCATTTGAGTTATTGAAGGATCTCGATATTATTGATACACCGTTAAGTGATCACAGAATCCTCTCCATCTCGATGAATGTAAAGCCATCTAAATGTGATCAGTGGTCTCTGAATAGTGATCAAACAAATTTCGGTTCCAAATCAGGAAGGTGCTACTGGAACGCAAGGGCGTGTCGAAATTTGGAAGAAATGCTCGATGTAGCAATATCTGAGCTTCCTTCCTGGTATGGCTCTGAAATTGAAAACTTCTCTCTGTTCTTGAAGTCAGTGATAACAGGGGCAAAAAAGCTCAATAGGAAAAAGTCCTTTGGAATATTTACTAGCCCTCTGAGACTGCTTAACATAGAAATTAATAAATTAGTAAGGGCCCAATATTTAAATAGATCTGTTGTTATAGCACAAAAAATAACAATGTTAAAAAGGAAACGGAGAAGGCTATTAACCACATTACGCAAAGAAAAAGAGGATGCTATCTGGGTAAAAATAAGAGAAGCTGCTATTAACGGGGAAATGAGGCAAATTTGGTCCCTTATAGGTGAGGGGTGCGGACTGAGAACAAGCCCTTTACCCATCCCTATTGAGGAACAAATATGGAGGGATTTTGTCTCTAATCTTTATGCAAGCAATAATACGGTGACCTCGCAAGTACGGCCAAACGAAATGAGCTTGTCTTTAGAGCCATTTACAGAAAAGGACATAGATTTAGCTATTGGAGAAATGCGGCACTCCGGGGCTATGGTCCCGGATGAATTGCCCATTAATGTATTAAAACAGAACAGGGCTAAATGGAGTATGCTACTCTGTCCAATTTTCAATATTTGTTTATCTAGAGGTAAGGTTTTACCCTCTTGGAAGGGAAGTATCCTGGTACCATTGTTTAAAAAGGGAGATCGTTTATCCCCTCAGAATTACCGTCAGATTGCACTGTTGGATGCAATCGGCAAAGTTTTTACAAGATGTCAGCTCAAACGAATAAATGATTGGGTGGAGCATTTAAATATTCTTCCTCTCGAGCAGACAGGTTTCAGGAAAAACCACAGTACCATGGACAACTTAACAGCCCTCCAGGTAATAACCAATAAATATATTGGAGCCAGAAAGGGGAGAGTCTATGCGGCATTCATAGACTTCTCCACGGCCTTTGATAAGGTCGACCGACAAGTACTGTGGAGAAAGCTACATGCCCTGGGAATGCCTCATAGACTCTTATGCCTGGTACAAGATTTGCACGATAACACGTGGTGCAGAGTGCTATTGGGGGGTGAAAGGGGCTTATCCCAGCTTATTCCATCGGCAAATGGCCTTAAACAGGGCTGTCTTTTAGCTCCTCTTTTGTTTTCCCTTTATGTTAGTGATCTCCCCCTTATCATATCTGCATGCGAAGGAATTGCCCCACGTCTGGGAGACAGATATATCTCTTGTTTAATGTATGCGGACGATATATTAATCCTAGACCTTACTCCAAAAGGCCTTAACAACCGTCTGCATTCATTATACGCATTCTCCGAAAACCATTTCCTGAAAATAAACATTTCTAAAAGCAAGGTAATGTGTATGGAGGGGCGAAAAAAACTGAAGTTGGAACACATTAGCTGGGAGCTGGGAGGCCAAAAACTAGAAAGAGTAAAATCATACGTATTTTTGGGTAAGGTTGTAAATAGCAACTTGAGCAACAAATCCCATATAGAAAATAGTTCCCGCAAGGCAAAGTCGCAGGGAAATGGGTTAAGAGCATTATACAAATCAACCGGTAAAAGACACTTTGGTTATTTGCTGGAGGCTCTCCGGGCAAAAGTCCCCCCAACTTTGCTTTACGGCATAGAACTCATCGACCTAGTCGAATGGGGTTTTTTGGACATTATCGAGGGTTCCCTCTTGAGAAGCTTAACTTCAGTTAATAATAGTTGCAGTGCAGCAGCCCTTCGTTTAGAATTCGGTCTAAGAAGTAGCTGGGCACAGGGTCTGGCAGGAGTCATTCGCTGGGTTATCTGTTTGGTCAAAGGAAAGCCTGCCACACTAAGATCCCTAATCACAAAAGAGTTAATGGGCCCACTAAAAGAGCATTCGATTCTTATAAAGAATTATAGGAAGGCCATTACACTCTTGGACTTAGAGGAAGCCACTCTTTTAGACCTTTCTATGCAACAATTAAAATCTACATTAAAACAAGCCACATGGAAGCTAAGCTACGAAAGGGATCGTAACTTGATTGTACAAAAGAAGGGGGCTACTCAAGCTGTTGATTTCTATTTTTTTAAACAAATACAACCTTACGCCTCCTGGAATATACCCCACGGTTTGCGCCGTTTTTGGCTGCTTCTTAGGCAGGATCTCCTTCCACTGAATACGTTGTTGGCCAAATGGCATGGTATATCTAATATATGTAACCTTTGCAATATCTCAGTCCAAGACTCTATACATGTCCTGCTAGTCTGTCCAGCATTAATGGCCCACCGTCGTCTGTGGGTAAAGCCTGTATGTATTCAGTTTGGTATTTTATCCGCAAGATCTCTGATAGATGCTATCTTAAGTCCCCCAAACGAAATTTTCTGTAACAGAATTTTTAACTTTTTCAAATGTTTTTTAGAATTGTATTAGATGAACGGTATGATAATCTGTACATTTTTTGCTTGAAAAAGTCGATTATATGTGGACTCATTTTATTATATCTTGGCTGTTATTTTGTAATATGTGGATCTCCAAGGAGTTCCAAAATCATATTTAAATAAAATTGAATTGAATTGAATATCCAGCATTTGTAGATTCCCCTGGAGAGCACAGAGAAAATAAGCAAAATATAGGTACATTTTAAGTTTTTTTTAACAAAATAGGAAAAAAGTGCCCTGGATAAAAGTGTCTGATTTTCTCATTAAACTGGCATCAACGAACGGTTTCTTGTGCTAAAGTCACCATTTTCCCAGCTTTAAGGAGAATGCAGAACTAAATTAAAAAACCTCATTTTTTTGCCACAGTTTTCTAATTTTTCAGAGGTAGCATATTTTGCCTATTTTTTGTGCTTTCAACCTACTTTCAGTTTGTGGTTGAAACCAGTGTAAATGAAAAGTAGACAAAAATCCAAATTCAGCAATCGGTCATATGTGTAGATCCCTCAAGAAACGAACTGTTGAAATAAAGAAATATAGAAAGGAGGTGGAAAAAACAGCTATTTTTGACAATGTTTTCATCTGTAACTTTTTGTCATGATGGTAGATGTGCCAAAAGCAATTGACCTTTACGTTCACTCAACCTTTTTTGTTGTGAGGATATATAGGGTTTGGAGGTCTTCCAAGAATCAAGATACCCAGAGCCAACAACTGAGCTGCACCGTACAATGTTTTTTTATTGTGTACGGAGTACAGACCAATTCATATGGTGAAATATGTAGAGTGAAAAATAGGTATCAAGGTAACCTATATATTTCTGAATTCGGCACAAGATATGGAGTTTAAAAGCAGTGGTTATTTGTACATCTCTGAATTTGTGGGTATTTGATTTAGTGGGGATTTTTCTAAATGTCTTCTTTCTTACACATTGGCTTACATTTGGAAGGCACAAATGCAGCAAAATCCAATTGGTAATCACAAATATCCTACTATTCTATGCTCCCACATGTCTTCGGATTAAAATGGTACCTCACTTGTGCAGGTAGGCCTAGTGCCTGTGACAGGAAACAACCCAAAACCCAACTTGGACATTTCATATTTTTCCATTCAAAAGTGACCCATTTATTTGTAAAGTGGGCAGCTGTGGATGGTGGGCCCTAGCTCGTCCGGCACCTAAGGAAACCTAGCAAACCTGTACATTTTTCAAAACTAGACTCGTAGGGAAATCCAGGATCTGGTGACTTGCCTAGCTCTTAACAACTGTTTTCACCCAGAATCCTTTGCAAATCTCAAATAATTTTGACGAAAAAAACAAAATGTTCTCACGTTTCTATGTTGGAAAGTTCTGGAATCTGTGGGGAGGTACACACTTCTTTCCACCCAGCATTCCCCTAAGTCTTCTGATAACAAGCATTTGCAATGCAATAGGTCTCGCATTTGCGAGAGTTTGAGCAATTGGCATTGTAAATGACAATGCCTTTTATTTATGTGTTTTGAAAACCTGCAAGCAGTGCATAAACACACACTTTGAACTTAAAGTCCTTGCTTATGAGAAGCAAGTCTGGCAGTAAAAGATGTGCAAAATACTTAAGAACTGGATTATAAATGATACAGTGCACATCAGGGCCCACAAATAGTTGCATTGTAGTCAAATGCATTACAAGAGGTTACAGCAGTGGCATAAAAAGCGGATGTCATTTTGTTATGTGTATTTATGTAACATTAAGATGCCATTGGAGCAATCAAGTACTTTATAAGTGGAGACTGCCAAACTCAATAGGAGTTGTCTGTGACTAGCTAGGTCTTAAAATGCTTTTTGAAAGTTAGTGGAGATATGCTGTTTGCAGGGCTCCTTTCTTCCAGGTGACAACAGCTACAGGAATTGCCAGCCTGTGGGGGGTTCGGAGAAACACACTTCAGTGATGTCACCAGGTATGCAGTATCTCATTGAAGAACAATTCGCTTAAAATTAGATTTGAAACATGACAATGGTGTATTTGGGAAGGATGGCCATATTGAGTCCTGATGTAAAGAAACTAGTACAGTGAAAACAGTGTAGCTTTGTGATAGAAATTCTTTGGTTTATTTTTCATATTCGAAACAAACCTCCATAAATGTATACGTGGAGAGGTAAATAGTCTATCCGAGCAAATCAGTAAAATAATTAAACTTTAAATGAGATTAAGCCAGAAATATCTATGTACAAACCCTATAAAACTTGTCATGTTCATTTTGCCCTTGTGTTCATGCAATGAGTACACTGTAAGCTGTGCTTCCATTTATAATTGTTATAAATGTGCCAAATAACGTTTCATATTATTTACAAATTAGTTATTTGTAGCAAAAAACACTACAGTGAGGGAGTGGTAGGCATGTAAACGGCCCTTTTGGGTGAACATGTAAATGTGTTGTTTTTTCCATTTGAAGGGATTCTTTGAACCATATTTATGACTAGACAGAGCTAATGAAAGAGACAGTTCATCTCCCGTTAAGAAGCAAAGGCTCCGCAGTGAGAGACACTGGGAGTGGCAGGGAACGAGGGTGAAAAGAGGAGGATAGTCTGTTACCAGGCAATTTGAATCAGAGTCCAGCCGTGTTTGACTCCATGAGTCACAACACCAGCAGTGACCCCTTCATGTCCTTCAATGTGATGCAGCAGCATTAAAACCACAACACACTCATGCATCAAATGAAGGCGATGACGAGAAATACCTTCTGTGGTGTGATCCCGTTTTATCAAGACCGATCAGATCACGTCGTGCAGAAAACGACTCTGCTCTTAAAATATAAAATGCTGAGCCAGACATTTGGCTTAAGCCTTCATTAACTTCCCCACCTCAGTTATTATCTCTGCTACCAACACACCTGTCCAAACTCCAAATGGGGAAAAAAAGAAGTCTTCTCCTGTCATACATACCGGTAAATCTTAACAAAACAGAGGCAGAATACAGGGCCAACAGGTGAGGCACTAACAAGTCAAGAACTCCAAGCTACTTTTCAGAAGCACATGACTGTCTATCAAATAACCTGAAATCAAAGCTTAACATGATCTAGAAGGTGCAGCAAAACGAATAAGAACATGAAAACACACTCTCACAGTTCCTCAAATTGTTGTATGAAGAGAGCACCCTGCTCCTCAAGGCCCTATGCACTGACAACATGGCACTAATGATTGGGTGACTGGGGGAGTGGGCTCAAGCGGTGCTACGGAAGATTAACGACCTTAACCTTTGGAAAGAAGTGCGTCCAATGCAGCATTGGACGTGGCAGAAGCTCTGCTAGTGGCTGGGATTGTTCTGCCGGGCGACTGAAGATCAGAGCGGGCACCATGGATGGGGGGGGGGGCTACAGTTGAAAAGTCGCTTATTACGTGAGCCAAGGAAGCTGTGACTTGAACTATGCCTGTAAAGCCAAAGAGCGCAAGCAAGTGCAACTCACGCTGAACAGAAACAAGGGTGTGGGTATTATGCTTGACGCACTAAAACTGCATTGACCCGTGGTATGAAGTGACGTGATTATTTACAGGGAAATAAAAAAAAGAAACAACGGATCGTGATGAGAAACAATGTCTGATAACTGGCAGGCGCGCAAACTCAGGTGTTCCTGCACTTACTCACTTTGAGCGTTTTTACGAATAAAAATGACTAGTTTCACGGCGGTTGGAAAAACTACCTCAGATTTTAAATGATAATTTTACTTCGACAAATATTTCATTTGTGATACATGTGCAACCGGTAGAACTTGGAATCAACTTCATAACTGGAGAACTACCCCACAGAGATCTTAACAGCTTAAAAAAAAAAAGAAAATCGCCATTTGCCACTGCGTGCATGCTGCTCTTTTTGAAAGTGAGCTGCAGCTCTCCGGTCACTGTTCGGGATACATTAAGCATGTTGCTCTCATGCTAAAGTCCTACAAATTATTAGCGACTGGGTTGCATTTCGATTCAAATGTTACTGAGCAGCGGAATTTTAATCTCGGGAAACTGAAGTGAAACTTCGAAAGGCGGAGAGTTCCGGTGCTGCACCCTCAGCTGCAACAGCAGAAGTGCTTCCGAATTTGAAGCCGGCATGTTCAATTGTTTTAACGCCTTACGGGTTTGAAGGTCGATGTTTATAATTGTCTCACTTACTTGTGAAACTTACTCGTGTCGAGCCCGGGTCTTGCGCGCTGGACGTTTTTCCTCGCACACAACTCTTCAGATGACAAATGCATCGCTCAGGCGATTAAAGTGGAGATTGGGACCCGGTTTGTCATATATTTCAGACAACGATACAGGTTAGCAATTCGAA
Source organism: Triturus cristatus (assembly GCF_964204655.1). Classification (NCBI taxonomy): domain Eukaryota; kingdom Metazoa; phylum Chordata; class Amphibia; order Caudata; family Salamandridae; genus Triturus; species Triturus cristatus. Next base: position 775,486,409 of record NC_140591.1, on the reverse strand, counting down.
ACAAGCTGCAAACAAAACATAGCGGAAGAGTCTACTCCGGGCGACCGATAAACTCCTTAACCTGGCAGCAGGGGTGGGAGGAGAGTTCCATAGGCAGCCTGTGTTTGGTGGTGGGAGGGAGGGCAGCCTACGGGGAGATGGCGCTTTAAAGTTGAAAGCACGGCGCTTAGGAAATGGGCGCCACGTGTGAAGTTAATTAAAACAAGCCCGGCGGAGCGTGGCGCGCGCGCGCTTGGGGGCGGGGGAGCGATCCCTTTGAAGTGCTCCCAAAAAGCGGAGTGCATGGCGGCACCAAGCGCGTGATTGTGCGCGTGCTAGCAAGCAATCCGCTTTTTGGGAGCACTTTTAAAAGCCCCTATAGTCTCGCTTTGCGATCGCTTACGCGATAGCAAGGCGAGACCTAAAAATGGTACCTGACTTGTGTGGGTAGGCCTAGTGCCTGCAAGAGGAAACGCCCCAACGCGCAACATGGATACATCACATTTTTCCACTCAAAACGGACCCGTTCATTCCAAAGTGGGTAGCTGTGGATTTTGGGCACTAACTCAGACGGCACCTAAGAAAACCCAGCAAACCTGCACAATTTGAAAACTAGACAACCAGCGGAGTCCAGGGTGGTGTGCCCTGTGTAGATCCCTTGAGCTTTTTGTACCCACAATGCCATGCAGACCTCAAACTTTGCCTGAAAGGATGCATTTTCCTCATATTTCTTTGATCGGAAATTTCAAAATCCACAGTAATCCACAAAAGTCTTACCACCCAGCATTACCCCACTTGTGCCGATAAATATGCTGTCCCACTTATGTGGGTGAGCCTAGTGCCCGGGACAGGAGCCGATCAAACCAAGGTCAAAGGGAACCCTTGCATGGGGACTCCTATTGACCTTGGTTTGATCCCGTCCTGTCATGGGCACTATGCCCAACCCCACAATTGGGGCAGCGTATTTAACGGCAGATGTGCAGAAGTGTTGGGTGTTAGGAATTTTGGGGATTCCTGCAGAGTTCTATAGTTTCCATCATGGAAATGTAAGAAAAATGATTGATTTCAAGCAAAATTTGACGTTTACAGGGCATTGTGGGTAAGAAAACCTCATGGGATTCATGCAAGACATATCACCCTGGAATCCCCAAGATGTCTACTTGTCAAAAATGTCTGTGGTTGGTATGAGTAAATGGGTGGAGGACGAGCACTGCCCCAAATCCCGCAGCTAACCCTACTGCTGATCTCTCCACATAGCACTGTGGAGCCTTTTGTATCAAGGTCTCTTGGTTCATCCACACAAAAGAGATATCATTTTTATTGGGAGACTTGGAGAAATGCTGTGTGGTAGGAAATGTGTTGCTCCCCACTGATTCCAGAAGATTTCCTCATAGAAATGTGAGTACAATTAACAAGATTTAGTCAATGTTTGAGATATGCAGGGCATTGTGGATAAGAAAACGGTACGGGATGCTTGTGAAGCATACCATCCTGGACTACTCCAGATGCCTAGTTTTCAGAAGTCTGGGTCTAGTAGGTTTTTCTAGGTGGCAGCCTACCCAAGCACAAAAAGTGCAGGCGTTCACCATTTTAAGTGGGATGATATTGGAAGTTAGCTACACTGTCCTGGCCCACATGTAAAACAACACCCTAAAGAATCAAATATCCTCTTGCTTGCCATAGGGGTGGGATGCTTTAGTCTACAGGGGAACAGAAAGACTGTTGAGGTTTTAGGGGTGACGGTGGGGCCTGATGTTAGAATGGGCAAGACCCACCCCATTGTTTCATTATTAATATATATTGCTGCCACACTGTGGGCTTCTGCCACCCTGGGAGATGCAATTCAGGGGGAATTACCCCAATTTTTCCATGGGAGGCAGAAAGACGATTGCCTCCTTTAGTTGGGGTGGGAGCATAGTAATGTCCATGGGGGGAGGTCCCCACCCCAATATTTTATTTAAAAAAATCTTTCCCAGGATTCTAATGGGCTTTCTGCAGATCAGGGGTAATTACCCCTATCTGTCATTCAGGGGCAAACAACTGTTGCTCTATTTACTCTGAGAGGGGGCATAGCCATGCCCGTGCTGGGCAGCTCCCACCCCAGTATTTAAAAAAAATACTTTCCCTGGCTTCCAGTGGGCTTCAGGGGTAATTACCCCATGTGCAGAAAAACAGTTTCCCCATTCTTTTGGAGTGGGGGCATGACCATCCTGGACATCCCCCACTCCTTTATTTCTATATAATTAAATAACCCTGGTATCTAGTGGGCTTTCAGCCTTCACCCCGAAAGCGGTAGAAAGTCTGTTACCCCACTTATTTTTGGGGTGGGGGCAGGGTAATGTTCATGGTTGGCAACCCCCACCTCTCTATATGTTTTTATTACATGGCACCTAATGGGCATTCTGCACCCCAAGGAGGCAAATCGGGGGTAATTACCCCCAGTGAGAGCAGAAAGACAGGTTCCCCATTTATTTGGGGTAGGGGGCATGGCCATGCCCATGCTGGGCAGCTCCCACTACTTTATTTCGTTATAATTAAATTACCCTGTGACTAAGGGGGCTTTCTGACCCCCGGGAGCAGATCTGGGGTAATTCCTCCAATCTGCCCTCCAGGGTTGCAGAAACACTAAAATAAAATATTTGCCAAAAGGGGAGCACAAGCCCTTGCCCAAGGGGCCTCTCCCCCTATCCCTGGTGCCTAGGGGGTGAATCCTTGCTTAGGGATTTCTCTCCTGTGGCAATCCTTAAGCAGTGATTCATAGGGCAGAGGTACCATGGGAAAGAAGAGATTCTCCCCTTTCCAACAATTCCCTACCATTACAATCAGTGCTTGGGGTCTGAGATAGCTCTTCAAGTACTGATTCAGTAAAAGTAAAATAAGTCCACTGGCTCGTTTTACTTTCCCTTTTACTGCAATGGCCCTCACGCCTATCGTCATTGTAGAAAAAAAACAATCATGCTGCTTGGGAAGATCACCTTGAGTAGACAGATGGAAAAAAAAAAGGACTCCTCTAGTGCATAGCCTCCCCAGTGGTCGACAGCTGATCTGGGAAGGTATTGCGGACATTGGCCATTGTCTGACAGCTACACTTAAAAGGTTAAAGGACTACCTAAGTGGGTGGCACAATAAGTGATGCAGTCCCAGTAGTAGCATTTAATTTACAGGCCCTGGGAACGTGTGGTGCCACTTTAGTAGGGACTTACAAGTAAATTAAATAGGCCAATTGTGCATAAGCCAATGTTACCATGTTTTAAGGAAGGAGCACATGCACGTTAGCACTGTTAGCTGGCTGAAGACGGCTGAAATGCCAGAAACCGGTCCTAGGAAGCTTGTTTCCGGTCCAGGGAAGGCATGGCTTGGCAATTTGAGCTGGACTGTTCCCATGAGGCACAGGGTCAGACCGATTTGCATATGGCCATGTCTGAACTGGGGTGGCAGAGTGGGCTAAAGAACGGTGATGGATCAAACCCAGATCTGTTGACTGGGTGTGAGTGTTTGATTGGTTCTGATGCTCCGTCCATCACCACCCCCTTTTGTACCGCTTTGTTCGCCATAAGTTAGCAGGGTATGCTCAGACGTGAGTCCCTTGCTCACTTTGCCACTGGATTCAAGCAAGCCTGGCTGAAGACGGCTGAAATGCCAGAAACCGGTCCTAGGAAGCTTGTTTCCGGTCCAGGGAAGGCATGGCTTGGCAATTTGGGCTGGACTGTTCCCATGAGGCACAGGGTCAGACCGATTTGCATATGGCCATGTCTGAACTGGGGTGGCAGAGTGGGCTAAAGAACGGTGATGGATCAAACCCAGATCTGTTGACTGGGTGTGAGTGTTTGATTGGTTCTGATGCTCCGTCCATCACCACCCCCTTTTGTACCGCTTTGTTCGCCATAAGTTGGCAGGGTATGCTCAGACGTGAGTCCCTTGCTCACTTTGCCACTGGATTCAAGCAAGCCTGGCTGAAGACGGCTGAAATGTCAGAAACCGGTCCTAGGAAGCTTGTTTCCGGTCCAAGGAAGGCATGGCTTGGCAATTTGGGCTGGACTGTTCCCATGAGGCACAGGGTCAGACCGATTTGCATATGGCCATGTCTGAACTGGGGTGGCAGAGTGGGCTAAAGAACGGTGATGGATCAAACCCAGATCTGTTGACTGGGTGTGAGTGTTTGATTGGTTCTGATGCTCCGTCCATCACCACCCCCTTTTTTACCGCTTTGTTCGCCATAAGTTGGCAGGGTATGCTCAGACGTGAGTCCCTTGCTCACTTTGCCACTGGATTCAAGCAAGCCTGGCTGAAGACGGCTGAAATGCCAGAAACCGGTCCTAGGAAGCTTGTTTCCGGTCCAGGGAAGGCATGGCTTGGCAATTTGGGCTGGACTGTTCCCATGAGGCACAGGGTCAGACTGATTTGCATATGGCCATGTCTGAACTGAGGTGGCAGAGTGGGCTAAAGAACAGTGATGGATTAAACCCCGATCTGTTGACTGGGTGTGAGTGTTTGATTGGTTCTGATGCTCCGTCCATCACCACCCCCTTTTGTACCGCTTTGTTCGCCATAAGTTGGCAGGGTATGCTCAGACGTGAGTCCCTTGCTCACTTTGCCACTGGATTCAAGCAAGCCTGGCTGAAGACGGCTGAAATGCCAGAAACTGGTCCTAGGAAGCTTGTTTCCGGTCCAGGGAAGGCATGGCTTGGCAGTTCGGGCTGGACTGTTCCCATGAGGCACAGGGTCAGACTGATTTGCATATGGCCATGTCTGAACTGGGGTGGCAGAGTGGGCTAAAGAACGGTGATGGATCAAACCCAGATCTGTTGACTGGGTGTGAGTGTTTGATTGGTTCTGATGCTCCGTCCATCACCACCCCCTTTTGTACCGCTTTGTTCGCCATAAGTTGGCAGGGTATGCTCAGACGTGAGTCCCTTGCTCACTTTGCCACTGGATTCAAGCAAGCCTGGCTGAAGACGGCTGAAATGCCAGAAACCGGTCCTAGGAAGCTTGTTTCCGGTCCAGGGAAGGCATGGCTTGGCAATTTGGACTGGACTGTTCCCATGAGGCACAGGGTCAGACCGATTTGCATATGGCCATGTCTGAACTGGGGTGGCAGAGTGGGCTAAAGAACGGTGATGGATCAAACCCAGATCTGTTGACTGGGTGTGAGTGTTTGATTGATTCTGATGCTCCGTCCATCACCACCCCCTTTTGTACCGCTTTGTTTGCCATAAGTTGGCAGGGTATGCTCAGACGTGAGTCCCTTGCTCACTTTGCCACTGGATTCAAGCAAGCCTGGCTGAAGACGGCTGAAATGCCAGAAACCGGTCCTAGGAAGCTTGTTTCCGGTCCAGGGAAGGCAAGGCTTGGCAGTTCGGGCTGGACTGTTCCCATGAGGCACAGGGTCAGACTGATTTGCATATGTCCATGTCTGAACTGGGGTGGCAGAGTGGGCTAAAGAACGGTGATGGATCAAACCCAGATCTGTTGACTGGGTGTGAGTGTTTTATTGGTTCTGATGCTCCGTCCATCACCACCGCCTTTTGTACAGCAGTGGCAAAGTGCACAGAGTCCTAAGGCCAGCAACAATGAGATCAGCAAAAATGGAGGAAATAAGGCAAACGTTTGGGGGAAGAACACCCTGAGGCTGAAAGGTCTAACAATCCTTCTGTGTTTATATTGGACAACAAAATCAGTTTTAGAAACCCCCTCAAGAATTACTGTGTGAGTAGGTATTTTTATTTTCAGTAGATGAAGGAATACAGATGTGTTTGGAGTAGGCCTAGGCTAAAATTCCGTTCAGCTCGCGGAAATTGCGATAATTTGACATTTTCGCGTTCCGCGGAGAGCGCGAAAATGTCAAAATTTCCGCAATCTGCATCTTACCGGAAATATTTTTCTTGCTCGCGCTGTTAAAAAATGTATTCTCGCGTGCGCGCGATCGCCTTACCTGAATCCCCGCGTTCGCCGACAAGTTTTCCCGATCCACGAGATGTTGGATTGTTGGTAGCCATTTGCGCTGCCTCGCGACAATTCGCGCCCGCATTAACGTCATTTGTCACGCGATCACGTAATTCGTCGCACGATCACGTCTCTCTTCTCGCGATCATGCACCGCGAGAGTATGAGATGATTGAGATCTCGCGCCCGTGAGCAACCGCATGGGTAAGTTGGCTAGCCGCGAACACGCAGAAAATACCGCGAATGGGCGGGAAAAATACTTCTGCGTCTTCGCGATAGTTTGTGAAAGTGAATTTCGCAAATTCCGCCCACCCCTAATTTGGAGTCTCTTCAGCTGGCTGGTGATGTGGACATTATTTTTACATTTATACTCCGATGTCACTCTCTTTGAAAGAGTCAAACATGTTTCTCTTATGCAATTAAATATTTTTTTAATTAGAAATTGAATTGAATTTGTCAGATCCTGTTTTTTGTTTGGTGGGAGATCTATCATACAGCCAGGAGCTATTGGGCCACAGCCATAGGGACTGGGGTCATTTGACTTTACTATCCTGCGGTCCATCCTACTATGGCGCTGCAAAACTGGGCCAACCCTGTCAGCACTTGACAGTGGTAGCATTCACAAGCCGTCACAGGCTGCTCAGGGAGGTTGGTATGGGGTATATAACAGGCTCAGAATTAATCAGTGCACCCAGGAGCACTGAAACTTGATTTTCCGGTGCTGTGTTTCTGGTTTTAAAAATAAAAGTACTTTAATATATAGTAAAACAAAAAAATACATATATCTACACAATGTTCCACATGCCTGTTGTAAAAGTGTGAACCCAATATATCTCAAGGGTGCCCCCTCTATGCACTCTATCCTCCTCCCCTTCACTGATAGGCTACAGCCGAGTGGAATAGGTATCAATGCAGGTGCATCTCTCCCCCTCAATTAGCATATAGTTTCTTTCTGAACTGGGACAATAAAATAGTCTCTCACCCACTTCTCCTGGCTGTGGAGGGCTGCTGTTGGCCTTTGCATCCTGTCTGGCTCACTGAAGTTGTGCTGTGCTGCAGTCGGTTCTTGCAGCAGACCAGCTCACACCAGGCAGGCGCAACCCATTGGTAGGATCCTGAAGACAATGGAAGGAGTGATTGACTTCTGATGATGGGCCTATTCCAGGATGAACCAATCTTTCAGTACTCTTCTACTTGCATGGGGCTCATGTGGTGACATAACAGCTTTGAGGTGCTTTAGGGCATGGCAGTTGTGTCTGGTTGATCGTGTAGGGCTCTCACACTATGGTAACCAGCCAATGCTTCAAAACTGTGTTTCTCAAAACAGCATCTTCTTAATTTGAAGTGGCGTATTCTGTTCGGCACATCTTTGATCAGTGTCAGGCTACCTTCCTAGGCTGGTTGGTGGAGTACCGTGGGGTGGGAACCACAGGCTTCTTCTTCTGAGGCTGCAGGCACTGCTTGGGGAGATGGTGGCACAGTTGCACCATCCCGAAATCAGTGGAGCAGAATGATTAGGCACATATGGCAGGTTTCACAGCTGCAACAACACGGACAACAGGTGAGACCGCTTGAGTGAGCTTGGAAGGTGATACAGTTCCTCCAAGGAGTTCAGGGACTATTTCCCAGGCTACAGAACTCCAGCCACATAGGTTTTCAAGTCTTTGATGGATGGACCACAACACAATGCTCATCTACTTCTGTCCACACCAACAGTCAGCTCTTCCTGCAGGGTTGGCTCCCTCTGCTCAGGCATGATTCCGTATGCTTGTCCCTTATCTCTGAGATGCTGACTGTCACTCAGACACCAGCTCTGGTTGCACTGTAGTCCTCTGGGTACTCTTTGGAGCACCCCCTTCTTGTTCCGTGATAACTTAGAACTAGAACAACAAGTGGGTCAGAAGCTCCAACAGGGATGGCAGACAGGGGATGTGGTATCCTGACTGACCTTGTAGAAGTGGTTTGGATTAGTTCTCCTTTTATGTGTCCTTCTCAGAATGTCTCTGAAGCTTAGCCTTTGTCTTGAGTGATGCTCTTCACAGCAAGGACAGCTGCAGGCTGGAGCACCCACAACTGAGGCATAAAGGGTGTGAGTAGTCTGCACCTATCTATGAACAGCTACACCTGACAGTGATCAGGAAGAGACAAAAGGATGCTTTTCTCCCAAAAGATCCTTCTCACACAAACAACAGGAAATACAAATTTGCCCGTCCCCACTGCCATCCATCAAATGACAGTTTCAGGAAGTCTAAGCAGCATCCCTCTGTAAGAGAAAAGATCTAATTACATTTTTAAGAGGAAGTCTGTTGCTCAGAGGCCGGTGCTTCTTCTGTAGTGTACAACTTGCTTCTGCCTTTGAAATGCAACCAGGCTTCCTCCCAAAGCAAGAGACAGCCCTTCCCCTGGCCCCAGGCACATTTGCACCCAGGCAGGTGGGACAATTAGGTAGTCTGGAGGGGTACACCCCTAGAAGCCCAGTCACACTTCTAGGGTGGGATAACTTGTCTGTATAGTTGAGGATGACTTCTGCCATTTTTTAAATTGGTAGAAAATGTGTCCTATGCACCCGGATGTGGTCACCTCTGGAACGGAATCTAGGATTTAAGGGCTACCTCTGACACCAGAAACTCAGTTCTGAACCAATCTGCATCAAAGATGACAAGGTATGGACATGTAAGTGTAAGGTAAGACATCTAAGTCTGTCAAACAGGACTGGCACAAACAAAAGAGTGAGACTCTGCACCTGTGGCAACACTCCTGGAGCTGCACAACTAATTTCCCCCAGACAGAGGGACCCCTGTGAGAGCCAGAAGCAATCTCAGACTCCTCTGGACTAGTGGTACTGGTCCCCTGTAAACTGCAGGTAAAACAACGCACTGGATCCAAAGAATCGCTGCCCGTCGGGCCCTTTGCGGGATCACCCAAATCCAGATGGTCTAGTGCATTGTGGGAACTGCATTCCTGCACTCCATAAAGTTTCAGGCAGCTACCATGTTCCTTGGGACCACTGGACATCGAAGTAGCCATCTGCTGTACTTACTACTGCCAAGGCTTGTTGGTCACCAGTCCGGAAAATGACCTCTTCACTCGATGCTGCATCAAGAGGGAACCCCATATAACTTTCAACTGACATCAGCAGTTGCAACATTGGGGAGATTGTGCACCCTGTTCCCTTGCAGCACTCTGTAACTGGTAAAGGTTGCTCTCCTGCGGCTCCCGTTCAGCAGAAAGGACAACTCTGCACCTGGGCTTCACGGGCCATGTGAAATTGAACCTTCTTGAGTTCCACACACCTCGACCTGCAAGTGACTGATTGTCACTGCCACTTTTCCCATTGACCGCAATGCAGCAGTTCTACAGCACTTAATTGCTCTGATTTATGTTTTTTTCTAAAATTCATAACTCCACTTATATGTAACTGATCACACTCGTTTTGGTGTCTAAATTAATATAAACATCTGCTTTATTTTTATAAATTGGTGTTGGATTTCTTTAGAGTCATGTCAATTACTTATCGTCTATGTTGGCACAAGTTTTTGTAGTAAAACCTGACAGCTCTTTGCCATACTTCCAGGACTAAGCTACGGATTTGTTATTGTGAATGCTAAGACCATCTTTGCGGTCTGTGAGAGAATTGCAGGGTGAAGCCTAACCAGCATCACCACATAATACTCCATCATCCTACACTACTCATAAACATATATACATCCATCCAGCTCCTTTGGAACTCTGTACTATGATTCTGGGTTCACCAAATTTCCATGAGTGAGCCAGGAGGCTTTCACTCACGTGATGCTGGTACAAAAGACTCTTAACACTAGGATTTATACAAAACAGAGTATGCTGCCACTACTGTGCTGGATGCATGACCCCTGATAGGGACATTGGCCTGCTGTCACTTTTGAGGGCTCGCTTGGTGCACCCCTCTAGGATCAAGAGAGTTCCAGGCACAGGACAAAGGAAGGCCTCAGCATTCACACTTACATTAGATTCGCGTGAGGCTAGGGTCACAAAATCCAGAAACCAGAATGGCAAGATGTTCACAGCTGGACATGCAGGCAGGGCACTCAAGTATATACCATGCATTCATCATTCATTCATTCATATACCATGCAAGGCTCATTCAAATCCCAACCGAATTACCCTTTTGTCTTTTAATCTGAAAGATAAGCAAATGTCCACCTCAGCCTCTTTAAGCAGTGGAGACATATTTTATTTCTACTGTCAAACCAAGGACATTTTGAAATCCCTAAATGCGGTGCTCAAAGTCTTTGAGTTTATACAATGCACCTTAAATAGCAGAGACGTTAAAAGCACCAGCTGATAAAGCTGTGGGTGCCTACACACACTTCAACTTTTGGTTCAGCCATTCGGTGTTGTTGAAGTTTATCATGTGTTTGTCTAAGTTGAAGAGAGTTTCTAGTAGAATATGATTGCACCCAGGATGCTAAGGATTCATTTTCTCACCTAATATATTAAACTAATATTCATATATGTTCAGTTAATTTATTCTTCATGCTGCTATATGTTACCAGTTTCAATTAGCATTTTACAGGAGCTGACAAAGGAAGCACAATTATCTTCTAAACACTTGTTTATTTTTCCAAAATGGATGCAATGTGGGATGGTTCTTGTTAACACATATGCAGTAATGGACATGATTGAAGTTGGTAGGGAACATGGTAGGAGGGGGAATCTAGTGGCTGAAAGAAGAACTCTAACAGTGTGCTGTACATGTACGCTGTCTGGGAAGGCATGAGTCAGTAACTTATTTTGGCCCCAACCTACCTTTAAGAGAAATGATGAAAAGATTTGTCATGGAGAAGTGATACACTGCCCTGTCGGTATATTCACTCCAAAGGGTTTGCAACAGCTTGGCTTTAAGGCCAGCCACATTCCAAGAAACCACCATAGTGGTTGCCCATTAGTATCAGGGTACTTCTCCCATTCATTGCAATTATCGTCCAAGCCAGTAATAACACTTCTGGCTACTTCAAATCCACCTGAATTGTCACAATTAAAAAGTGAACCATGAACCACAGTGGCTGTGTTGGAATAAGACCTACCATGTCTAGCAAAACTATCAACCATAGCATACAGGCCATTAGTATGCAAGACGGGACTATCAACAACATAGCAGTTGATCACAACCAATCCTATCATACGGGGAAAATGGGTTCGGACACTTTGATTAGGCACTGAGATTCCATCACCGACTAACTCATCAGAGACAGCTATAATCCTTGGAAGACTATGGGGTGGACAAACAACATCCCTACATTCCACAATCATAATCAATGATTTCCTTGTCAATCGCTGTCATCCATTCTTGTTAGAATCTTAAATTTATTCCCCATCAGCATCTGATCCAAGCTGTGCAGTTGGCCACTACCCTGTCTTCTTCAATACAAACACAATACCTTAATTTAAAAGCTAGTGACTTTATGGAGTCCTAAAGAAGAAGTAAGGTTTATTCTTGAACATCTTTGTAGGTTACCATGTTGACAACATATGTGACAGTAATTGAGTATACCTTGCACTAATACTTGTAAGGGGCTAGGAGTCTGTCATGCAAACACTTTCAATTGTTCTGTGCCACAGGTTACTGTGATTCAATGTAGAAAAGTCAAGAAGAGACAGGGTGGTCTGATATAGCAAACACTATAAATGTACCCATTTACTTCATCAAACCACCGTTTGCCTAACTTGCCTTTCGTTTCCACTAATAAACCCATTAGTGCCTCCCAAAATCCCATCCCTCGCGAAACCTCTTCCTCTGTTTCTGTTCCCTTTGTCATCCTTAGAGCTAGTGGGGAACTGCTGTAGCACCGTCTGTGTTTCTTGTCTCTGTTGTGGATGGCTAAGAGGGTACAGAGGCCCTTCACTGTGCTGCAGGGCTGGATGATGAGGCCCACAAAGTTGGTAAGTTTTGATTTCTTTTTTATTGTTGTTTCCATGGTTCAAGGGTCCTGCAGGGGATCTGTATTTTAATATCTGTGCTTCTGTTTTCCTTCTGCGGTGCAAAGAAGCCCAGGTGGGATTTACATCTTTTTTTTCTTTGCTCCCGTTTCCCTCACTTATGGTGTAGTGGGCCCATAAATATTGAAAGCAGGTGTTACTGTACTTGCTTCAGCGATTTTGTGTGATGCAGGGGGCCAGTGGTAGATGACATTTTCCTTAAAGTGGGTATTGCTGATCATGTTGGTCAGGGAGTCTGTGCTTCTAAATAAAACTCACGGGGATCCCACCCTTGATTATTTACATTACTGGAGGGGAGATTTACTGGCGGGAACATGGCGGCCACCGGGCAGTGCAGGTCGCGAGCTCCGTCTCTCCTGTGGGAGAATGTAGTAATTTTTTATGTGTGCTTGAGCGAGTTTTGGGGGGCTCTGAGGCGCGGCAGTGAAGCGGAAAAGAAGTGAGCATCGGGGTGCTTTGAAAAGGTTTTGAAAGGTTTTCTTCTTCTTTTTTGGGGTGGGGGGGATTTCATCTCCGACTTCAGGATGGCGTCTCGGCTGCAGCACGGTTCGTGGGCAAGGCAGCGCGCCTCCGCCAGAATGAGCTTCCGGGGCAGTGGTTGCTATCGTTTGTCTCCCTGCGCACCAGAGATAAAATTTTACTCGGGAAAACCCACATTATTGCGGTGTATGGGGAACGAGGCTGCAAACTGTTCTGAAGTCATCCCAAGACACTGATGACTCCGGTAAGAGGGGAGAGCGTGCAGAGACTGAAACGCAGTGCAGAAAGAAAATACGGAGCAGTGTGTGGACTGTCTAAAGTTGTTCGGGAGAAGGGGAAGGAAGAGGCTCTATTTGAAACAGCTATAACCTCAGCAACAAATCGGTATACCTTGAGAAGCCGGGACTTAAAGAATAAACGTCAAGTTTTTGTGGGACCATTAAGTAAAAAGAACTCTCTGATACCCCCATTAAAAGACCTTGATAAGAAAGTCTCTCAAACTCCCCGACTACCCTTTCCTGCTAAGGGCTCCCAGAAAATTAGACCCCCACTAGGGTTGAGGAAGAGGCAGTCTAAGGGGAATCAGGACTCCCTAAAAATTACACCTTCTTTTTGTGCTTATTTCAAACCTCAATCCCAGACTGTACGTCTTACTCCCCCTACCTCCTCAGGATCTATATATCCTGGGTTAACGTCTCCTGACACCCACTGTTTTACGTGCACTCTGGGCAGGACAGAAAATATGGAAAGTACTGTAAGTTTAGAAAACAGATTCAGTCCTCTTGCTTCATTAACAGACGAGATTAGGATACAAGAGGTTAGACTCTTAAACACGTCTATTCAATCGTACGATTCATCAGAAGCGCAGACATGCCAGCCCGCTCAGCAAGATCAGAGTGGAGTAGAGAAATTACTATCCACCTTATTAACAGAAGTCAGAGAAAAGTTTGCTATCTCAGAGTCAAATCAGCAAAAGATTCAGGGTACATGTGAGCTGTTAGAAAGTAAGATTAACAGTCTGATGGAACGAGTTGACAAAATGGTAAATTCCCTGGAGGACCTCTCACAACAATTAGGGACAAAGTAGAGGTCCTCGAAAATAATGCAAGAAGGAACAATATCAAGATTCTAAATGTTCGGGAGGGCCTTGAAGTAGAAGATATTAGGGGCTTCACAATTAGTCTTCTGAAATAATTCAATATGGATATTCAGGAGTCCATATTGGAGGATGATATCCAGAGAGTCCACAGGAATCCCTTTATTAAGAGACCTGGGAGAAAGAATCCAAAGGAGAATTCTAGTTAATTTTAAAACATATTCCATTAAAGAGAGAATTTTGGTGGGGGCCTTAAAGCAGGCACATATAAGAAAGGTGACTGGTCGTTCCCCATTAGATCGGATATGTCACGTACTACGCAAGACCGACAATGGGAGCTGGGAAAATACATCCCAGAGTTGAGAGGTCTGGGTGTTACAGTAAACCTCCGCTTCCCGCCAATTTGAAAGTAATGTGGAACAACAAGATGCACAATTTTAGGGACCCCAACGATGTTTGTAACATGATCGAACAATTAAAGCACACCAGATTTGATTTCTTGATCCCACTCGATGTAGTCGGAGCTTAAATTAGAGGTAACCATCCAGATACCTCCAACAAGTAGGGGAGGGTTCCCCAGGGTGGGAAGGGTGGACACGAGGGGGAAGGGTGGGTGGGGGCTAAGACAGGGACACAGGCAAAAAATGAAAACAAAAAAACGCTTTACTTTGTCACCGGGTGGGGGAGCATATGGGAAAAAAAAATCCTCATTGGTCTTTATAACTCAAGTAGATTATGTTATAGTCGTATTTTAGTCATATTGATTCAGGGAGATATATATTCACAAGTGCCTCTAAGTTTGGTTTGGATGATGAGTTCAGATAAACCTAGGAAAGTGGAAATTCTATCTTGGAATGTGAATGGCTTGAGAGTTATTTCTAGGAGGGAAACAATCTTTGAATATCTAAGACTTCTTGGAAGTGAAGTGATATTAATTCAGGAATCCCACCTGGTAAAAGACGAATGGGGTGAGATTTTTGAAAAACATAAATGGATCGAGCACTGTGTGCGTACCACTCAAGACTGTCCAACGAAGGAAGTTGCAATGATGTTTAAGAAATCTGTTCAAGCCATTTTGGGCGATTGTGTGGTTGATTCTCTTGGGAGATGGGTAGTAGCCAATGCTAAAATACATGGTTTATGGTTCACTATTGTGGGATATTATGGCCCCAACCTAGACGACCCAATCCCTTTACTTACTTTACTTTTTCATCTGGTGGACATAAATAACCCCATAATATTTAGTGGAGACTTTAACGTGGTCAGAGATCCAATTAGAGATTCAGCATCAAAGAGAGCCGTGGCTGCAGCCCCAGAGATGAGATCAGCCTTGAAACAATTGATGACAGATATGGGCTTGATAGATATATGGAGGCTGATGAAGGTTAAAGGTGGCACAGAAGGGGGCGATTTCGCTTTTTATAACAAGAAATGTGGCCATCGGTCAAGAATTGATTTTTTCCTCATTGACCCACACATAAGTAAAAATACTGTTAAAGTTACCCATGTCCCAGAACATCTTTCTGATCATTCAGCGGTAGTTTTAGAAATTGTGCTAAGAGCAAGACCGCCTTCTTACAGGTGAACTGTAAACAGAGCTTTGCTCCTGGAACCTCAGGTAGTGGAGAAACTGAAAGCTGCCACGAGTGAGTTCTTTCTGGTTAATTTAAATTTGGCTCCTTTACACGTCGTTTGGGACACATATAAGGCCCACATAAGGGGTATCTTAACTGGCCTATCTACTGCACAAAATAAGAAAGTCAAGGAAGATGTAACAAAAATAGAAAACTCAATTCATAGGTATCAGCAGGAATTATAACTGGACAGGGGAGATCTTAATATATTGCAGATTAACCAAAAAATTAAAACAGCAAAGTCTGATTTAGCGCATTACCTCGGAGCTATTATTTAAAAAAATGGGAAGCCAGTAAATTTGCACATCATGAATATGGAGAAGGGTGCGTCAAATTGCTCGCCTGGAAAACGAAGACCTATCAGGCAAGAAATCAGATTAGAGATCTTAGATACCAAGTTTCGGGAGAGATAAATTCAGAAGAAGGTGCGATCGAGAGCGCGTTTGTTCAGTTTTTTGAAGACCTTGATGCGGAGGAAATAAAAGCAGACGAATTAACAAATTAATGCTTTTCTCCATGATTTAGTACTCCCCTCGTTGCAAGAATCGGAAAAAGAAGGATTAAACAGTCCTATTAGTCTTGAGGAAATATTGCTTATAATTAGGGGCCTAAAAAAAAGGAAAGCTGCGGGTCCAGATGCCCTCCCAAACGAGATTTATATCATACTAAGGGAAGAGCTCGCCCCGATACTACTGCACCTGTTTAATTATGTATTTATAGATAAACAAAATCTTCTGCTTTCCTGGGATAACGCTATCATAACTATACTATTGAAGCCAAATAAAAATTCGAGGCACTGCGAATCATACAGACCAATATCTCTTCTTAACAATGACTACAAAATTTATACTCAGATTTTAACAAAACGATTAGACAGGGTTATAGGCCCACTAATTCATGTTGACCAAAAAGGTTTTATAAGAGGGAGGCAACTTTATGAGTTAACTCATGAATTAATCGCTACCATAGACTTAGCAAAGGAATTTGGGATCCCCTTGACAGTGATGAGTCTGGATGCCACTAAGGTCTTCGATAAGGTTAGCTGGCCTTTTTTACACAAGATGATTCAGTGTTTTAATTTAGGTGCAAATTTTCTGTCGGCAATAAAAGCAGTTCGTAAAAATCCCTTGGCGAAAATCTTGGTAAACGGCAAACTTACGAGATCAATAAAAAACAGTAGAGGCACTAGGCAGGGTTGTCCCCTCTCTCCTTTGTTGTTTAATATATATATATATTGAGCCCCTGGCATGTAAACTGAGGGCTAATCAGAATATCTACCCCTTCGTTTGTAACGGCTCGACGAAGAAAATCGGTTGATATGCCAATGATTTATTGATTTTCACTGGCGACTTACAAAAGTCTATTGTAGCCATTTGGGAGTCTTTGGAACACTTTGGGAGAGTTTCAGGATACTCTGTTAATCAACAAAAAACTGATTTAATGCTATGGAACACCCAATATAATAGTAACCTAATAAAACAGGAAATTAAGTATTTAGGAGTCCAAATTGTGCATAATATTGAAAAGATTCCACAGGTGAATTTTGGTAATCTAGCCTTATCAGTTAAGAAACAACTTCAGGCCTGGAGAGTACTCGCACTGTCTTTTCTTGGTAGGTCCAATTTGTTAATAATTATGATCCTTCCGAAATGTATGTTTTTATTCAAACAATCCCCTTAGAGTTTAAGCGGGTTTGGTTTAAGAAGGTACAGGGGGTGTTCAAGAGCTTTATTTGGGGGGATAAAAGCCTGAGAATTTCTCTGAAGGAATTGCGAAGGGGAAAGGGGGGTGGAGGCATTGCCACTCCTGACTTATATTTCTATTATCTAGACTTTCATATAAAGAATTTTCGTCAGCTCCCAGGCGGGATTTAAATCTTTTTTTGTTTTGCTCCCATATCCCTCACATATGGTGTAGTGGACCTGTAAATATTGAAAGAGGGTGTTACTGTACTGGCTTCGGCGATTTTGTGGGGTCCAGTGGTAGATAAAATGTTCCTTAAAGTGGGTATTGCTGATCGTGTTGGTCAGGGAGTATGTGCTTCTAAATTAAACTCAAGGGGATCCCACCCTTGATTATTTACATTACTGGAGGGGAGATTTTTTCCATTCTTCCCTTTCCTCTTTTTGGCCTCCGGTTTTGGATCATTACAGAGATAAAGGAAGTGATCTCTACTTAAACTTTTTTTTAAAAGGAAGGGGGCGTATTGGAGGCATCAAAGGCTTTGCCTGACAGTTTTTTATTTTTATATCTTCCATTAAATACACATATATAAAAAAGAAAACATATGTATTTGATGGAATGATATCTTTTGGATTATGGATATAAATAAGCTTTCTCTTGAAGTACAATTATGTGTTTTGTTAAATTTCTTTATTGCGCCCTGGCATCTTTGTGGTCTTTACAGGTTCTAGAATCCATGTAACATATTTGCTTATTCCTCCTGCTATCCTTCATTCTGTTCGATTCCTTTTGTGTGACAAGCACAGGGAAGCACTTGCAGAAGAAATAATATACTTCTCCGTCTTCCTCTGGGGAGAGATATCTTCATGAAGTAAGAAATAATGGCCCAATATCGTGGTCTGCTACAGTTTCTGAGAAAGACTTTCAGGAGATGGTCAGATCTTTATCTGAGGTCGATATTCACCAATGCAACAAGAACTCTCCCCCTTGTATATCTCCTCTTCTTCCTTGTGTTCCTCATGTTTTGTAAGATACATTGATAAAGATGTGTTGGTAATGACTAATGCTCAAGACATTGTTGTAGTACAATCTGCATTGGATGCAATGCACCCACATTTGCAGAATTCAAATAACACACCACACACTGTGCATGTAAAATATTTAGAAAATCATCCCCTCCCCTAGGTCTGCATAAAGCAGAATATTATTGTTAAATCCTTATTTTTATATGGGGATATTTGGACCTTGATATGTGTGCATTCCTCTGCAATAAAATAAAGTGATATATCTCTTTACCCTTGTTGAAGCTGCTGCTATCATATGAAACTTTGACAACACCTACCTTATCGCAAGAGAAAACTCTCTAAAAGCATGATTTTTTGTAGTTTGTATGTTTCCTAATATATGAATGATATAAATAGGCCAGTGTTAGCACCTCAGTATAGTATGACATGTCTGAAATTCATCAGCTTACCTATTTTTCATTATGCAGTTATCGACTTCTCGTACAAATGCAACTCGGAAACCCAGATATCCTTACTGGGAACCAGGTAGCTGTGTTGACCAGGAGTCCAACATGATGACGAACCAGGTTTGTATAGTATATGTTTGTTTAAACAGCATTCTGCTGTACGTCTGCTAGCAAAATATTATTAGAATGATATTGTGTACTTAGGACTTGATCACACATTCAAGACAGTGATCAGTGCCTCTTTGTGTGATTTCATGATGCTCAGCCCTGAATAATGTGATGGTGCTCTCTGGCCGTCCCTTGTATTCACATGAAGGAACAGCTTACAAGTGCCATGGTAAAAGGTGAGATAGTTATTGCACCATATAAAATCCAGTACCCCGAGAATTTGGTATTTATTGAGCTCAATATATTTCAAATAATAAATGTTAGGCGCATAAAAATTGGGCTCAACACTTAGACATTCATACTTATGCACTAAAATCCTCATTTCCAAATGTCTAATGGGCAAGTGTAGTATGCCAATATGCAGGGGGTAAAACTCAAGAGGGTGAGAACTTTATCATATTGTCCCCCGTACAGAATATCCACTAACCTGTTAGGGCAGGATTCCACGGGTGCGAAGAATAATTCCCCTCCCTCTCCGAAGCAAGTGCTGAGAGTAACCTTTGAATACCTTTCTCTCAAAACCACTTTCCTCAGGGAGATAGGGGGAAGGAGAATCGCTGGAGAGATCACACCAGCAGGGAAAATGATATTTCAATTATGACAGCGTGTCTTCAAAATCCCCAACTGGAGATGGAAAGAAGCAAGAATACCTATTAGGATACGCTACCTTTCATAAGGCTATATCACTATACGTTTAACTGAGTGCATTTATTGTTTGAAGAGTAAGCCAAGAGTCACTTACCAGGATTACTTCCAGCCTTAGTCTGATCCAGGAGTATAAATCACTCCGTGTTAGGGGGAATGATCTCACTGTACATGGTATAGAGTCAGTAATACCAAGGATATTTCCAAATACCTTGTGGCGCAATTGCGCGATTAAAATGAAGCAGCAAAAAACAAAAATTAGAGGTAGCGCTCCAGCGCAATTATGTACAAGGTACTAAAGACTTTAGCGCTTATGAAAGCCAGTAAATTTGCACATCATGAATATGGAGAAGGGTGCGTCAAATTGCTCGCCTGGAAAACTAAGACCTATCAGGCAAGAAATCAGATTAGAGATCTTAGACACCAAGTTTCGGGAGAGATAAATTCAGAAGAAGGTGCGATCGAGAGCGCGTTTGTTCAGTTTTTTGAAGACCTTGATGTGGAGGAAATAAAAGCAGACGAATTAACAAATTAATGCTTTTCTCCATGATTTAGTACTCCCCTCGTTGCAAGAATCGGAAAAAGAAGGATTAAACAGTCCTATTAGTCTTGAGGAAATATTGCTTATAATTAGGGGCCTAAAAAAAAGGAAAGCTGCGGGTCCAGATGCCCTCCCAAATGAGATTTATATCATACTAAGGGAAGAGCTCGCCCCGATACTACTACACCTGTTTAATTATGTATTTATAGATAAACAAAATCTTCTGCTTTCCTGGGATAACGCTATCATAACTATACTATTGAAGCCAAATAAAAATCCGAGGCACTGCGAATCATACAGACCAATATCTCTTCTTAACAATGACTACAAAATTTATACTCAGATTTTAACAAAACGATTAGACAGGGTTATAGGTCCACTAATTCATGTTGACCAAAAAGGTTTTATAAGAGGGAGGCAACTTTATGAGTTAACTCATGAATTAATCGCTACCATAGACTTAGCAAAGGAATTTGGGATCCCCTTGACAGTGATGAGTCTGGATGCCGCTAAGGCCTTCGATAAGGTTAGCTGGCCTTTTTTACACAAGATGATTCAGTGTTTTAATTTAGGTGAAAAATTTCTGTCGGCAATAAAAGCAGTTCGTAAAAATCCCTCGGCGAAAATCTTGGTAAACGGCAAACTTACGAGATCAATAAAAATCAGTAGAGGCACTAGGCAGGGTTCTCCCCTCTCTCCTTTGTTGTTTAATATATATATATTGAGCCCCTGGCATGTAAACTGAGGGCTAATCAGAATATCTACCCCTCCGTTTGTAACGGCTCGACTAAGAAAATCGGTTTATACGCCAATGATTTAATGATTTTCACTGACGACTTACAAAAGTCTATTGTAGCCATTTGGGAGTCTTTAGAACACTTTTGGAGAGTTTCAGGATACTCTGTTAATCAACAAAAAACTGATTTAATGCTATGGAACACCCAATATAATAGTAACCTAATAAAACAGGAAATTAAGTATTTAGGAGTCCAAATTGTGCATAATATTGAAAAGATTCCACAGGTGAATTTTGGTAAGCTAGCCTTATCAGTTGAGAAACAACTTCGGGCCTGGAGAGTACTCCCACTGTCTTTTCTTGGTAGGTCCAATTTGTTAATAATTATGATCCTTCCGAAATGTACGTTTTTATTCAAACAATCCCCTTAGAGTTTAAGCGGGTTTGGTTTAACAAGGTACAGGGGGTGTTCAAGAGCTTTATTTGGGGGGATAAAAGCCCGAGAATTTCTCTGAAGAAATTGCGAAGGGGAAAGGGGGGGGTGGAGGCATTGCCACTCCTGACTTATATTTCTATTATCTAGACTTTCATTTAAAGAATTTTCGTCAGCTCCCAGGCGGGATTTAAATCTTTTTTTGTTTTGCTCCCATTTCCCTCACATATGGTGTAGTGGGCCCGTAAATATTGAAAGAAGGTGGCTTCGGCGATTTTGTGGGGTCCAGTGGTAGATAAAATGTTCCTTAAAGTGGGTACTGCTGATTGTGTTGGTCAGGGAGTATGTGCTTCTAAATTAAACTCAAGGGGATCCCACCCTTGATTATTTACATTACTGGAGGGGAGATTTTTTCCATTCTTCCCTTTCCTCTTTTTGGCCTCCGGTTTTGGATCATTACAGAGATAAAGGAAGTGATCTCTACTTAAACTTTTTTTAAAAAGGAAGGGGGCGTATTGGAGGCATCAAAGGCTTTGCCTGACAGTTTTTATTTTTATATCTTCCAATAAATACACATATATAAAAAAGAAAACATATGTATTTGATGGAATGATATTTTTTGGATTATGGATATAAATGAGCGTTCTCTTGAAGTACAATTATGTATTTTGTTAAATTTCTTTATTGCGCCCTGGCATCTTTGTGGTCTTTCCAGGTTCTAGAATCCATGTAACATATTTGCTTATTCCTCCTGCTATCCTTCATTCTGTTCGATTCATTTTGTGTGACAAGTACAGGGAAGCACTTGCAGAAGAAATAATATACTTCTCTGTCTTCCTCTGGGGAGAGATATCTTCATGGAGTAAGAAATAATGGCCCAATATCCTGGTCTGCTACAGTTTCTGAGAAAGACTTTCAGGAGATGGTCAGATCTTTATCTGAGGTCGATATTCACCAATGCAACAAGAACTCTCCCCCTTGTCTATCTCCTCTCCTTCCTTGTGTTCCTCATGTTTTGTAAGATACATTGATAAAGATGTGTTGGTAATGACTAATGCTCAAGACATTGTTGTCGTACAATCTGCATTGGATGCAATGCACCCACATTTGCAGAATGCAAATAACACACCACACACTGTGCATGTAAAATATTTAGTAAATCATCCCCTCCCCAAGGTCTGCATAAAGCAGAATATTATTGTTAAATCCTTATTTTTATATGGGGATATTTGGACCTTGGTATGTGTGCATTCCGCTGCAATAAAATAAAGTGATATATCTCTTTACTCTTGTTGAAGCTGCTGCTATCATATGAAACTTTGACAACACCTACCTTATCGCAAGAGAAAACTCTCTAAAAGCATGATTTTTTGTAGTTTGTATGTTTCCTAATATATGAATGATATAAATAGGCCAGTGTTAGCACCTCAGTATAGTATGACATGTCTGAAATTCATCCGCTTACCTATTTTTCATTGTGCAGTTATCGACTTCTCGTACAAATGCAACTCGGAAACCCAGATATCCTTACTGGGAACCAGGTAGCTGTG
The DNA here is from genome assembly GCF_964204655.1 of Triturus cristatus. Taxonomy (NCBI): domain Eukaryota; kingdom Metazoa; phylum Chordata; class Amphibia; order Caudata; family Salamandridae; genus Triturus; species Triturus cristatus. Next base: position 775,464,072 of record NC_140591.1, on the reverse strand, counting down.
TTGACCAGGAGTCCAACATGATGAAGAACCAGGTTTGTATAGTATATGTTTGTTTAAACAGCATTCTGCTGTATGTCTGCTAGCAAAATATTATTAGAATGATATTGTGTACTTAGGACTTGATCACACATTCAAGACAGTGATCAGTGCCTCTTTGTGTGATTTCATGATGCTCAGCCCTGAATAATGTGATGGTGCTCTCTGGCCGTCCCTTGTATTCACATGAAGGAACAGCTTACAAGTGCCATGGTAAAAGGTGAGATAGTTATTGCACCCTATAAAATCCAGTACCCCGAGAATTTGGTATTTATTGAGCTCAATATATTTCAAATAATAAAAGTTAGGCGCATAAAAATTGGGCTCAACACTTAGACATTCATACTTATGCACTAAAATCCTCATTTCCAAATGTCTAATGGGCAAGTGTAGTATGCCAATATGCAGGGGGTAAACCTCAAGAGGGTGAGAATGTTATCATATTGTCCCCCGTACAGAATATCCACTAACCTGTTAGGGCAGGATTCCACGGGTGCGAAGAATAAGTCCTCCTCCCTCTCCGAAGCAAGTGCCGAGAGTAACCTTTGAATACCTTTCTCTCAAAACCACTTTCCTCAGGGAGATAGGGGGAAGGAGAATCGCTGGAGAGATCACACCAGCAGGGAAAATGATATTTCAATTATGACAGCGTGTCTTCAAAATCCCCAACTGGAGATGGAAGGAAGCAAGAATACCTATTAGGATACGCTACCTTTCATAAGGCTATATCACTATACGTTTAACTGAGTGCATTTATTGTTTGAAGAGTAAGCCAAGAGTCACTTACCAGGATTACTTCCAGCCTTAGTCTGATCCAGGAGTATAAATCACTCCGTGTTAGGGGGAATGATCTCACTGTACATGGTATAGAGTCAGTAATACCAAGGAAATTTCCAAATACCTTGTGGCGCAATTGCGCGATTAAAATGAAGCAACAAAAAACAAAAATTAGAGGTAGCGCTCCAGCGCAATTATGTACAAGGTACTAAAGACTTTAGCGCTTATGAAAGCCAGTAAATTTGCACATCATGAATATGGAGAAGGGTGCGTCAAATTGCTCGCCTGGAAAACTAAGACCTATCAGGCAAGAAATCAGATTAGAGATCTTAGACACCAAGTTTCGGGAGAGATAAATTCAGAAGAAGGTGCGATCGAGAGCGCGTTTGTTCAGTTTTTTGAAGACCTTGATGTGGAGGAAATAAAAGCAGACGAATTAACAAATTAATGCTTTTCTCCATGATTTAGTACTCCCCTCGTTGCAAGAATCGGAAAAAGAAGGATTAAACAGTCCTATTAGTCTTGAGGAAATATTGCTTATAATTAGGGGCCTAAAAAAAAGGAAAGCTGCGGGTCCAGATGCCCTCCCAAACGAGATTTATATCATACTAAGGGAAGAGCTCGCCCCGATACTACTACACCTGTTTAATTATGTATTTATAGATAAACAAAATCTTCTGCTTTCCTGGGATAACGATACTATTGAAGCCAAATAAAAATCCGAGGCACTGCGAATCATACAGACCAATATCTCTTCTTAACAATGACTACAAAATTTATACTCAGATTTTAACAAAACGATTAGACAGGGTTATAGGCCCACTAATTCATGTTGACCAAAAAGGTTTTATAAGAGGGAGGCAACTTTATGAGTTAACTCATGAATTAATCGCTACCATAGGAAAGGAATTTGGGATCCCCTTGACAGTGATGAGTCTGGATGCCGCTAAGGCCTTCGATAAGGTTAGCTGGCCTTTTTTACACAAGATGATTCAGTGTTTTAATTTTGGTGAAAAATTTCTGTCGGCAATAAAAGCAGTTTGTAAAAATCCCTCGGCGAAAATCTTGGTAAACGGCAAACTTACGAGATTAATAAAAATCAGTAGAGGCACTAGGCAGGGTTGTCCCCTCTCTCCTTTGTTGTTTAATATATATATATTGAGCCCCTGGCATGTAAACTGAGGGCTAATCAGAATATCTACCCCTCCGTTTGTAATGGCTCGACTAAGAAAATCAATTTATACGCCAATGATTTAATGATTTTCACTGGCGACTTACAAAAGTCTATTGTAGCCATTTGGGAGTCTTTGGAACACTTTGGGAGACTTTCAGGATACTCTGTTAATCAACAAAAAACTGATTTAATGCTATGGAACACCCAATATAATAGTAACCTAATAAAACAGGAAATTAAGTATTTAGGAGTCCAAATTGTGCATAATATTGAAAAGATTCCACAGGTGAATTTTGGTAAGCTAGCCTTATCAGTTAAGAAACAACTTCGGGCCTGGAGAGTACTTCCACTGTCTTTTCTTGGTAGGGCCAATTTGTTAATAATTATGATCCTTCCGAAATGTACGTTTTTGTTCAAACAATCCCCTTAGAGTTTAAGCGGGTTTGGTTTAAGAAGGTACAGGGGGTGTTCAAGAGCTTTATTTGGGGGGATAAAAGCCCGAGAATTTCTCTGAAGAAATTGCGAAGGGGAAAGGGGGGGTGGAGGCATTGCCACTCCTGACTTATATTTCTATTATCTAGACTTTCATTTAAAGAATTTTCGTCAGCTCCCAGGCGGGATTTAAATCTTTTTTTGTTTTGCTCCCATTTCCCTCACATATGGTGTAGTGGGCCCGGAAATATTGAAAGAAAGTGGCTTCGGCGATTTTGTGGGGTCCAGTGGTAGATAAAATGTTCCTTAAAGTGGGTATTGCTGATCGTGTTGGTCAGGGAGTATGTGCTTCTAAATTAAACTCAAGGGGATCCCACCCTTGATTATTTACATTACTGGAGGGGAGATTTTTTCCATTCTTCCCTTTCCTATTTTGGCCTCCAGTTTAGGATCATTACAGAGATAAAGGAAGTGATCTCTACTTAAACTTTTCTTAAAAAGGAAAGGGGCGTATTGGAGGCATCAAAGGCTTTGCCTGACAGTTTTTATTTTTATATCTTCCAATAAATACACATATATAAAAAAGAAAACATATGTATTTGATAGAATGATATTTTTGGGATTATGGATATAAATAAGCGTTCTCTTGAAATACAATTATGTATTTTGTTACATTTCTTTATTGCGCCCTGGCATCTTTGTGGTCTTTCCAGGTTCTAGAATCCATGTAACATATTTGCTTATTCCTCCTGCTATCCTTCATTCTGTTCGATTCATTTTGTGTGACAAGTACAGGGAAGCACTTGCAGAAGAAATAATATACTTCTCTGTCTTCCTCTGGGGAGAGACATCTTCATGAAGTAAGAAATAATGGCCCAATATCCTGGTCTGCTACAGTTTCTGAGAAAGACTTTCAGGAGATGGTCAGATCTTTATCTGAGGTCGATATTCACCAATGCAACAAGAACTCTCCCCCTTGTCTATCTCCTCTCCTTCCTTGTGTTCCTCATGTTTTGTAAGATACATTGATAAAGATGTGTTGGTAATGACTAATGCTCAAGACATTGTTGTCGTACAATCTGCATTGGATGCAATGCACCCACATTTGCAGAATGCAAATAACACACCACACACTGTGCATGTAAAATATTTAGAAAATCATCCCCTCCCCTAGGTCTGCATAAAGCAGAATATTATTGTTAAATCCTTATTTTTATATGGGGATATTTGGACCTTGGTATGTGTGCATTCCTCGGCAATAAAATAAAGTGATATATCTCTTTACCCTTGTTGAAGCTGCTGCTATCATATGAAACTTTGACAACACCTACCTTATCGCAAGAGAAAACTCTCTAAAGGCATGATTGTTTGTAGTTTGTTTGTATGTTTCCTAATATATGAATGATATAAATAGGCCAGTGTTAGTACCTCAGTATAGTATGACATGTCTGAAAATCATCAACTTACCTATTTTTCATTGTGCAGTTATCGACTTCTCGTACAAATGCAACTCGGAAACCCAGATATCCTTACTGGGAACCAGGTAGCTGTGTTGACCAGGAGTCCAACATGATGAAGAACCAGGTTTGTATAGTATATGTTTGTTTGAACAGCATTCTGCTGTACGTCTGCTAGCAAAATATTATTAGAATGATATTGTGTACTTAGGACTTGATCACACATTCAAGATAGTGATCAGTGCTTCTTTGTGTGATTTCCTGATGCTAAGCCCTGAAAAATGTGATGGTGTTCTCTGGCTGTCCCTTGTATTCACATGAAGGAACAGCTTACAAGTGCCATGGTAAAAGGTGAGATAGTTATTGCACCCTATAAAATCCAGTACCCTGAGAATTTGGTATTTATTGAGCTCAATATATTTCAAATAATAGTTAGGCGCATAAAAATTGGGCTCAACACTTAGACATTCATACTTATGCAAAAAAATACTAATTTCCAAATGTCTAATGGGCAAGTGTAGTATGCCAATATGCAGGGGGTAAAACTCAAGAGGGTGAGAACTTTATCATACTTTCCCCCGTACAGAATAACCACCAACCTGTTAGGGCAGGATTCCACGGGTGCGAAGAATAAGTCCTCCTCCCTCTCCGAAGCAAGTGCCGAGAGTAACCTTTGAATACCTTTCTCTCAAAACCACTTTCTTCAGGGAGATGGGGGGAAGGAGAATCGCTGGAGAGACCGCACCAGCAGGGAAAATGATATTTCAATTATGACAGCGTGTCTTCAATATCCCCAACTGGAGATGGAAAGAAGCAAGAATACCTATGAGGATACGCTACCTTTCATAAGGCTATATCACTATACGTTTAACTGAGTGCATTTATTCTTGGAAGAGTAAGCCAAGAGTCACTTACCAGGATTACTTCCAGCCTTAGTCTGATCCAGGAGTATAAATCACTCCGTGTTAGGGGGAATGATCTCACTGTACATGGTATAGAGTCAGTAATACCAAGGATATTTCCAAATACCTTGTGGCGCAAATGCGCGTTGAAAATGAAGCAGCAAAAAACAAAAATTAGAGGTAGCGCTCCAGCGCAATTATGTACAAGGTACTAAAGACTTTAGCTCTTATGAAAGAAAAACAGCAGACGTGAGTGTTTGTAGCGCTACTGCACGGTCAACAGCAAGGTTACCCTCAGATGTCTCAAAATTATAAAGAAAAACAATATGCGGGCTCTGTCCAGCCATGGGAAGTCTTGCAGTGTGTGTAATCGTCCTTACATCCTAAAAGGAATATGCAGGATCTGTCCAACCGCGGGAAGTCATGCAGCGTGTGTAAGCGTCCTTACACACCAAATGGATTTTCCTGGAGATGGGATACAAGTAGCAGTGTTTCGTCCTGACACTGCTGCACAGAATCAACGTCTTCAGTTCAATCCACAAGGAAGGAAGCGGATACGTAGATTTCCGCCAAGACAACGGGAGAGGGCGTGGTCATGATCAGAAACGAGAAGCCAAGTAGCGGCCTACTCGTGTACTGCATCTTTATACATTTGGGAAGAGAACTAGGCCTGGGCGAAAATTTCGTTCCGTTCGCGGAAATTGCGATAATTTTACATTTTCGCGTTCCGCGGAGAGCGCGAAAATGTCAAAAATTCCGGTTTCCGCAGCTTGCCGATAATTTGTTTCTTGCTCGCGCTGTAAAATAATACATTCTTTCGCGCGCGCGATCGCCTTACCTGAATCCCTGCGTTCGCCGACAAGTTATCTTGATCCGGTCGCGTTCTCCATGAGATGTTGTATTGTTTTTAGCCATTTGCGCTGTCTCGCGACGTCATACGTCGCGCGATCACGTCTTTCTTCTCGCGATCATGCACCGCGAGACAACTCAAAGCAAGATGGCCGCGCCCGCAAGCAACCACATGGGTAAGTTGGCGACCCGCAACCATGCAGAAAATCGCGCGAACATGCCGGAAAAAAACTTCCGCATCTTCACGATATTTCCGCTTGTTTGCGATAATTTTAAACATTTTCGCGATAATTTGCGAAAGTTAATTTCGCAAATTCCGCCCACCCCTAAAGAGAATGTCCTCAAATGAAGTTTCCCACTATTGAATAGGAAAGTAGGCGTTCAGTTAAGGGATAGTTAACAGAAAAGAAAAGAGAATCTTGCTTCACTCAAACATCAAATGCACTCTGAAGGGCATAATTCACCCCAATTTACAGCGCAGGAAGCACGGGGTCCGACACATACCATCTAATTAATGGGTGTAGTAGATTCAGAATAGCTCACAATCCTAATCCCTGTGTAAGAGGAGTTTGTACTTGGTTTATAATTTTCCTGCCCACTTGCAATCAGGGCCTTTGAAAACGAAATTCTTGAATATTACCTTGATACCTTTTGGCTCGAGGTAGATTACTATTTAGCATTGGGTTTCACCGAACCTAAATCATGCCACATCCACATCAGTTTATTTCATAAATTGCCTAAATAAAAAGGCTTCCATAAACTTGTATGACCAGATTTTTGTAAACACTTATAGCAATACATTTACCCAATTGTATATGTTCATGTAGCAGTCTTGGTTGTGCTTCCAACGTTTCAAGATGTCTTCTAACATTATTAGAAGATTTATGATGGTGTCTATTATAAATGTTTATTTGTTTTACTAAAAACTTTGGATTTTTCTCTACGTATGCTTTTACAAGCTGTATTTAAAGAGAAACAAACATATTCTTGTGCACTGGAGTCTCATGTTAAATTCTTAATATTGGTAAGATCAGCACATCTATCAAAACATTTATCTTAGACTGCTGAAATACAGTGGCAGTTGATTTACTTGAAATCATTATTCTTGACAGCAAGATACAATACACGATAATTTGTGGGAATGCAAGTTCATTTTGTATGGACATTTGAATAATGAGTTTATATTAGATGCAATTCATTCAAATAAATTCCAGTTACAGTGTAAAGACAATTTTGGGAATGTGAAACCAGAAAAGTGTGAAAACAGTAGGTTGAGCTTTCTCTGTTCCACAGAATTTAAAGCAAAGTATCTTAGAAAACAACTGACCGTCCCAACTGCAATGAGTGGAACAAGTACCCTGGCTTTGCAACCAAGGATTAAAACTGCCTGTTATCGAGATATAGTTCAAATGGTTTCTGTCTTTGGATCTATTGGTTTGAGAGTATCACTTGTAGAGTGTGCTTTCTTTAATACTCTTCTCAAAGTAAAGGGTCACACTTATCTTTAACTCCTGTGAAAATGCTACCCACTTAATACTATGTCTATGTGTACATTTCCAAAGAATTCGCTTTACCTCTGAACATATTAAGCATATTGGAACATATGTACAGATTTTGTGAAATTCCACAATTATGGGAGGGGTACCCTTTTAACACAAGGGACATGGTTCAATATTCATAAAAACAATAACGGATCCCTCTTGTGAAACTCACACGTGTCCACACATCTATATATTAGTCTTTTTTATAAGGAAAACCACATACATTTATCAACCAGTCTACTATGTATACATTGAATAATGTTTGATGTAAAAATGTCTCTCTTTATTATATTTAATAGATCCTCAATATATATTTTTAAAACATAATGCTCCGTTTAAGAGTGTAAACAAAATAATATAAAATCTCATTGAATCCAGTATTTTAAAACATCATGCTCAGTCAATATCTAATCTCATCACTTTATATTACGGCCTCATACAACTTCCTGAAGCACTGAACATTGTATTCCTAGTTATCGCCTAGTAATACAAAGCAGACAATATTGCAAATAATCCATGCAAAACAAAAAATATACTGTGAAGGCAATGGGTCGCCTCCGGTTCCTGTGCCTAGGCTGCAACATACCCCAACCCCTCATCGCTGTCCTGCTGTAGAATGAACAAGCTGGGTCCTTCCCTGTAGCCAATTTGGCATAGTGAGAACCCGAGCTGAGGTGGGCCTGCACGCATGACTTGCTTCTCATGCCCTAGAATGCTCAATGTATGAAACCTGCCACCTCCTCAGAGGTGATACTGGCATGGCCCACCATGTTAGTTACACTTTGGAAGACTTCCCAACACTTAAGGTATCTCTTTGCCGCGTTTTGTCCACCAGCATCGCTAGGTTGGGTCCACGGTGTTCCTGAGTTGCGCGGGTACCAGCATCATGCTCTGCTCTTCTCTGCGTGCAGTGCCAGTTCTCTGAATCTTTCCCACTGAAAACAAGAGATCACGTCAGCCACTGAATTCACATCACCTGAGATGTGTCTGGCCCTACCGCTATGTTGACCCTCAATTGACAGCCGACTAGCATTTTTTGCACTACTGATGGGCACCGTGCTGTTCTTAGAATTATTGCCTGTACCACTGCATGGTTGTCATACCATAGTGTGGTTATGTCTGTCTGGTAGTTTGTCCTCTCATATGAAAAAAGCCACTATGATTGGAAAGAACTCCAAGAGTGCAATGTTTCTGGTGATTCCTGTGGCGTGCCAGGTGTTGGGCCACCATCCAGGGGTCACCTAGGATTGCCCATAAGATGGTGGCATCCGTAAAGAGCTCCAGCTGCCCTGATGTTACCCAGGGCTCCCTCCACATGAGTGTCCCATTGAAGCTGGCTAGGAATGTGGCCCACTTTTCTTGGTCCTCTTTTACCCCTTTTGTGAGGCGCACTCTATGATGCCTTTTGTAATACCTTTGGTCAACCAGGCTAGCCGCCTGATGAAAGGCCGTTCGGCCGGGATCACTCTGTTTGCGAAGTTAATCTTGCATAGCAGCTGGTGTATCTCGCACACTATTGCCTTCCTTTTACTGAGCAGCTGCCTTATTATTTTTTGCAGCTTAGCTACATTATCGCTATGGAGCCTGTAAATCCCTTCTACAGTGTCTAAATCAATCCCCAGGAATGATAGCCAGGTGACGGGACCCTCTGCCTTTTCCCCAGCCAAGGGGGAACCCAAGCTTCTTCGCTAGTTCCTCAAAATGGCGAGGCAGGTCTGTGACTTCCCTGGTCTCTGGTTGGCCAATAAACAAGAAGTAGCCTGGGTAGTGTATGTGGCCTGCAGGGTAGCATATCCCCACCTCCCATTCCAGGAAACTGTTGAAGGACTCAAAATAAGCACAAGAATTTGCACATCCCATGGTTAAGCATTTGTCATGATAATAGGTCTTGTCTAGTTGGAAACCAAGTATATGGTAGCTGTGTGGCGGCACTAGCAGTAGGCGAAAAGCAATTTTAATGTCTGTCTTGGTTGGGAGCTGATGCCCTCCACATCACGACCCAAAGACATTTGGGAACCATTTGTGGTGTGGGCACGTGAACATCAAGATACAACCGTGGCTGCGGTGCCCCAGGAATAGCCTGGAAGGAGATCTGAGTGAGATGTGACATACAGCTTGGGGATATTACAAATATGCGAATGTGCCTGATTATGTTGTACTTCCTTTCAAATTTTACGGGTATGGATGTGAGAGGTCCTGCTATGACTTATTGTGTTGATGGTACTGCTTCATCCTCTATAATTGAAATACCTACCGTGTTATTGGGACTATGCATAGGAGCGTTAATGTATACAAATATAATCGTAATTCACATGACTGTGTTACAGAACAGTAACCCTGTATTGGATAGGCAACTGACTGGCTGTTTTTGCAACTGGTTGTATTGTTTTTTCTTGAAAATGGCAATAAAAAAAAATGTACAAACGTCTGTCTTGGTTAACAAAGCCACTTTTTCTACCCACTTAATTAAATCAACTGCCTCATCCAGGGAGGTATAATATACTGAGCAGCTGTCCTGCTGCCACCAATCAGTTATTGATTCACCCGGTGGGTTTGACAAATGATGGATTAGGCCGTATTTTCCCTCGTTCATCTTTGGCACTACGCCCAGTGGGGGGACTGTGAAATTCTCCAACGGGGGATCTGCGTAACGACCTCTTACTCTCCCAAGCTGGAGTTCTTTTGCCAACTTCTGTCAGGCCATGTCTGGATTGTCTCCCACTGATTTTAGATTCTGACTCAGGTGGTGGCCTTAGGGCCCACGCTAAGGTATGAGGAAACCTGCCGTGAAACTGTCCACCAACAGTTGCCTGTCTCTGATTTTGGGGTAGCTGTTCAGTAACTAAATAAAACGTCTGACTTTAATAGGGGTGGGTAAGGCTCCTGCAGGCGCCTGCTCTACCCTCCCAGTGGACAAACCTGTGCACTCTTTTCTACTTTCTGTTGCTGCTGTCCTTGTTGTCCTCTGCTCCCCTTGCCTATTTGCAGTTGACTGCTGGGTGAGGGCCACTACAGTTGAAATGAAATGAAATTAGGATTTCTAAAGCCAAATACTACCTGTGGGTATCTAGGCACTGACTTCCAAAGGGTGGACCAAGGTAAGGAAAACACCAGACAACGGAGTGTGTGGCACAAGTACGTGACAGTACTCAGCTAGTTGTTAAACAGCCAGGTTTTGAGAGCCTTGCGAAAGGTAAGCATATTTTTTGTGTTTTTTAGTATCAGAGGCACTGGCATATTGCATATTGCCACAGATATGTTTAAATCTGCAAGCGTGTCCACATTTACACTAGTCTTTGTCATATTTCCAGCATGACGTGGTGCAGCCCTTCCCAGGCTTGACCCCTGTGTGCCCTTCTGCTTTAGTGCCCTGCATGAAGCCTTCATGCTTACCTTTATAACCTGAGGGACAAAAATTATGATCTTGTGGCTTCACCCCTTCCCTGGCCGCTACCATATTTGTTGTAAATCCTTCAATATCCTGGTTGTCACATTCTATGATTGGCCAAATAGGCATCTTTTCTGAAAAGCCCTCGAATTAGCAGAGACAGACTTTCCCATGGTACTCCTGCTGGGCGTCGTATGCCTTTTGTTCATGCAGAAACAGCGCCGTTGCACTCTGTGGGAACCTTTCTATAAATACACATGCCATGGTTCTAAATGCCCACAGCCAGTTCTCTATGGATCTTTCCAACCTGGGCCTGTACCTATATTTCCTATCCTCCTCCTTTTTGTCATGTGTGGTCAAATTCAATCCTGCTTGGCTCACCTCTAACGGAAAGAAAATGCAAATATATTGTTGGTGTCAAATCCATTCTTTCACTGTGAGGGGGATAAGGTTGGCTCGCCCTGTAACCCGGGCTGTGATGGGAGGGTCCCCTGGGGATGGATGAATGTACCCGCTAGCGGGCTTGCCACCACCAGCCCTAGTGGCCCCGACCTTGGTCGGATCAGTTTCCCCAGCAGCTGCTGTGTTCCCTTTGGGTGCTTGGTCAGCCCCTTTACACCCTTTGCTGCCTGACGTCTCACTAGGCCCTTGTGTCTTGCTCGATGGATTCCCTGTGTGCTCATCTGATATGGTTGGAGTTCCGTTACTAGATGTCGTTGGACTGTTTCCCCTCCCCTAAACCCCCTGCTCTGCCGGGGGTTTAATCCGGCCAACTCATTGGGGGATAGCCTGTGTTAAATTGGGTACTTGGCCCTGCCCATGCCCACCATGGCATAAATGGTGATGGGGTTGTACTTGTTGCTGGAAGGGTGATTGTCCCCATGCCTCCCCCATGCTCTCTGCAGGTGTACCTATTTGGCTACATGCAAAGGGTGGGTGGTTCCCCACTGAGCCTGAGCGGTGGGGTCTGTGACGCCCACTTGTGTGTCATATTTGCCAATGCCCCCTGATTACTCCCCAAGACCATGTGGCTGTTTGTTGGGGCTGATGGTGCCACACTCCCTCTGCATCCAGACTGCACAGTCCTTGCTGTTTTGGTCCTGGCCCCTTTCTGGCCAAGTGCTGCTCCTTGCTTCTGAGCCCTCTTTGCAGCCCCAACCCCAACCATTTTGGAAGGGGTTGCCATTCTGGCTGCAAGCCCCTTCCCTCTGGGTCTTGGGGCCTCAGATGCCTTGTGTGATTTACTCTTCTGGGTCTGCTTGTGCTTTGTTCTGTTTTGCAGGCCCATCCTTCATATAATCCATAATGTGCTCGCTGAGCCATTCTTTCTTGCTTGGCCACGAGGACACGTGTTCTTTCAAGCAGGGCCTGCATATCGTCATCTAGCTCAGGGCCAACATTTCCCTTTCCCTCCGAGGTGCTCCATGATTCTGTAGTGCTGGCCCCACCTCCTCTTCTCAAGCTGCTCCATCCCAGAAGCGAGCCGACTCCCGTATTTTCCTCACCCCTTTGTAGTTGACGCTCTTCCCTGCTCTCAGGCCTCTCGTCGCTTCTCCTTAACCCCATCACTGGCAACGTTGCTACATGCAATGTGCAGGCCTGCTGCCCGGTGGCCTTCGGAGGTCTCGCCGCTCAGTCCCCACTGATGTCTCACACCACACCGGGAGAGTCAATTGCTTTTATCCTTGATGCGTCGTGAGGAAACAAATGTTAATTGATTTTCAACAGCTTACAGTGGCTACGCCCGTCCAATGCACTCCTCTAGGTAGCCAAAACCAGCCCCTGCTTGCCAGTTCTTCAGCTCTGCTGCTACTCCGTCCGGCCACCTCAGTTTTGAAAACTTCTCCCGACACACTCCTTGAGGGAAGTCTGATGTCAGGATTCCGACTGGCCTCAGCACTGTTATCTGGCACAGACCAAGCTCCGCAGCCACTTCCACTGCCACTCCCAAGTCTCAGGGCGGAATGAGGGTCTGGTCCAGATGCGCTTTCAGGAAGCGAGGCTCAACAATTTATTTATTTATTTATTTGATGAGTTTTATATAGCGCTGGCTAGACCCGGAGGTATCAGAGTGCTTTACATGAGGTTTAAAACAATGTTACAGCATTACATCAGATTCCGTTACATCAGTTACTAGAGCAATTAGAGAGCAGGAAAAACAAGAACAATGCAGCAGAGGGGATAGATGGTGAAAGAGAAAAGGGGCATTTTACATGAGGTTAAACAGTCATTTAAAAACGTTGCATGAAATTACAGTTACATCGGTTACTGGAGGAATTAAATGGTCCATATAGCGGAAGAGACGCTGACCAAGTGGCTAGGAAGTCAAAGGCAACCGCAAGATGGGGGGACCAGGTCAAGGAACTGCGGGGCCACATAACAAAATGGCGGGGCTGCAGGCGAAAACCTCCGTCCAGAAAATCAAAAGGCACTCCAACCCAAGGGGCAGGGCGCAGTGTGGAGGGCAGGTCACCAAGTGTAGCTAGACGGAAGGCTGGAAGTCATTGATCCCTCGTAAGTTATTAGAAGTTGGGGAAGAAGTCAGCACAGGCACCAGCTCCGGAGGGGGAAAAGCAGCTACGGTGTCAGGAGAGAGCGAACAACACGCAAAAGGGGGAGCAAGCTCGAAGAGAGAAAAACAGGGCACCGGCGTCACAGCACTCTTGTGGAAGCTCCAACACGGAGGAACAATCCACACGCCCCCACTGCAGCCCCAGGTAGGCGCGGCAGGAGCCAGGAAACTGCAGCATGGGTCCGGAAGGCAGGCGTCAATCGGAAGTACCACCAGGGCCAGAAAGACAGGCATCTGCATCGGACGACAAACGGGAGGCGAGACCGGAAAGGCTGGCAGAAGGACAAGCGGCAGCAATTGAGCCTGGAGGCAGGGGGAAGTCCAAGAGGGGAGAGCCTCAGCCCTGCTCACCGACGGCCATCCGGAGAACTCACCAGGCATTGGCATTGTCGAGGATGCCTCAGACGACTGCAGGTCCATAAAGACTCAAGGAATGGCGGGGGAGGAAGAAGACAGGACAAGCAGTAGAGATGCGAGGAGAGCTCTGCCCGATGCCCGGCTGGGTAGGTGGCGGCTGCGGCGAAAAGCCAGAGCCAATCTCCCCTATAGCTGTCAGGCAGCTCCATCGGGCATCGGCCATGACTGCTCGGCCTCCATAGAAGAAAAGCATCGATCCCAGTGCAACCCCAAGACTCTCGAGTTCACAAGCTGGAGACCAGACCAACGAGGACCGAAGGCAAACAAGACCCCAGGTGAGCAATAGGGTCCAAGGAGGAGGTGGGAATCTGGGGGTTTACGCCAGAAGCTCCTCACCTGTCGGCCAATGAGAGGTCAACTGTGCTAAGGGATCCTTGGACCCCTTTTTTACCTCATACTCAACACGCCTCTCTTGCTTGCTTTGGGAGATTCAAAACACACGTGCCAATCACTGCGTGCAACCTGCGCAGGCTTTTGCCCCCTGCTTCCTAGTGTTCCCACCCTTGGTAGGTGTTCCCTGCTGGCCCCTATAAGGTCTGGCTCTGCTTTCCTAGCCTGCACCACTTCTTGGCCCATGACTAGAAAATATATCACGCAAAAAGGAGGTAGGGATGCATCTTCCAATGGTGGCACGTGCTCCATGAGTAGAAACTGCCCTCACTCACAAATTTGTGACATGCTTCATCATTGAGCTTACTTACTGACCCCCCTGCACAGACCAATGCCTGGGGTGGAGCAAAAGGGAGGGGAGGCAATACAAACATAAAGTTATGGGAACAGCAAAGAGAAGTGCAGCTTGTGAAAGTTAAAACTAGCTCAGATGTGTCCCTAATTCTAATTTTATTCCTGGGATATCCGGCCAGGGTTAAAAACGTGAAGGATGGTGGTGATAGGAGAAAATGAGGATCACTTCACCCCTCCTTACTGCACAGGTGTTGATATGTTTCTACTGATTCAACTGCACTCACAATGTTGGGTCACTCTGGCATTCCTCAAGACCTTCAGGATCCCTAAACACAACACCCTCTGATCCTAATTTAGGATCTCTCCAAGATAGGGTTTTTATAAATCACACTCTCGTTTAAACCGAGTTCCATTAAACGTTTAACTTGAACGAGCAAGGGAATAGGAGCAGCTACCTGTAGTCACACATTCATCAAGGTGAGACCGCTACATGGATATTACCCGCCTCTCAGCATGACGAGAAAAACCTGCACTAAGATGACAGACCTGACTCAGGGCCCACAGACCCAAAAAACAAGCCAATAATGTATTTAGTTTAAGTGTGTCACACCCCAAACACCCCTCTAAAGCTACTCTTTGGGCTAGGTGGACTGCTTTTTAATTGACAGCTGCCTAGCATCCAGTAGCGGCCGCCACAAACAAAGGGTGGTGAGGCATATTAAGGGAGTGCCGGAGGGGAGCGGGGGAGTGTGGTGGGAGTAGTGTCGGGGGGTTAATAATATATATATATATTTTAAAAGAGCTTACCCTAAGCAGCCTGCCTGCCGCCACCTGCGTCGTATTGCACCTCTGTGTTCTTCCTGGTCCCAGTAGACACTGGGACAGACATCCTGTTGAATCTGTGCACTGTTCTCATGCTTTGAGAGCAGCGTGGGGATTGGCCTGAGTGCCCTGAAAAGAGGCTCCATCCAGGATGGGGAGTCTGTGCTGTTTTGTCCAGCCTGGCTGATGAATACAGCTGGGTTGGAGAAACCTAAGTGCACATGTGTGTTTGGCTGACCTGAGACAGCTGGCCAACCACACATGTGCATTTAGAAGTGCACATAGTACTCCTCCTTCCCCCTCCCATGGCCCGGCCCACACCTCCCTACCCGTGCTGGTTCAGTGCCAGCAAATGAAAAATAAAACGATGATAAAACATTGTTTTATTTTTCGCCAGCTGGCTGTGAGCCAGTGGGGCAACGCTCCTCCATCATTGTGGAGGAGCCGCCCCTGCTAGCATCACAGGCAGGTGTAGCAGAGTCACTCAAGCGTTTTATCCACCTCCTACCATTCTCAGTCCAGAAAACTGTGATCCAGGCTCGGTGGGAGCCTATCAGGCTAGGATCAAGAGACTCCAGCGAGTACAGAATTCGGCGGCCTGCCTGCAGCTCAAACTCCCCAAGCGTGCACCTGTGGGTAGGGCCCTTCAGAAACTGCACTGGCTCCCGGTGGAACAGCACCTCGCTTTTCAGGCCCAATGCTACTGCTACAGGATCCACAGGAAGGCTGGGCCGACATACCTCCAATCTCTTCTTACTACATATAACCCCTAGAAGGTGCCTCAGGTCCTCAGAGGCACTACTTTTGCAAGTGCCCAGAATCATGAAAGAAGGCATTCACAGTTGATCTTTTTGCTTTCCTGCTTCTAAACTCTGGAATTCTCTTCCGCTGAGGCTGAGGCAATCTCCATTTGAACCTCAGTTTCGCAAAAACCTCAAGACTTGTTTTTTTAGGCCCCCTCTTCCATTTAGTCTCCTCAGCTTCTTTCTGACTGCTCAGCGCTGGGATGCTCCTTACAGGAGTAGCTATGTGCCCTATAAAAGTTGTATTATTATTATTACTTCACCTCAGTCAGAAGAGAACAGATCGCCGGTCACAATTTCAAGTTACTTGCTCTCACCACTGATACCTCCATCAGGAATGCTTTCTTCTTTCATTTCTCATGCTCAGCAATCACTCTTCACTGCACCAGCACCATTCCTCAACCTAACATCATTCAGTTGATATATTTAATGTGTATATATCTTGTGCACGACCTCTATTTCTATTTCTATTTAGGGAGTTTTGTAAAGCGCTTGGTGACGCACAGCGGCGTGTCCCCGCGCTAAGGAGCGGCTGCTAACTGGAACCTACAGATGTGGATACTTTACTGTTCGAATAGTGCAGTTTTGAGCTTGGCTCTAAAGATTAGTTCAGATGGTTCAAGACGCAGTATTAAGGGTAATGTGTTCCATCTGACGGCTGCAAGGTACCTAAAGGATCTTCCGCCCATCCGTGCTCTAGATACCTTGGGGACAACAAGGCGTCCTGAGCCAGAAGATCTGAGGGAGCGGGACGGTTCATAAGGCGTCAGCAGTCCTTTCAAAGGGAGAGGAGACCTCGCGTTGATGATTCGTTGGCACATGCAGAGTGCTTTGAAATCAACCCTACTTCTGATCGGGAGCCAGTGCAAGGACCGAAGGGCCACCGAAGATGCGGCTCTTCTGGGTAGTCTAAGTACTAGCCTAGCAGCGGCATTCTGTAGGACCTGTAAATGGCTCAAATTCTTTTTCAGAGTCCCTAGATAGAGGAGGTTGCCATAATCCATCTTTGAGGTGACTAATGCATGCACAAGGGTTTGACGGGCCTTTACCGGTAGAAACTTCAGTGCCTTCCTGAGACTTTTGAGGGTCCCAAAGCATGATCCGACCACCCGGTTGATCTGAGGGCCGAAGGTTAGGTCGGAGTCGAACCAGATGCCCAAGTTCTTTGCTTTCAGGCACGGGATAGGTGTTGAACCTAGGCATGGAGGCCACCATGCCGACGTCCACGCCGAACGGTCTCCCCCTACGACAAGCACATCGGTCTTATTTCCGTTAAGCTTAAGGCAATTAGCGGACATCCAGGCAGCTAGATCTTGCATACAAGCTCTGAAGGTGTCCGCCGAAAGATCGGGTGCGCGCGACAGGGAGATCACCAGCTGCGTGTCGTCGGCATAGGATACCATTCGGAGGCCGTAGCTCTCTACCAAGGAGGCAATCGGGGCTACATAAAGATTAAAAAGTGTTGGGCTCAGGGACGAGCCCTGCGGCACCCCCTGGTCCAGAGCGATGCGCTCAGAGTAATAGTCACCCTGCCTCACTTGGAAGCCTCGGCCTACAAGAAATGAATAAATCCATTTCAACGCTGCCCCTCTCACCCCACCTTTGCTCAGACACTGTAGCAAGATGGAATGTGCCACAGTGTTGAACGCCGCGCTAAGATCTAAAAGGATGAGAGCCATGGTTTGACCCTCGTCAGCGCCCTGCCTGAGGGTTTCGGAAGCCCTAAGAAGGGCGGACTCCGTGGAATGGCGTGGCCGGAACCCGAATTGAGTCGAATGAAGGAGGTTACTGTCCTCCACATATTTCATTAGCTGCCTATTTACCACCTTCTCTGCTACCTTCGAAAAATAAGGCAGGAGAGAGATGGGGCGTAGGTTAGCCAGCTTGTCGAAGCCAATATTGGGCTTCTTCCGGAGAGGAAGCACCACAGCCTGTTTCCAGTTCTCAGGTAAAGAACTGGAACGAAAGGAGACATCTAGCAAATGCCTGATGTAGGGTTCTAATGTCTCTAGGCTGTCATTCAACCTTTTTGGGGAAGCAGGATCGCGTGGGGAGCCAGATCTGACGGATCTGCAGATTTTGACAAGATCCTCCGAGGAAGGAGTGGTGAAGTGAAGTAGCAGATCTAGATCGACTTCAGCTCCTACTAAGTCAGCAGGTTCTTCCGCTAGGGGTGGTGTGTCGGGAAAAGCGGAGTAAATCTTACGCACTTTGTCTCCAAAGTAGTTGGCAATACGATTACATGCTGTTACTGAGTAATCTTCATCTCCAGTAACGGTTTTTGGGGTGGATAGGGATTTATATATACTAAACAATTCTCTGGCCGAGTTTTCTGTCCCATGAATTTTATCTGCATAGTAGGTAGCTTTTTCTATCCGGATTTTATTATGATAGAATCGTCTCTTTGTAAGGTAGGCCTCCTTCGTCCGATCATCATAAGTCATTCTCCATTGTCTTTCTGCTCGTTTGCAGTCCCTTTTGGCACAGCGCAGCGCCTCGCTGAACCAGGGAGCAGTTCTTTGTCTGTGGACAGCTTTAGTTGACCAACCCAATGGGGCTGTGTGGTCTAGAGCAGCCGTGATACGGTCAATGAGCAATTTATTTGCCGTTGTCACGTCATTTCCTCCTGGGGGCCCTTCCACAGTGAGAGCCTTATTAAACTCTCGCAAGGAGAATCTTGCCCACCTACGTCGAGGGTAGTTGAGCGGGGTGGGAGCGCTAGCTTTATGCTTGGACAAGTAAATAGTGAACGGAATAAAAAAATGATCTGTCCAGGGCAGGGGCACTGGGGGAGCGGCTAAAACACCCTCCCAGTTGGCGAATATTGGGTCTAACAGGTGCCCACGATTGTGTGTTGGGAGCTGACCTTTTAACTCTAGCTGTAGGGTGTGAAGTTCTTCCCGGAACTCCACCGCCCCTTTATCTCGTGCGTCTTGCAGGTGGATATTTAAATCTCCCAACAGCAAAAACTTGTCTCTCCTAATCGCTGTTTCTGTGACCCACTCTAAGAGATTTCCTTTAAAACTGGCCATAGGTCCCGGTGGGCGATAGATTAGCAGGCCCTTTACAGTCATGCTCCCATCGATTGTTATGGAGAAAACACCCGCTTCACATCCCGCCAGGTCAACTAGTTCTAGTTTGCAAGGCCATCGTTGTTTAAAGGCGATCGCAATCCCGCCTCCTCTGCCTATCGGTCTATCCAAGCGCACCATCTGATAATCATCAGGTAAAGCCTGGATGATATCAGGATCAGAATTGGCGTCTAGCCACGTTTCAGTAATAAACAACAGATCATAGTGTTTATCAGTGAGAAGGTCATATATGTCATGTTTGTGACAGCTAAGCGACCTCACATTAACGAGGCCGCAGGACAGCGAGGGATTGCTTGCCCTGGTGTCTGGTAGGGCTGAGCTGAAGCGGAATTGACAATGGCTACATCCTTCATTCTCCCCTACCCTTACACTATGGTGGCCTAGAGTGCACACAATCGAGGAAAAACTTACTAAGTCACTCCTACTCCAGATCCACTTACGATTCGGGCCAAGGGTTGGGGCCCTAGGCCGTGTCCGGTCGCGGACGGGCGCAGACGGGCTTGGCTTTGGCGCGGCTTCGGCGCGCATCCGGCGCGCCCGCTGCGCCTGCCCGCTGCGCCGTCTGGCCGGGATGCACATTATATAGGGTGTAAGGAGGGTGGGAGGGCGGCGCGACTAGAGCGCACCCCCAGCCCTACCTAAAATGGCGCCCACCGCCTCTAGCAGCAAATAACAGAAGACGGCTGGGCGAGGCAGAGAGAGGAAGATCAGCGTCTTGGAGAATTGTCAGTGTACCTAACTCAATTCCCCAGCTAACTATTCAATTTAACCCCTTCCATGCTCATGACGGAACGGTTCCGTCATGAGCCACGGTTGAGCTGTGCTCATGACGGAACCGTTCCGTCATGGGCCCGCCCGCGCACGAACCCTTCAGCACCGCGGCGGAATTCGCCCAGCGCTGAAGGGGTTAAAGCCCCCAAGTAAAAGTTATAAAAACGATCTATTTACAGTTTTTAAATCACAGTTTTCACAAATACATATGCCAGCAAGTAGATTCCAGGTAAGAACGCTCGCAGCCCTAGCGTCTCTCACTAGGGAGAGCTCTGATACGTGGAGACATTATAGGAAAACTTTGAGCAACATTTGCAACATGTGGCTGTGTTGTATTCCCTGTAACTGCCGAGTTGTTTTGTATTCACAATGTCTCTCCAATAAATGCAGCTTCATCTAGCCACAGGAGGTGGAGTACACAAAGCATTCCAAGCATATGTAGGAGCTGCTCTTTACCTTGCAGTGCATAGCTTCAAAGCACTCAGGCTCTGATCTGCAGCCCACCTATCCTCCTCCCACCCATTAACCAGGAGCCACGTTTCTGACAGCGGCTGTACTGTTTACCAGCAGATTACATGGACACTGTGAGGGATACTCAGCTCGTTCTTGTACTATTTATGCTGCATAATCTGTTGCAGAGTATGACTTGATGCATTGAAAATCTTCCCAGTTTCTGGTTAGTAATTGTTTTAGACTTCTCTTGTAATTGTATTGTGACTGGGCACGTAAATGAGTAACTTCATTTGTGTATCTGTGTGTGTTGTAGTGTCACAACTAAGCCAAGACAAAATTGCATAATTGTTTACTAAGGGCAATAATGGGTTATTCTTATGATAGAATCGTCTCTTTGTAAGGTAGGCCTCCTTCGTCCGATCATCATAAGTCATTCTCCATTGTCTTTCTGCTCGTTTGCAGTCCCTTTTGGCACAGCGCAGCGCCTCGCTGAACCAGGGAGCAGTTCTTTGTCTGTGGACAGCTTTAGTTGACCAACCCAATGGGGCTGTGTGGTCTAGAGCAGCCGTGATACGGTCAATGAGCAATTTATTTGCCGTTGTCACGTCATTTCCTCCTGGGGGCCCTTCCACAGTGAGAGCCTTATTAAACTCTCGCAAGTAGAATCTTGCCCACCTACGTCGAGGGTAGTTGAGCGGGGTGGGAGCGCTAGCTTTATGCTTGGACAAGTAAATAGTGAACGGAATGAAAAAATGATCTGTCCAGGGCAGGGGCACTGGGGGAGCGGCTAAAACACCCTCCCAGTTGGCGAATATTGGGTCTAACAGGTGCCCACGATTGTGTGTTGGGAGCTGACCTTTTAACTCTAGCTGTAGGGTGTGAAGTTCTTCCCGGAACTCCACCGCCCCTTTATCTCGTGCGTCTTGCAGGTGGATATTTAAATCTCCCAACAGCAAAAACTTGTCTCTCCTAATCGCTGTTTCTGTGACCCACTCTAAGAGATTTCCTTTAAAACTGGCCATAGGTCCCGGTGGGCGATAGATTAGCAGGCCCTTTACAGTCATGCTCCCATCGATTGTTATGGAGAAAACACCCGCTTCACATCCCGCCAGGTCAACTAGTTCTAGTTTGCAAGGCCATCGTTGTTTAAAGGCGATCGCAATCCCGCCTCCTCTGCCTATCGGTCTATCCAAGCGCACCATCTGATAATCATCAGGTAAAGCCTGGATGATATCAGGATCAGAATTGGCGTCTAGCCACGTTTCAGTAATAAACAACAGATCATAGTGTTTATCAGTGAGAAGGTCATATATGTCATGTTTGTGACAGCTAAGCGACCTCACATTAACGAGGCCGCAGGACAGCGAGGGATTGCTTGCCCTGGTGTCTGGTAGGGCTGAGCTGAAGCGGAATTGACAATGGCTACATCCTTCATTCTCCCCTACCCTTACACTATGGTGGCCTAGAGTGCACACAATCGAGGAAAAACTTACTAAGTCACTCCTACTCCAGATCCACTTACGATTCGGGCCAAGGGTTGGGGCCCTAGGCCGTGTCCGGTCGCGGACGGGCGCAGACGGGCTTGGCTTTGGCGCGGCTTCGGCGCGCATCCGGCACGCCCGCTGCGCCTGCCCGCTGCGCCGTCTGGCCGGGATGCACATTATATAGGGTGTAAGGAGGGTGGGAGGGCGGCGCGACTAGAGCGCACCCCCAGCCCTACCTAAAATGGCGCCCACCGCCTCTAGCAGCAAATAACAGAAGACGGCTGGGCGAGGCAGAGAGAGGAAGATCAGCGTCTTGGAGAAATGTCAGTGTACCTAACTCAATTCCCCAGCTAACTATTCAATTTAAAGCCCCCAAGTAAAAGTTATAAAAACGATCTATTTACAGTTTTTAAATCACAGTTTTCACAAATACATATGCCAGCAAGTAGATTCCAGGTAAGAACGCTCGCAGCCCTAGCGTCTCTCACTAGGGAGAGCTCTGATACGTGGAGACATTATAGGAAAACTTTGAGCAACATTTGCAACATGTGGCTGTGTTGTATTCCCTGTAACTGCCAAGTTGTTTTGTATTCACAATGTCTCTCCAATAAATGCAGCTTCATCTAGCCACAGGAGGTGGAGTACACAAAGCATTCCAAGCATATGTAGGAGCTGCTCTTTACCTTGCAGTGCATAGCTTCAAAGCACTCAGGCTCTGATCTGCAGCCCACCTATCCTCCTCCCACCCATTAACCAGGAGCCACGTTTCTGACAGCGGCTGTACTGTTTACCAGCAGATTACATGGACACTGTGAGGGATACTCAGCTCGTTCTTGTACTATTTATGCTGCATAATCTGTTGCAGAGTATGACTTGATGCATTGAAAATCTTCCCAGTTTCTGGTTAGTAATTGTTTTAGACTTCTCTTGTAATTGTATTGTGACTGGGCACGTAAATGAGTAACTTCATTTGTGTATCTGTGTGTGTTGTAGTGTCACAACTAAGCCAAGACAAAATTGCATAATTGTTTACTAAGGGCAATAATGGGTTATTCTTATGAAAATGATTAATATTACACAAATTATGCTTGGGTGGTACTATGCCTGATTCTTTTTTTAGACATCTCTTGCAATTTGTAATTATTAGTACAAAGAAAGAATCAGAAAAACTGATTACAAATCCCACAATAATACAGATGTATCATATCCTAGCATTCTCCTCTGAAAGAACTACAAGAGCTTCAGCACTGGAGGTGAGTGGGAAGTGCACCTCGTCATCTGATGTAGTGTCATGTCCCCCCCCCCATTGATCAATGACTCAGCATTGTCCCCAAAACTTGCAGATCCTCTTCCACCTTCTCTTCATGCCAACACTTTTTGAGGTGTACTTCCTCCGCAACCACCCACTCATTTACATCGCTCACCCAACCCTCTACACTGGCCTAATCTGCCTTATCCGGGTTATTGCAACACGTCTTTTTGCCAATAACACCTGTAGATGCAGCAAATTATATTAATTTGCTTTTCAATTACAGTGCCTAACACCTCAGCAAATAAACAATGGGGACCATCCCTATGGAATTACTAACCACCACGGCCGCTCGAGCTACAACAGATGTCCAGAATGGGTTTACCAGTAGGCAGTACCATGCAAGGTGCAGGAAGGTTGCCACCTGATCCTGCCACCGGTGGAAACCACTAGACTTACTAGAATCTATCCTGTTAAGCAGCACTGGTGAAATATTTGTTCGTTGCAAGAAATTGAAGTGAACCAATTTAAATCATCCATTACTAGAAACTGCCTGGACCAGGGCACAGGTCCTACCCCATTGCGCATCCTCCAAAGGCACTCCCACGTCCACCTCCCAAGCAGCCCTGACAGAAAACAGGGCTTGGAGTCTGTCACCTGTCATGGCTCTAAATAAGTGCAAAACCAGATGACGCACCCCCCTAGTTCCAATAACCCTGGAAACAGTACTGACGTGGATGGCGCAGCAAGGAACGTGGGCCATATTTGCCAAACAATGGCATCTATGTTGGAGTGCATTAACCTCAAAAGTTATAAATTCCTCATTTGGGTACAGGTCACTAAGAGTCTCACAAGCACCCCTCCACCAAATAAGTGACATTCACCGATTGAGCAAATGTACTAAATGCTCCCAAAAATTAAACTCCTGCACAAAAGGGGATCAACCAAGCGCTACCTTGACAGACCACTCCCAAAGGGACATCATAGGCCTAATTAGATAATATACCAGAAATGCATTGCACCCCCATGATAATAATTGCGGCACAGTAATAGCACGTGTCTCACCCGCTAATAGACATTTCTCCCAGTTTTCACCATCCGACAACCAATGGGCAGCATGCTGTAGCTGGGAGACCAGGTAATATAACTCCAGGTTGGGGACCACCAACCCACCCTTCAACGTGGACAAAAACAAATAAAATCACGTCCTACCCTGCTTTTGCAACCGGCCCATATCCATGTAGTAAGAAGAGAATGCAATCTCTGAAAGGTTGCCTGGAGAATGGTATCAAACAAATGTTGAGTAGTATACAGGAACCGCTGTAAACAAACCGACTTGGCCTCCACCACTTGAACCATTAAGGACAAAGGGAGGGTATTCCAAAATTGGACCGATACACTCAAACCCTTGGTGATCCTATCAATATTATAACACCTTTGTTGCTGGAAGGTGTGCACCACGATGTTCCCCATGTAACGGACCGGTCAGTCTCCCATCTTAGGGACAGGGTGGGCAGGGACGCTGGTTCCCTTGCAGCCAACGCACCCAGCAGGAACAAGAACTATTTGCTATGGTTGATTTTAATACCTGTTAGCATCTAAATATTGTAAGAAAAGGGGTAGGAATTCCAGAGGGTCCGTAAGATAAAAGAGGGTGTTATCTGCATAATTAGACACCAAATTATTAACATCCCCTACTTGGATCCCCAGGTCTGACATCATCTGCAAAATTTGGATCGCCCGAGGCTCTAGAAACTATGGCAAAAATGAGAGGTGACAGGGGAGAGCACTGATGCTTGCCCCTACCCACCACCCATGAGTCAGAGCACAAGTGACCTACCTTTACCCTGGCCGTTGGTGCAGTATATAACAGTTGAATCCATGACTGAAATTGCACACCAAAGCCCATTTCCTCCAACACTCTCATGAGATAATGCCAATCCATGGTAATGAATGCCTTAGCAATATCGATAAATACCACCACCACTTCCTCTGCCCTCCACCTCATGTAGGACATGCATCAGCCGTCTCAGGTTCATGGCAAAACATCCCGGGATGAAACTGCACTGAACATCATGGACCAAATGAGAAACCACCGGGTGCAGCTTAAGCACCAAAACCTTAAAAAGAACTGTCATATCCATATTTAGCATTGTGAGAGGACGATAGGCAGATGGATCTTACGTGGCACCACCAGGCTTCAAAACCTTGGAGATACAGCCCTCCCATGTAAATGGTTCTGCCTGATTATTATATTTAATGTATGCTCTTGTGCAGAAAAGCCAAGTGAGATATCTATTGATGTAAGTTCCGTTCAGTTTCTTCGGTCACATAGTCCCTACTGCAGGGCATGCTGAACATGCAGTTGGGACACATACAGTTCCCACAAGGCATTTTTAACTCATAATCTCTTGGGTGTGCAAAATTAATGCAAGAGTATGAGCAAAATAAAATGAATCAAAATATTCAAGCTACACTTACGAAACAAAATATGTTTGCTGGTTTGAAGCCAAATGATGGGATGGAAGGAAATCGACTTGTCATCATTTCAACTGTTTGTTTAAAAGCTTTCAAATCTCAGATAGAGCCTAAGTAAAAACAAAACCTGTATATGTGGGCAGAAGCAGGATGTAGGTGACCAAATCAGCTGTTTTTAGAGTGCCACTCAGTAGGAAATACCCCACTTAAATTTGAAGCGCAATCAGAATGAGCTGCTCTCTGTCCTGCATGACTTTCTTCAGGTCCCACAAAATGAATGGCAAAGGTGGGATAGTGTAGAATAGCCTGGAGTCCCACCAGAGGCAAAACATGTCTCTGAGGGTACTTCAAGGAAGAAACTCCAGAACGCCAAAGATGGGACAGTAGATATTGTCAGAGGTAGCAAACAGATCTGATACTGGGGTGTCCACTGTAAGAAGATATCTCCATCCACCTCCGAGTCTAGCTGCCATTCATGATTGGCAAGATGGTGGTCGCTGAGCATGTCTGCCGAGATGTTGAGGAATCTTACCTGATGATTGACTGTTAGAGAAATCTCTTGAAGAGTCACTACTGCCAGAGCACCAGACCCCACACCACATTCCTTGTTACAGTATCATACGGCAATTGTGTTATCCATCAGCACCCGGACCACATTGTCCAATTTAGGGGAGAGTGGCATTTAGTGCTAGTTGAGTGGCTGACAGCTCCAGAAGCCTGATATGATGGAACTGCTCCACCACAAACCGAATTCTGTGATTTCTACCTTGTCCATGTGACCTCAGTAGCCCAGCAAAAATGCATTTGTCACAAATGTGAGCTCCAGATGTAGCAGGGGGAATGGCCTGTTGCATGACATATTATCTTCTAAGATAACCGTCTGTAGGTCCTGAGCCACTTTGTCCAAAATGCAGATGTTGTTCAAAAGGCACCCTATTGTTGTGCCCATTAATGATACATCTTCTAACTGGAGCACCTGTATATTTTAACAGACATTTGGATTCAGCAGAATATATGAAGCAAGGAGCCCCAGAAGTCTCAGATCCATCAAGGTTGCAACAAAACATTGGGATCAAAGTCTGAATGTCCCCGCCTCATTGCAATGATGTATAGGTATTTCACTCTACTTTGTCCAAAAAGGCCCCTATACAAACATAATCTGGAAGGGCCTAACATTGGACTTTAGCTTTCTGATGGAGATTCCCAGGAAGGACAGCAACAATATCATTGCTCAACATGGTCTAAAGCAATGAGCTTGCATTCAGAAGTCAGCTGTTGAGGTATGAGAATTCTTATATTCCAAAATTCTGAACATGGGTCACAACAACTAATGTGACCTTTGTGAACACTGGAGGGGCCAAGATAAAGTTGAAGTGCGGGACTGTTAATTGGTTATGTACTGCCCCCAACACAAAGCAGAGGTACTCCCCACAAAACTGTAGAAGCAGCAGGTGGACAAACACATTCTGCAAGTACAAGGACATCATTCAAACCTATGACTACAAGGTCAAAAAAACCAAAGCCAACTTCAGGATCTTGAAATGTTCCTACTTAAGGGAGGTGTTCAAGATCCTGATGTCTATAATTGGCCTCAGAATCCCTGCTTCCATGAGGTACAGCATGATTTAAATATGTCATCTTAGAGGGGGGAGACATTCCTTGCACACTCTAGAAAAATAGTTTGAAGCTATGACAAGAAATGTAGAAAATTGCTGGATCTGAGTCGAAGGGCGCAACAATTACAATCTGACATTAGTACAGTAGGGGAGGCCCCTATTTGCGAGTCTGTGTCAATGCATTTGGAGTGAAAGAATTTGCAACAGAGATTAATGGCACCATCTACCAGCATGCAGGAACTATTGCAGAAATGTTTTACAGATCCAGTCTGGCTCCTGTGGAGATTCACAAAGTGAGGAATCTGCAGTGAGAAGTATCCGTCAGAAACATTACTTCTTTAGGTTTAATGTCTAATTTACTTATAACATAGCTACCATAACCACTTTTGTACAGGTCCCATTTCTTGTGGTTTCTGCAGAACTGCACATGTGAACATTTAAAAGGCCTTTTTTTATGTATCAATTCTTTTTGTTGATGCTGTAGTAAAGTTGTAACACAGCAAAGCGCCTACAACCCCAGGGGGCAGCAGCATGCGAAGGTCAGATAGAAATATATACACGGTGTCTTGCCTACAACCCTGGGAACGGCAGCACTACTGAAGCAATTACCATAAAAAAACATGATAAACCCAAGACCAAACCCCCCAACTCCCCATTCCTTCATAAAGTGTAGTTTAGTAGTCAGTGGTGGGATTATGTCATGTCAAAAGTCAACCAGTGTTTGGGTCGGCATCTATGGGAGTTTAGGTAGAGGTAGTAGCAAACGGGGGTCAGAAGAAGGCAGCAGCAGAAGTAATTTCAGGTAGGTTTGGCATGTCAGTTCATTGAATTCAGTAGACAGAAGGCGTATGAAGGGAGCCCATTCTATAGCATAGTCATCTGGTCTCTGGTCCACTGTTAATGACAACTTTTCCATGCCCAGGATGAGCCAGAGTTTGTATAACCAAGTTGTATATTGAGGGCTCCTGTCAGTTCCCGATAGAGCAAGGATCGCTTGATGTGTCATACCTAAAGTTAATGCCATGTGCTTCCCTCAATGTGAGTGGAGTGGAAACGTCAGTTGATTGGGTAGCCCAAGGATCGTGTATGCTGGAAACCTAGGGATAGAAATCTCAAACGCACCCTCAATGTCATCTAGTACCTGGTTCCAAAAGCGAGTAATTCTGGGGCAGTGCCATAGAAGGTTGAGCAGAGACCCCGTCCCCCTACAACCACTCCAGCATTTCTTGGAGCACTCAGAGTTCCAGGAGCCTATTTGTGCTTGGGTCAAATGCCAGTAGGACACAATTGTGTATGCTGCTTCTGTACTGGACATGTTGTGCGCAGTGTGAAAAATGTTGGTCCATTCGGTATCAGAGAGTGTTCCACCAATTTCCTCTTCTCACCTCCTCTGTCCTGCAGAGCGAGTGGTAGTCTACCCTTGAGTAAGGATGGTATAAAACTCAGTGATAAGTCACCTGTCTTTTTTCTTAAGTACTAACCATTTCTCAAAAGGAGTCAATGGTCTCTCTGCAGGGAGGCGGATGGAAGGCTGCATCACACAATGGAGCACCTGAAGATATTGGATACGATCCGCTTCCTCCAGGCCATTATTGTTTTTTAATTGGTCAAAGGGAATTATCCCTTGAGGGACAAACATGCAGCCAAAACACTCACAGCTACCGTCGTGTCAATGTCGAAACTGATCGGGTTGAAGCTCTGGACTAAAATATGGATTATTGAGGATATGTCTCATTGGGGAAGGAAAGGATGTTAACCCTGCTTTGGTCACCACTGCATCCCATACTCAGAAGATAGAGCTTATGACCGGAGAAGAGTAGAGTTCCAAACCCTATGCCTTCAAAGATGCCAGGGTTCTTTCCAGATATGGTATCCCACCACTGACTGACCAATGAAGTCCCAATACTTTTCGTCAAGTGGCCTGCTCCATTCGAAGCTGTGAGGCCTGATAATGCCGCATTAAGGAAGGCATCGCGAGGCCACCCTCGTGTGTTGGACAATGTATAAGATGCTTGTGAAGGTGAGGTTTCTCCCCCCCAAACAAATCTATTAAGATCAACTTACATTGAACGGAGTGTATGTTTAGGCGGGGTCAGCAGTAGCGATTGGAAAAGGTAAAGAATGTGTGCTAATGTGGTCATTTTAATGGCTGCGTAGCCAAGTGAGTTACAGGGGTTCCCAGTTGTGGTGAATATTTGAGTGGATTTGTTTTTGATTTTGGAGTCAGAGGCCTAGTCAAATGGAAAATGCACACATAAGAATTTTTCAGTTGGATGTGAGACAGAAAGATTTTAAAAAATTGATTTTTGCTTGTTGACTTTGAAGCCAGAGAAGGTTCCAAAAGTGTAGAGTTCCATGACCAAGGCAGGGAGAGATATCCAAGATCATGTTGTCAGCATAAAGGCTTATGAGGCTTATGAGGTGCTGTTCTTCCCCAAACTGGATACCAGTGATATCTGGGTGTGCTCATATGCGTTGGGCGAGGGGCTCCATATACAGGGCAAAAAGGAGTAGGGAGAGGGGGCAGCCCTGTTGCGTTACACGGAGGAAAAGGCTGCGATGAGAGTCCATTGACACGCACCGCTGCCCTAGGGGAGCTGGAGAGGCTTGCAATCTATCGAAAGAACTTATCTCCAAAGCCAAATAGCTCCAGAGTCCTGAAGAGGTGGGGCCAATGGACCCTATTGAACGCTTTCTCTGCGTTGATTGGGAGGAGAAGGGCTTCCTTCGGTGTTCTCAACACTTTGTCAAGCAGGTGATAGATGTGTCTAATGTTTTCTCCGCGTTGATGCGCTGGTATAAAGCCAGCGTGATCTGGGAGATCAATCCTGAATTTAGAGGATTGAAGCGGTGGGCTAGTATGCTTGTAAATAATTTGACTTCAACCCGTATTGCAACGTATATTTGCCCGGCTTGGGAATAACTGGAATTGAGGCTTCTAGGAAGGAACCTGTGAGGAAGCTTGTAGAGGTGAAGGAGTTAAAGAATCGAGTGAGGCCTGGAGCTAATTTTTGGCAAAGAGATTTGTTGAATTTTGAGGGGAAGCCATCTGGCTCCAGGGACTTCATGAGCTGAGGAGAGCTATGACCGAGACTACCTCTTCAATGAGTATAGGCTTGTCCAGGGAGTCATCTGTCTGAGACGGGAGAGGGCTTGGTTGATAGACTGTGAGGTAATTCAAGGGATCAGCAGGAGCCCCTGCTGTTTGTGTATAGAGAGTTTTATTAAACTTGTGGAATGCATCTGCAATCTGTTGATCTGAATACACCTCTGTAGTCGGGTGGGCTAGATGAGTTAGATGGACCCAGAATGAGTCTTGACCTGCAGACAGTGTGCTAACAGTCATCCGCAGCGAATGCTGCCAAGATAATGCTAATGCTTCAGACGAAATATGGCATACACTGCTCTGTCTAAATCTAATCGTTTGAGGAGTACACACATTAGTTCCAGCTCTGTACAGACCCTTGGGGCCACAGTACATTTGTGTATTGCCTCAAGCTCTGGAACGTTCAGCTCACGGATCTGCTGTTTCTATATCTGGGTTTGATTTTCAGAAGTGGATATGGCATTGAATTCCCCTCGGACTACTAATTTCAATGCTTTCCAGAGAGAAGTTAGTGTGACCTGGTCCGTACCATTGGTCTGTTGGTAGTCTAGGATCATCTTGTGTATGGCTGTAACCATTGAGGTTAACTGAAGCAGGGATTCTCTAAGGCTCCAGCACGAGGAGTTTGTCTGTGTGATATCAATATGTACGCTGAGAGTCAAAGGTGATTGTTTCAGAGAACGATCGGGGAGCTCTGAAGGTGTCACCAATGTCTGGAGGGCTGAGGTCGCTAGGAGGTAATCAATAATAATATTTATGCAGTGTTGAATAATGAGTGTAGTCCCTCATATTTGGGTGTTTTGTGTGCCAGATATCGCCTAGGCCACAGTCCACTAACCAATGGTTACCAAGCGGTGAGAAAGTCCCCATTTGGTCCGAGCGTTGGCCAGAATGGTCGAGGTTATTATCCATGACCAGATTAAAGTCTCTTTCAACCAGTATAGCAGCATCTGGGACCTGAAGTATGGGAGAGAGGGCGTTAATGAGAATGGATTCTTGCAGGTCATTGAGTGCATATATGTTTGCAAGGGTAAAATGGAAAGTGCCAACTCGAAGTCGGTATGCCAGGACGTGTCCCTTATTGTCAGTCACTTTATAGACTATGTTTCCCCTAAACCTTGTGAAAAATAAAATAGCTACCCTTCCTCACTTTGAGGAGTTGTAAGACCAGAGCTGGCCTGGGAGCCAGCGGGATTGCATGCAATGTACGTCTTTGGGCAGTAATTGCTTTTTTTGGAGTCGGAATATATCACTGCCAGAGCGCTCCAGGAGGGAGAGAATTGCTTTCTGTTTAACAGGGTTATTAAGCCTGTGACATTGAGGCTCATGATTTTAAGTTCCAAGACCATATGTCAGGGGAGTGCTAAGACTGGGCTGCCAGCAGGAGAGGTGGTGAA
The DNA here is from genome assembly GCF_964204655.1 of Triturus cristatus. NCBI lineage: Eukaryota > Metazoa > Chordata > Amphibia > Caudata > Salamandridae > Triturus > Triturus cristatus. Next base: position 775,432,572 of record NC_140591.1, on the reverse strand, counting down.
AGCATGCAGAGTGGGAGTCCAGGGGGATTTTCTGGCTCCGGACCCAACCCCAGAGTCTCTTAGTCCAGCCATGAAGGGTGAAGGAATGATGACCCCAGAAACAGTTATAGAAAAATAACATCATAATTAAAACAACAATTACACAAACTCTGTTGATAATGGTGTTACACATAGTCGACTATGCCAGGAGTGGAGAAACTAGGAATGGTAGTAAATGCCTCCCCGCTACCCGAGGCCGCCTTCAACGCTGTAGAAATGCCAGATAGGTATCATAGCAGACAAAGAGTAACTAGTGAGGGGCATTGCCAGGTGGATTTGACCCCCTTGCCAGTGGCTAGTTTATCTGGGCAATCCCGACACTCTTGCGCCTGCTCCCCAGGGCCAGGGAGTGGGAGCCGCCTGAGCTGCCCTATCGTCTGCGATGCTGATGGTCACGTGGGCGAGCTGTGGGAAACCCATAGTAGCGGGGGACATGCTCTCAACTGGGAGGCCCAGGATCCACCGGGCCTCTTTCAATGATCGCAGCTGATGGAGCTGACCCTCCCAGTCAAAGAATAGTATGAAGGGGTACCCACATCCATAGGACACCTTTCCGGAGCATAAGAAATCAGTCACAGGCTTGAACTCCATACTGCGATGGAGGGGTAAGGAGGGAGACATCCTGGACGAGGCTAATGGTGTGACCTCTGAAACTGATGGGTTGTTTCATTCTGGTGGCTTTCAGAAGGTCTTCCTTTCTCTGAAAGATGTGAACACAAGCTAGTATGTCTAATGACTTTGAGGCTAAGCTCCCAGGCCGGCTGACCCACTGGACCCTGTAGAGGCGCAGTTCAGTCCTATTCTCCCACTCTAGAATGGAGCGAAAGAGTGCTTGGGTGTATTCTCTTATATCGGAGTCCTCCTCCCCCAATAAGACGCCCCTGAGACAAATGTTGTTATGAAGGAACCTGTTCTCAAGATCCTCTAGGCCCCGAAATCGTCATGTTGCTCATGCAGATCTATTATTTCTTGTCATACTATCTCTACCTCTTCTCCCTTCAAAGTCTCGTTATCCTCCAGTGTAAAAAAACGTTCTTCGAGTGAGGACAGGTCTGGACACATTTCCTGCATGTCGTGTGAGAGGACATTTTTGAGGGTTTGGAGGTCTGTCTTCAGGGACCCAATGAGAGAGGCCAGGAAAGTCCAAGTCACTGGGGCTTGATCTGCATTCAGTAGTCCCACTGATTCAGAATGAGTTCAGGGTGAGAACTTGGCGCTGAGTCTTTGGACGGGACAGGAGTGGAGCGGGTGAGCATTTCCCTGACCTATTGGTCTCGTTTGCCTTTTAAAGATGTCAGTGTGCAGCAGAGCTGTGGGCAGGTTGTACCTAGTGTTAGATCTAGTTAACAACCACGGTGAATGCCCTGCCCCTGCGGCGGGGCTGTGGAAGCTGCTGGAGAGTAGGAGCACTGTGAGAAGAAAAGCTGTTTGCCACCCCTGAGCCTTGTTACACAGCACCGAGACCGCCCTCCTCGCCGCCACAAATGACATCCGCATGCTACTCAACCAGGGCCACACTGCGGCCCTCATCCTACTAGACCTCTCTGCGGCCTTCAACACTGTCTCACACCCCACTCTCGCAGCCAGACTCCATGACGCCGGTATACGAGGAACCACCCTCGACTGGATCTGCTCCTTTCTCTCTGGCAGAACCCAAAGGATCAGACTCCCACCCTTCCTCTCCGAACCCACAGAGATGAACTGTGGAGTACCACAAGGATCATCGCTCAGCCCCACGCTCTTCAACATCTACATGGCCCCCCTCACCGCCTTCGACAGACAGCATGGGCTCAACATAGTATCCTACACCGTCGACACCCAGCTCATCCTCTCACTCACGAAGAAATCCCAAAGACACCAGACTCTGCTTCCAGGAAGGAATGAAGGACGTCACAGCCTGGATGAACAACAGCTGCCTGAAGCTCAACTTGGAGAAGACAGAGGTCCTCGGACCCTCCTCCACTGCCTGGGACAACACCTGGTGGCCTACTGCCCTCGGAAACCCACCCACTCCATCAGACCACGCCCGAAAACTCGGCATCATCCTAGACTCCTCCCTCACCATGACCCGCCAGATCAACGCCGTCACCTCCACCTGCTTCAACTTCCTCTGAATCCTTCTCAAGACCTTCAAGTGGATCTCCCCCGAATGCAGAAAGATCATCACCCATGCACTCATAACCAGCAGACTGGACTAAGGCAATGCCCTCTACGCCAGAATCAACAGAACCCTGCTACACAAGCTCCAAACCACCCAGAACACCGCAGCCAGACTCGTACTCGGAACCCCACAACAGGAGCACATGACCCAGCACCTACGAGACCTCCACTGGCTTCCCGTCGAGAATAGAGTTACCTTCAAGCTACTCACCAACGTCTACAAATCCCTCCACAACATCGGACCCAAATACCTCAATGAGAGAGTCTCCTTCCACATGCCCAAAAGGAACCTCCGCTTCGCGTACCTCAGCCTGGCAGAGACCCCACGCATCCGCAGAACCAGAGCAGGCAGAAGAGCCTTCTCCTACATCGCAGCAAAGACCTGGAACAAGCTCCCAGTCAACATCAGACACTCCCCAAATCTGCACACCTTCAGGAAGAGCCTCAAGACCTGGCTCTTCGACTGACCTGGAGCTGCACCCTCCAAGCGCCTTGAGACCCTCATGGGAGAGAGCACGCTTTATAAAACCCTAATTGATTGATTGATTATGGCAGATCGCCCCTGTTTGCCTTCAGGGATCAGATCAGGATAGGTCTCTGCCAAGGAAAACACCTCGGTACCACGTGCCTGGAAGTGTCTACTGTGGGTATGGGCAGCAAGTTTAAGTCCAAAGAGCCAGAAGGGGGCCCGGGCCACCTTCAGTGGGTGCGGGCGCAGCAGGGTACAGTCACAGCCCAGAGGTAGGCCCGGTAAGTGGACGCCAAGCGCAAAGAGGGAGTTATTGTAGGACAAACAGATGAGGGCTCACCAGTTTTTCTGGAGGCGCAGTCTGCTGGCAGCATCAGCCACCCCAGGGTCAGGCAGGTATCGAACTCTTTGTTGCATGCTGGCTGAGCCTCATGGAGCTGGGCCTGCATTGCATTAGGGCCCGTAATCTTCATTTACCTGTGGGAGGAGCCAATAGGGCAGCCTCTGAGTGCTTAGGGCCTGATATGCCGCTCACCGGCTGCTCCCCCTGCAAGTCTTTAGTTTGCTGAGCGGCCCAGGCCCTGGTCGGATACCCCCAGTGGCTCCGGAGTAGTTCACACATATCATTTACGAGTCATATCTGTACGTCCGCAGTCGAGCCGGAAACACCGCACCGGGCCGTACTCTCCACACCTAGGCCGTACTCTGCGGCTTGAGCCGTACTCTCCTGCTCGGGCCTTACTCTCTGGCTCAGGCCGTGCTCTCCGGCTTGAGCTGGATGAAGTGTAATCAATGGGCAAGAATTTTATTTTTACAAAAGGGAACATTAGCAATGTGTGATAAATGGTAGAGGAGGTCGTGAAAATCAGTTTGGGCAGGGAAAATGGTGTGGCCAGACACTACATTATATCCCAGAAAAGTTTGCTCCTTTGCATCATGGTACATGCCGTGCACGATTTGCATTCCCCTAAGTGTTGACTGTAGTGTCAACACTACACTCAGCACTAAGGGGTGTACCCTTAGTGTTGACTGTAATGTTAACACTACAGTCAACACTGAGGGGAGTGCAAATTGTACCATGATGCAAAGGAGCAAACTTTTCTGGGATATGATGTAGTGTCTGGCCACACCCTTTTCCCTGCCCAAACAGTTTTTCATGACCTCCTCTACCATTTATTACACGTTCCTAATGTTTCCTTTTAATAAAATTGCATTCTGGCTCATTGATTACACTTCATCCGGCTCTAGGTGGAGAGTGCAGCCTGAGCCGGAGAGTGCGGCCTGAGCCGGAGAGTACGGCCCGAGCTGGAGAACACGGTCCGAGCCAGAGAGTACGACCCATGTGCGCAGATTCTGGCCCGACTGTGGATGTAAAGATGTGACTCGTAAATGATCTCTGTGAATACCAAAAGTTGTAAAGTTAGATTTTTGTCTCAGATTAGCATTGTGAATCGGCCACAGTGTGTCTCCAAAGTTTCGAGGAAGCTAGGCCAGAGAGAGCGAAGTACACAGTAGAGACCTCAGCGGCCGCCATTTTGGTGCTCCTGGTTTCTGCTCTCTCTGATGAATCAAAAGGCATTACCGGAGCTAGGAAGCAAATTCGCCCTACAGGTCATCAGAATGTCACAATGGCGGAATCGCTCCCAGCTGGATTGCTGGGTAATGCCGGTCAGGGGCGCCTTGTGGCACTGATGCAGCGAGATCAACAGCGGAGTGTCGGGATCCTCATCCTACCCCACCACCATCATGGCCACTCACTTCAAAATACCTTTTTTAAACATTACTGTGATCATTGTAGTCCAAGAGTAGCCATCTCATTTGGTGAGCTATTGGTATCATGTTATTTACACAAAAACGTGACTTGCTTTTATAACCTCTTGAAAATTCATTACAAATACATTTTATCTGTAATGGTCAGTGGCTGAATGTATAATTCTCAATTTCTAATGTTTGATTTCAAAATGATTCTCAAATTTAAAATCTGTTTAAAGGTCACCAAAACTGGCAGATCTTTCGAGTAGATACATTTTTACGTTCATAAAATATTAGTTGTAAATGGATTGCCTAGCCTATTTAGTGCCTTATTTACTCATCATGTATCCATTGTACAAATTGGCCCATGTTAAATTGGAATATGAGATATAAATATGGCTTTATTTATATTGTTTTAAATGTTGTAGCCTCTGAAAGAGAAAGACGCAAATGAATCACTTAAAATGGGTCTCGAAGCTGATCATACTTCAAGAATGATGAAATCCTCAGCACAAAAGTTATATCACAGTTATACTGGAGGGATACATCCATTTTATAATAGCCCTTATGGCTTTATTTATATTGTTTTAAATGTTAAAACCTCTGAGAGAGACAGACACAAATAAACCACTTAAAACGGGTGACGAAGCTGACCATACTTCAAAATTGATGACACCTGAGCCCAAAAGTTATATCACGGTTAGACGGGAGAGATATTTATGTTTTAAAATACCTTTTTTATTTTGTTCTGTGCCACGGCATTAGCTGCTATCGCATTGCAAAGAAGTCCTATATAAGTCTCTGAAGAGGCAGAAAGTGCGTTGATAATATTTAGAACAACATAGCAAGAGTTCCTTGCTGTACCTGTGAATTTGAATAAATGGGGGCTGTTGGGTCTAAAGTCCTAGGGTAGCTTGGCTCAGGTGGAAAGGCCTCATTCCGGAGTAACATGTCGTGCTTGCATCACACTCACCTCAGCACTCCAGCATATCACCACTAAAAACGACACTACACCAAGGTATTATAACAGTTAGAAAAGCTTTATCTTATCTTTTATCAGATTTCTCTTTTCTTTCAAATGAAACCAATCAGTTTTTATCTACACTACATTAGGGTCAAAACATTTCGTTGTGGTTAAATTGGCAGTACTTAAGTACCTTAGCCCTGATGTGAAATCAAGCACGCCACCTGGTGGTCAAACACAGCACAGCAAATTCAATAACGCTTTAAATAGAGTCATTAAACATAGTGCTGCACATAGCAATTTCATAGCGCCTTAAATAGAGTCATTAACATAGCGCTGCACATAGCAATTTCATAGCGCCTTAAATAGAGTCATTTACGTAGCACTACACATAGTAATTTCATAGTGCCTTAAATAAAGTCATTAACATAGCACTGCACTTGGTAATTTCATAGCGCCTTAAATAGAGTCATTAACATAGCACTGCACTTGGTAATTTCATAGCGCCTTAAATAGAGTCATTAACATAGCACTGCACTTGGTAATTTCGTAACGCCTTAAATAGAGTCATTAACATAGCACTGCACTTGGTAATTTCATTGCGCCTTAAATAGAGTCATTAACATAGCACTGCACTTGGTAATTTCATAGCGCCTTAAAAGTGGCCCTTCCGCTTAGCGGTGTACTCAGTACCTCATTAGTGCTATCCCCGGCAAGTACCTAAGGCCTTAACGGGACTCTCCGTCTGAGGCGAGGTCCTCGGGCCCCAAACTCCCTTGTCCTGGAGCCCTACAGAGGCAGGAGATGCTGGTGAGGTGGGTCCCAGGTCAGGGGGAAATGTTGTGGCTCACTGGGCCTCCCCAGGGGAGGGGCAATCTCTGGGCCTCTCTACGGCCTTCCGCCCGCCTCCCCCAGGGGTTACCTTTCTCCTCAGCCTTCTCTCGGCCCCTGCGCTGGTTTTCGCCCCTCACGGGCCTCTCCTCAGTCAGCGCTCCACTCGGCGCAGTCCGGCGAGGTGGTAGGGGCTCCGCAGGACTCCAGACGGCTCCGGAGTTTCCCTCAGACTTCCAGGGCCCGTGCCCGCAGCCGCAGATGCAGCGCGACCTGCGGGGCGCGGCCCAGTCGGCAATTCACCCAGCGGCGGGGGTGGCGTCTCGCAGTCCGCCCCGTCACGTGATGGAGGGAATTCCCTTCACGGCCTTGCGCGGCACTCACAGGATGGCTCCAGGCCTGGTGAGGCCTTCGCAGGGTTCCAGTGGGCTTTCCTGCCTTCCGACTGCAGCGATGGGGCCCTGGGCTGCTCCACGGGCCCGATGACTATGGGGGTGATCTTTCCGGCCCTGGGCCGCAGCAGTGAGCTATTCTCTGGGACAGCCCCGGGTGGCCGGCAGTTCGGGGGTGGCGAAGTGTTCGGCGCCTAGCGCCCCCTGTCTCCTCACAGCGACGCCCAGGCTCAGGACAGGTTGGTTGGAATGTGGCAGGCCACACGCCAGTGGCGGAACAAGATAGGGGGGACCCAGGCACAGTCAGGAAAATGGTGGATAAGGTCAGAAATGGTCACTCTCTTCCCCAGTTCTCTTCAGGGGTCCTGACTAGGCGGGGAGCACAAAAAGTTGACGTGATCCCAGGGTCAGAGGCTGAAGGCAGGGCTAGGTCACGAGGTAGGGGGTGGTGTCAACCGAGGGGGGAGAAAAAGCAGGCCCTAAGAACAGTCAGTTCCCCCCCCCTGGCGCTCCTACCTCCCCACTCAGGTGCCTTACTCCTGACTACCTCAGTTCACCCCACAAAATGGCCGTCGCACCTCACCTCTATATATAGCCTGGGCCCTGACTGGCTAGAGTGGCCCAGAAGGTTCTGGAACTCCTCATGCCAGCCTATGGCCCAGGTTCTAAGGTGACAGTTTAGGCCACCATTTTGTGGAGGAGCTCTCTCCCTCCCTCCATTTTAGGGAAGCGCCTTGCGCCACACCATCAATTAGTGATGATGGGGCACCCAGAGCCTCTAAGTCAACACCAAAAAAAACTAGTGGACAGAAAAATTAGAGGGTAGAGGAAGAAAAAATGAGGGGACAGCCAAAGAGCTGGCAGATCTAACAGGGGCAATCAGTGAAGAGGAACAATCAGTTATCTTTACCCATCCCTGCATCACTAACAATCACTATCCATAAGCATTGTAGAATGTTGCATTTTTGAAGACATATCTGACTGGCTCTTGAGATATATCGCTACATCTTCAATTGATGTCTCTTTAAGCATGGCACTTACATCTCATCAGAGATGTGTATACCATGATCTGAACATCCAACACTCCCGAGTGGCAGTCATCACATTTCTGAGATGAATCCACCACACTCTAAACACATTACCAACCTCACAGCCATTAGTCCTGATTTCAGACCCACGGTGTCAAGAAAGATGTGCATTGAACTTTGATGAGGTGCAACAAAGTTGTAAATCATTCTTTATGCTTTGGAACAAATATTTTAGCCACAATCCTCACATCTGTCTAGATGATATTAGAGACATGAGACTGATTGACTTACAATGCGCTTACACCTAATGGGGTCTCCAGACACTGATGATCCAAAGATGTCACTAGAAAAGTGGCCCTGATTTGGTAGTTTAAATATCACAAGGTCAATATGACCTGGAAGTTGCTTCCAGATTACGGGAGTTTGTCCTGCAAACTGACGGTTACTTTTAAAAGTAAAACAAAACTTTGAGTTATGCAGGCACAATCACTCTTGGAACTGCAGAGTGAACTTCAGTGATCTTATAAATATATCAAGGCAGATGTGTATTGATCTTTGAATAGGTAAACAGAATTTGTAAAGAATTCCCTAATGCTTTGGCATAGATATTTTAGGCACAATCCTCATATCTGTCTAGATGATATTAGAGACTTAGGGCCAGATGTACGACGAGCAAAATAGCGCTTCGCAAATTGCAAGTTTTTTGCGACTCGCAATTTGTGAGTCACTATTTTGGATGTACAACAGTGTGTATCACACTGTTTGCAATTCCCAATAGGGTCCCAAATTGAGAGGCTCATGAATATTAATGAGCCTTTCGCAATTTGCGCCCCCATTGGGAATGGCAGGCCCTCCCAGGTATGGTAGCCTGCTGGGCTCAGCAGACCACCATGTCTGGGACTGCTTTTAAATAAAGCAATTTTTAAAGGAAAATGGGATGCATTTAAAAAAAAAAAAGTTTTCGTTTAATTTTTTAAGGGCAGGTAGTGGTCCCAGGGACTACTGCCTGCCCTTAAAAAATATTTTTCCCTGTATTTGCAAAGGGGAAGGGCTCCCCTCAAGACCCCTTCCCTTTTGCGAGTGCATTACCACCCTCTTAAAGAGGGTGGTAAATTGCGAGTGTTTTGCGCCTGCAATTGTGGATGCAAAACATTCATACATGGGCTTGCGCTCGCTATTAGGAAGGGAATGCCTCTTCCTAATAGCGAGTCACAAAACCTATTTAGAGAGTCGCAAATAAATTGCGACTCGCTAAATAGGCTTTGTACAAGGCCTATGCTGTTTTTGCATGCGCAAGCGGGTTCGCAAACCTGTTTGCCCATGCAAAAACGGTCATACATCTGGCTCTTATTTTTCTAACATGCAGGCAAAAGGCTTAGGTAGAAATGTTGATGTATATCATGTCAGAACGAACAATCAACAAAATGTTACTTTTGGCATCCTTCAGTTTTCTACATACCAGACAGAAAATTTTAAAAAGGTCAAAGAAACCATCATAACAATTACGGAATACGTCCCCGTAAATCAACTGGAAACGACCCCACAGGAATCAATACTTCGGAGAAAACCAATGACAGGAAGTGACTGTACAAATGTGAGTATGAGATCTATTTTTATGTTTTTTGCATAGTTTATTGAAACCATTACAAATCCAACCAATTATAGGAAAACACAAAAACGTAATAAAATTGCTGGTAAAGGTATGTTAATTGAACTGGGCTTAAAAAGGGAAACAATACTAGTGTCACACTTACCACACATGTGAGAGGTATGAAGTATTTTCTCAGTTTAACATTGCATGACTAGACACAGATTTAATAAGTCCTCCGTTTTGTTTTGTCAAAATATTAATCAAAACCACAATCATTGAGATTTTTTCAATACTAAACTCACGTAAAAGAAATGTTTGCTGGTTGCAGCCAATCAATGGAATGGAAATAAATTGCCCTCTAGATTGGTGATAGACTAGGCCTAAGTGTTTGTGTTGTGGGTCCCAGCAAGAGGGACATTTTAGGCTTGCCCTAGTCTTGCAATGGGGAAACGTACTTGTCCTGTTAAACAGTCTCGCCCACGAACAACCACCTCTTCTTTGTTACCCCCAACCTCTATTGATAGAATGTTACAGAGGGCAATAGGGGTGGCAACTTCAGAAATAGAACTCACCGAAAGGTGCTTGTCTCTAACCCCAGATCTTTGCCTTCCGCTGTCAGATCAACCTACTTCCAAAACTCCCACTTCATCTTCTTCACTCCGAATAAACGTGCCCGGGTCATCCCCACGACAAGAAGTCACCCCTGAAACAGAAATTCGTAAGGGGGGTGCTACCCTTACTTTACATGAGAATGGGAAGCGCATGCAAGAAAGTGGGGGGGCACCTAAGAGTAGGAAAGCTAAAGGGGGGCTTACAACTAGTATGGAGACCTCTAATGCAATCAGAGATTGTACTGTTAATATTCAAACAGATTTGGTTTATCCATTCTGGGTGCAGAATATGGTTAGAGATCTAGTGGCTCAATTCAAAGTCATTGTAAAGGAAGAGGTTGCCCCTTTAATAGATCGCATACATACATTGGAAACATTGGAGGATATCAAGCAAGCACACATGGGTAACAATTCAACACAATCCATGATGAGGGGGACTGATTTCAGCTACCAGGTAGACACTTTAGGCCTGATACTCGCAGACAAGCCAGGGATCCAAAGGAGCCAGGATTCTATTAGCTCACAGGGCCCTAGTTGGCCCAACAATAATGCCAATAAGAGTGACAAAACCGTCAGGTCGTCTTTACCAAGATTAGGTCTACAGCAGACGCAAGCCCACACAATCCACACAACACGCAGGAATCTTAATTGCGAGGCCAGGAACAATAGCTTAGCAACCAGTAGGCAGAGTGAAAATAAAAGCACCACTACTCTACCAGGCCCCAGCGAGTCCAGAGTAGGGTCGGGGGGGGGGGGGGGGGGAGAGAGTACAGCAGAAGCAACTAACTAACCCACTATAAATTTACCCCAGCCTCATTTCCCTATGTCATTATGTTGACAGGGGTACCAGTGCTTAAAAATGGAAAGCGAGAGTCACATCTGGATCTCAGGAATAAAAGTCTGTTCTGGATTGCAATGTATAGACAGTTTTCCTGCGACAGGGCAGGAGAAATTTTAATGGTCCGTAGGGTTGGTTGAGTGGGAAACAGTCCTAAGATGAAGCAAGGAGACTGTGAAGTCATACATTTTACAAATCCCCAGACTGTAGGCTGGCTACTAAGCCAGAAACACAGTCCCCCAGAGTCCCACACTGAGATTCAAGCGCTGCCACTGGACCACTTTTACTCCCGCTGCTTTATATCAGATAGGGCTAGTACCTCTTCAGATTCTGGCAGACGGCCACTGAACCATCAGAATAACGGCTGTAGGTATCCCTCTTTTACACCCTTGCTCTTTGACGTACCTGTAATAAACAGATTTGAGGGTCTTGAAGAAGTGGATTGACAAACAGAGAGTGAGAGGGAACAGGCCGGGGGACAAGAACTACGGGGTAGTATGGTGAGCCAGAGGAGACAAGCTGGTTCCAACCAAGTCAGTCCAGTAGCCCTGGGGTAAGGTCAGACACACTGGATTTGGCCATGAGCCTCTCTAATCCTTGATCCTTTAAAACCCAGTGATATGGTGACAAAACAACCCACTAAGATATCTGGTAACGTCCCCTTGGTCCTACTAGGGGGCACACAAACACCAGACAGACATGTTATTGAGGTCCCTACTGATAAACAGAACCTAGGAAGGTAGCTTAAGGTTCTATCCTGGAATGTTGCTGGCCTGAAAAGTAGATTGTCCTGTTCTGACTGCGGACTTTTGGGGACTAATTTGATATCTGCTTGTTCCAGGAAACGTGGGCACAGAAAGATTCTTTTAGAGTGGGGTTTGCGTCATTTACCATCCCAGCCACCTCGGGAGGGAGGGGTAGACCGTCTGGGGGCCTATGCACTTGGGTTGACTCACACCTTGGTTGTACAGCCAAGCAGTTGAAACTCCTTGTCCAATGATATCTAATGCGTAGTACTTAGCTTTCCCACCAGGCTGGAACTGGCTTTTATTAACATTTACTCCCGCCTTGTTAGAGTGAGCAAGAAATCTCCAACTTTTGACCAACTGAGTTATTTTATTACTACTGTCCCTCCAAATATATGGTTGATAGTGGGGCAGATTTTAATTGTCAATTTGAGCCTCTATCAGATGTGACTGACACAATTCTTACTGAGGAGGATGCACATTGGTTAATTCCTGAGCCACACATTCCTCCATTAAAGGCCTGGTCCCTGCCGGCAACCCAGGTTAATGCACTTACACTGACCCACTCCTTGAGAGCATGTAACAGTCGCACAGTCTCGGACAAACCAGGGAACCTAACATTTAACAAAGTAGGCCAAGCCTCTCTCCTGGATTATATTTTAGTGGAGACTAGGCTATGGCATAGAGTTCTCGATTTTGCTGTCCTTTTACGTCATGATAGCGATTACAATGCTTTATTTCTGGTACTAGAATTGCCGGACCGAGGAATTGCTTTGGCCACCAGTATCCCTGTAGACAATAGATTAACGCTCTCCAATAATAGGAGAAGAATCAAATGGGGGGCAATACAGCAGTCACCGGGAAAGCTGTCTGCATTATATGCAGCAGTAGTCCCGGTCCTAGTAGAACTGGGAGAAGCGGCAGTAGCGGTGGGAATCGCCGTTCCTATTAATAAAATTTCAGATTTACATGCCGGGTTGATATCTAAGCTGGCTGATGTATTTTATCCAAAGACGCGCACCAAGGGGAAAAAAAGGGCTACCCGATCATGGTTCAATGATAGTTGCCGCAAGGCAAAACAGGTTTTATTGCAGGCCACCAAAGCCAAAGATAAGCCACTAACCAAACAAATGAGGGCACTGTACAAAGAGACCACTCGACGAGCGAAAGAGACGTGGGAAATGAACAGATGGGACGCTTTAAAAACTGTCCTGTCTACCAAAGATTTAAAGGAGTTCTGGTCCATAGTTAGTATGGGCAGTAGTGAGGGTATGTTGGGGAGAAGATATGGCTTGGGGAGAGGATATGGCCTGGGGAGAGGAGTTCGCCTAATGGCTAGGGCGGTCGACCTCGAATCTGGGGAACTGGGTTTGAGCCTCGGCAATGACACTGAACATCCTGTGATTCTGGGAAAATCACTTAATCTCCCTGTGCCTAATAAAAACTGAATGTGTCCTCATGTAATGCAACTGGTGATTTCTAAAGCACTCTGATACCCGCTTCGGGTCAAGTTCGCGCTATGTAGAACTCCGTAAAAAAAAGTCAGCATTAGAACCTAATATAAACAGATGGACAGAATGCAGAACAATGTCATACATTCACCCCAGGACAGAGATCTGGGCCTAAATCCATCATGTTTGTGCTCACCATGCCATTCCAGTTTAGACCCAGCCATATGCAAATCAGTCTTGACCCTGTGCCCAATAGGAACAGTCCAGCCTGAACTGCCAGGCCAGGTCCTCCCTGGACTGGAAATAAGCATCCTAGGACCGGTTTCAGAGTTTCACCCCTCCTCAGCCAGGATAGCTTGACTCCAGTGGAATGGAGAGCACGGGACTCACGTCTGAGCATACCTGTCCCACCTGGGGTGACAAATGCAAAAAGAACTATTGATGGACAGAATGCAGAACAATGTCATACATTCACCCCAGTACAGAGATCTGGGCCTAAATCCATCGTTTTTTTGCTCACCCTCCCATTCCAGTTTGGACCCAGCCATATGCAAATCAGTGTTGACCCTGCGCCCAATGGGAACAGTCCAGCCCGAACTGCCAGGCCAGGTCCTCCCTGGACTGGAAACAAACATCGTAGGACCGGTTTCGGGGTTTCACCCTTCCTCAGCCAGGATGGCTTGACTCCAGTGGCATGGAGAGCACGGGACTCACGTCTGAGCATACCCGTCCCACCCGGGGTGACAAATGCAAAAAGAACTATTGATGGACAGAATGCAGAACAATGTCATACATTCACCCCAGTACAGAGATCTGGGCCTAAATCCATCGTTTTTTTGCTCACCATGCCATTCCAGTTTGGACCCAGCCATATGCAAATCAGTCTTGACCCTGTGCCCAATGTGAACAGTCCAGTCCAGCCCGAGCTGCTAGGCCAGGTCCTCCCTGGACTGGAAACAAGCATCCTAGGACCGGTTTCGGGGTTTCACCCCTCCTCAGCCTGGATAGCTTGACTCCAGTGGCATGGAGAGAATGGGACTCACGTCTGAGGATACCCGTTCCACCTGGGGTGACAAATGCAAAAAGAACTATTGATGGACAGAATGCAGAACAATGTCATACATTCACCCCAGTACAGAGATCTGGGCCTAAATCCATCGTTTTTTTGCTCACCATGCTATTCCAGTTTGGACCCAGCCATATGCAAATCAGTCTTTTTTTTTTTTTTTTTTTTTGAAACCGTTTATTGCAATCTCAAGAATATACAGGTATGGGCCTACAACCTTCCGGCCGGCCGCTAGAATGACAGGAGCATATGACATACATACAAAAACACTTGGCGTTGCAGAGGAGCAAAATCAGGAGGTATCAGCGTCGTGGGCCACATCACTCTGACCCCACAATACGGTTTCATTTTACACAAACAACACAAAAACCACACCCGCAAGGCAACCTGCAATCGACAGTAACAGCACGTGCTCCCCGAATGGGGGACCCCAGCCATCCACAGGAGTCTAAAGAGGGGAAGGGGAACAAATCGAGGACTGGGGGAATTCCGTGCTCGGGGCTAGGAAAGGAGTTAACTAAGGGGACGGGGCTGGTGAGGCCGCAGGCAGCAATGGTGGCGCGCAGATACCCCCGCGGTAGGCGTTCCAGGGGCCCCATACCTTCACCCATGCCCCAGGCTTACCCCTCGCCACATACACCACCTTTTCTCGGAACATGCACCAATCCATGTGTTCTTTCCAGGCCGACACCGCCGGGGGCCTCTGGGATCCCCACAGTTGAGCAGTGTCACGCTTAGCTATCATATATCCCAGAGTCACCCATCGCGTCTGCGGAACCGAGTAGTCAGTTGGTTCCCACACATTCAGCAGGCATCTCCTCGCTTCAGGCAGCAGCGCGACATGCGTAACCACTCGCAGGACCTCATGCACACCACGCCAGAATCGCTCCACCTTCGGGCATTCCCACAAAATATGCAAAAAAGTCGCCAAAGCACCACACCCACGCTTACACAACCCATCCTCAGCATAGCCCATACGCAGAAGCCTTGGCCCCGTCATGTAAACCCGGTGGAGTATCTTAAGCTGGACGAAACGAAGGCGAGCCGGTATGGCCACCTCCTTCGGAGAGGCCACCGCGGAAATCCAGTCTTCGTCGTCCAACTCCAGCCCGTCGGCAACCCAAGCCTCGCGGAGGCCAGTCAGCAGGCCCGAGCGGTCATTAATCAATTTTTTGTAAATAAGGGAGATCGTGCTGTCCGGAACGTGGCCATCCAGCACTCTATCCTCCAGGGGGGAAGACTCCGGGATGGAGGCGACGTCTGGGAAGACTGAGCCCAGCGCGTGACGGACCTGCAAGTACCGAAAGTATTCACTGCCCTGCAGCTGAAACTCCGTCTGCAGCGTCTCGAATGTTTTAAATCCCCCTCTCGTCCAGAGGTCCCCCACTTTACTGATGCCGATCGTGTCCCACTTCTCGAAGCCCTTCGAGGTCCACAGGGCAGTTGACCTGAGGGGAGAAGAGAAGTATTACTGCGTGGACACTGCTTATTCGGGACGAGCTTATTAGAGACTAGTCACCATTACAGGAGATTTCAATTGACCGGCAATAAAGATCGCCCAAGTGAAGAAGTCAAAAGTCCAGCCCAATTGGTGGCGAGGCTCAGTGGTACGTGGCTTAGAACAGAATGTGATACAGATGCAATGAAACAAGATCAAATATTTTAAATATTTATTATTAAGAAGTAGCACAAAGCAGAAGTGGCAGATGGACAATGCAACTAATATATGGCTCTAGCCAAAACAATATAAATATCAAAAAGTATACAGAGTGAAGGTTATATTAAGTACAACTCAGTGACATGTACAACCAGAAAGCCGTAAAAAATGTATTTTTATTTTTGGCATACAAAAGCTATAAATAACAGACATATATATTTTTTTATCCTAAAAGCTGTACATCTGAGGTAGAAAAATATTGTTTCTGGTATCCAGTAAAGCATAAAAAAGATATACAAAAGTACAATACATGTAAAATATAAAAATGAAAATTGTCCGTTAACTCCATTCACTGCTGGGTTTTTGGTAGCTAGTACACGGTCTAAAGCCTGCCATTTTTCCATAGATAATATGTAGGACTTGAAATGTTGACGGCATCTCTTACTTAATCCAAGTTTTAAATCTTGTGTGGTGTCACTTGTTAAATCTGTTTTTTAAACCAATTGAATTGCCAAAAGACCCCCTGAAGCACTCAGCGGTGCATACGCTGTAGCGCTACTACAATAACAAAGCGGCCGCCATCAGAGCAGGCGCGCTCGCCGGACACGCCCACTAGAGGCCACGCCCCCTCGCCCTACAAATGTGCATCTACAGGAAGCGCAGCGGACGAGCGCAGCGGGAGCGCCGTCTGCGCGCCGAAGGCGCGCCAAAGGCAAGCCCGTCTGCGCCCGTCCGCGACCAGCCGGGACCCAGGGCCACAACCCCTGGCCCCTTCCCCGCCCAGAGCAGGATTTATAGCTCGGCGGCCCTACACAAAATAGGTAGGTTCTGTACTTCCCAATGCCCTCTTATATATGTCCCCACCGAACTACCCAGCTCATGTCAGGGATGCAAGCACCTCTTCCGCAAAACTCCGTCGGCAAAGGTACAGGTGTTCCATATGTTTGCATTAAACTGCCGCTCTCTGCCGAAACACCATACGGAGATTGCCATGTTGCTCGAGGAGAAAAAGCCTGACGCAATCTTCCTGACAGAAACATGGCTCACTGCCCACTCCGATCCAGACGTGGTGCGAGCACTACCCGTAGGTTATCACATTCTCAGAGTGGATAGACCGGTCGGCAGAGGCGGAGGTCTGGCGATCATCTTGAAAAGCCAGTACCAATGCCGTTTCTCGGCAGACACTATCCCTGACTGTGAAAGCGCAACTTTCTGCTTAGAGTTCGATGCAAACAACTCCTTCTCAGGCACCCTGATTTATCGCCCCCCGGAACCTGCAAACATGTTCCACAGGTCCCTGCCAGAAATCATTGCGGAAAGAACCCTCACATCAGCCAACCACACGATTCTGGGGGACCTCAATCTTCATTTTAATTCCCCTACTGATCACATCGCACGGAACTTACTAGAAGATCTGGAGGCCCTCCAACTCACCCAGCTGGTGGCGGCTCCGACCCATGGAAAAGGCAATTTGCTAGACCCCATTTTCAGCAACTGCCTGGACCTAACGGTTGATCCACCCATCCCCCTTCCGTGGTCAGACCATTTTCTGGTCCCCTTCTCGTGGGCCACTTATAAAAATCCCCAAGTACCCCCTCAAGTGACCATCAGGAGGAACTGGTCAAAACTCCCGTTGGAATCCTGGCTGCACCAACTGGATTCCACTTGCCCCTCCCCCTGCTCGGATCCTAATGTGGGAAATGACATCTATAGAGACTGGATCACCCGTTCATTAGACTCCACTCTCCCGATGCGTAAATCCTCCTCTAAGAGACTTCAGAAATCTGCCCCATGGTTTTCTGACTCTCTAAAACAGCTAAAACGCACTTGCAGACAAAAAGAGAGAGCTTGGCGCCTAGATTTCCTCCCAGAAAAGAAGACCTCTTATAAAGAGGCCATCAAGGTATATAAAGAAGGGATTAGAGCAGCCCAGGCTACCTACTTTTCAGAGAAAATAATGGAAGCGAAGTCCAAACCTAAGGAAATCTTCCAAATTATAAAACAATGCTCTAGCGCCACCACGGCTCCCCCCCCTATCAAATCCCAGAAGCAATGTAACGAGCTTGCAGATTTTTTCCATAACAAAGTTTCAAAAATTTATTCCACCTTTCCACCTGCAGCTACCCCCCCGGAAGCATTCAAACCATCTCGCCTCAGACCACCCCCCCGTCCAGGCCAGCCGTCGCTCGAGCACTTTCTCCCCCTTGACCTCGACACTTTAGGCAAAGTGGCCCGTGCGGTCAAGTCGGGATCTCCCCGTGACCCTGCCCCTCCAGATATCCTGATGCAGGCAAGTAAAACCATCCTGCCTGTAATCTTGGATCTCTTGAACTCGTCCATCTCTGCATGCTCTGTCCCCACTGCCTGGAAGCAGGCCATGGTACGGGCACTGCTAAAGAAACCGAGCCTAGACCCAAACGATCTGTCAAGTTACCGTCCCATCTCACTCCTTCCTTGGACGAGCAAGGTGCTAGAGAAGCACATAAATGCCCAGCTGGTGCAGTACCTGGAGGATCACTCGCTGTTACACACATCTCAGACAGGTTTTAGACCTCAACACGGGACAGAAACCGCCTTGTTAGCAGTCACCGAAGATACTAGAAGGATTCTGGACCAAGGAGGATCAGTGGCAGTGATCCTCCTTGATCTAAGCGCCGCATTCGATACGGTCAGCTACTCCACCTTGCTGGACCGTCTCCATAACATCGGAGTTTCAGGTGACGCTTTAAGGTGGCTGGAATCCTTTCTGTCTGGGAGGTCGTTTCAGATCTTCGACGGTGTAACAGTATCCTCAAGCAAACCCCTGAGCTGCGGAGTACCACAGGGCTCTTCCCTGAGCCCTGTGCTGTTCAACGTCTACATGAGGCCGCTGGCAAGTGTCGTCGAACCACATGGCATCAAAATCGTGTCATACGCCGACGACACCCAGCTGGTGGTCTCGCTGGCCACCGAGAACAGTAAGTGCTCCCCTGCCGATCTGCTACACTGCCTAGAGGACATAAAGGGTTGGATGACCAACTCCTCCCTTAAATTAAATGGAGATAAGACGGAACTCATGCTCCTAGGCCCACCTTCTCCAGTTCCATTCACCTCCCTGTGGCCTAATGCACTGGGTCCCCCCCCCACCCCAAAGGAAAGCGTGAAGAGCCTGGGAGTATGGTTGGACAGCAAACTCTCCTTCTCCACCCAGGCCACTAAACTATCTGCCACATGCTTTGGCCTTCTAAGAACCTTGAGGAAGGTTCTTCCACTGCTGCCACTAGAAGCCAAAAAGGTTGCGGTCCAAGGGCTAATCCAGTCTCGCCTTGACTCGAACAATGCCCTATACATGGGGGCACCTGAGTTTACACTTCGAAAACTGCAGGTTGTCCAGAACTGTGCAGCTCGTTCCTTGCTAGAAATCCCGCGCACTCAGTCTGCTAAACCTGCCCTAAAAATTCTCCACTGGCTGCCAGTGAGGCAGAGGATAGCCTTCAAAGCACTGTGCCTGGCGCACCGCACTTTCTGGAACACAAGCCCAGCGATCAACAGAAATCTTGTTAACCCCTACCATCCCAACCGGAACCTACGATCAAAGGAGGCCTTCCTTGCCGTCATTCCCAGAGTAAAGCGAGCCAGAGCAGGGGGAAGAATGTTCTCGCTGAATACCGCCAGGCTCTGGAACGACCTTCCCCTCCCACTCCGGTCCAACTCAAATCTTCTATCATTCCGCAAAAACTTAAAAACATGGCTGTTTGACAAACCCACTGTACCATAGCACCTCCTCCGTCACTTCTGGTCAGCTTAGCGCTTGGACGCCCATGGGCAGCAATCGCGCTCTACAAATACCATTACAATTACAATTACAATTACAGGGAGCCCAATCTCTCAGACGCGTACAACGGTGATGCCCGGGTCAAACGGTCCTTCCACCCCATAGCTGCGTTAGCCGCGTGCCATACTCGTACCATGACACGCGTAGGTCCCGTCAGGCGGGGGCCGGGCGCGCCAGAGTAGAGCGCTCGATTATAATCGCCACCAGGCAGGAGCATCTTGTCCATTTCAAATGCCGGGTTTAAGGCGGGCCCGTAAAGGCCATGATTAATTGCAGCCAGCTGGGAGGCCCAGTAATACCGTTTAATATCCGGGAGGGCAATCCCCCCGTCGTACCATGGGAGCGTCAACTTCGCCAGGGCAATACGCGGCCTCCCGTCCCAGAACAGGCGGCGCTGTAGACTCTCCACCTCACGGAAGTAGCGCGCCGGGACTAAATCCATAGTATTCTGGAGAGCGTACAGGAAGCGTGGCAACGACATCATCTTAAACAATGCCGCCCGGCCGAGCGGCGAAAGCGGCAGGCGCCGCCAGCGCGCGACGTCCTCCTTCAAGCGCTGGAGGGGGGGAAGCAAATTCCGCTCGTAGCGGGCCTCCGGGTCCAGAGTAATGTAAACCCCCAGGTACCGAAACCCCTGTGAGGCAATCTGGATCGGACAGCCCCGCGGGAGGACGGGAGCCTCCCCGGAAAGCACATACACACATGATTTAGCCCAGTTGATGACAAGGCCTGAATTGCGGCCGAATGAGCGCAAAACATCAACCAGGACAATCAATGATTTACGCGGGGAGGCTAGGTACAAAAGGATATCGTCAGCGTATAGGGACAGGCGGTCCTCATATTCGGGGGTCCAACGGAGACCACGGATGGAAGGGTGCCACCGCAGCCACTCCGCCAGGGGTTCCAAGGCCAGCGCGAACAGGAGCGGCGACAAGGGACAGCCCTGTCGTGTGCCCCGTCCCAGCTCGAATGGGACCGATACTCTACCATTCACCACCACCTGCGCCAATGGGCCCGAATACAACAATTTGACCCAGCTGATGAACCCCGGGCCAAATCCAAACTTCGCCAGCATGGCCCAGATGTATGGCCACTCGAGCGTGTCAAACGCCATGGTGGCGTCTAAGGACGCCAATATGGCCGGCTCCCGCACAAACGGGACACGCGCGAGCACCCCGTGCAAGCGCCGCAGATTAAGGGCCGTGTTGCGATGGGGAATAAAGCCAGACTGGTCTTGGTGGACCAGGTCGCCCACCACGCCGACCAGCCGGTTGGCTAGCACCTTGGCGAGGATTTTGGGCTCCGCATTCAAGAGCGAGATAGGCCGGTAGGATGTAACCCGGTCTCGAGGTCTCCCCTCCTTGTGGATCACCACGATTGTAGCCAGACGTTGGTCCGGCGGGAGGGAGCCCAGCGAGTGGGCCGCCAGGAACATCGCACGGAGGTGGGGTGCCAGTACATCCGGTCGCAGCTTATACAACTCGATAGGGATGCCGTTCGGGCCCATGGCCTTGCCGGATGCGACCGAGCGTATGGCGAGGGCAATTTCGTCGGCGGTAGGAGCGGCATCTAACGACACCCTGTCCTCCACCGAAAGGGAAGGCAGCGCGATATCCCTAAGCAGGGCATGGGAATCATCCTCCGAGCAGGGAGAAACCGGGGAATACACCTCGCGAAAATAATCCGCGAAACAAGAGACGATGTCTTCTGGCTCGGTGACACGCACACCATCCATCCTCTCAATCAGCGGGACCACACGACTCGCTCTCTCCTTTTTATCCAACCATGCAAGCAGTTTACCAGCCTTATCACCCACATCATACAGTCGCCCCTGTTGCTCTCTATAGAGGCCCCTGGCCGCCTCCGTTACGAGGGCCCTGTAGGCCGCCTGCTTAAGTTGTAGGACATGTAGTGCAGCATCCGTCATCCCACCCTCTAGATCACCCTCCAATTCAGCGATTTCGGCCTCCACCCGGGTCACCTCCTCCTGCTCGCGCCTCCGGGCATGGGAAATAAAGGAGAGGGCCTCCCCTCTAAGAACTGTTTTGAAAGCTTCCCACAGGGAGATAGCCGAAGGGACGGACCCCACATTCTCATCGAAATACCGCTGCAAGGATTTAATCAAATCAGCGCGAATGGTGGGGTCGCGCAGGTACCAGGCATTGATTGGAGCTACTCTGCCCTCCCCCCTCGGGAAGACATCAACGTGCAACAGGAGCGGGGAGTGATCTGAAATACCCCGCGCCAAATGGCGCACCTCTCCTACCCTCCCAACATAGGCCGCAGGGACAAGGACATAATCAAGCCGTGAGAGGCTACCATGGGCACCCGAGTGGAAAGTGTACTGCAGCTGCGTGGGATGTTTTAAGCGCCAGCAGTCCACCAATCCCAGTGTATCTAAGAAGCCGGACAGCCACGCTTGCGCCCGGGGGAGGTCCCTAGGGGGGTGACGATCCACGGTCCCAGAAACCACCGCATTGAAGTCCCCCCCAACCACCAGAAGCCCCCCCGTAAGGTCAAGGAGGAGGCGCCCTAGGTCTGCGAAAGTCGTGGACTGTAACCCCGGTGGGACGTACACTGATACAAAGACAACTACTTTACCCTCCATTCTCCCCACTAAGACAGTGTAGCGTCCCCTCTCATCATGGCGCACCTCGTCTATTTCCAACGGGAGCGAGTTCTTCACCATGATGCCCACCCCCCGTGAGCCCGACGTGAAGCCCGAGTGGGCCACCAAACGATAGCCACGCCGATTCATGGCACAAAAGGAATTACCAATAAGGTGTGTCTCCTGCAGAAAGACCACATCTGGCGAAAGTCGTTTCAAATACTGCAGGACCACACCTCGCTTAATCCTATCCCCCAGTCCGTTAACGTTCCAGGACAATAAAGTCAGGTCCCTACCCCCCATCACAAACAGAAGCCATCATTCGTCCCCCCGAGAGCACACTAAAGACACAAATACAATAAAGGGTTTGCCTTGCGGTAAAAACAAACAACACCCCACCCCAACCCACCCATCCCAACAGAACTCCCCCCTCCCTGCACCCCTGCATGAGCCCAAATAGCCCCCCCAAAGTGCAGTGTGCCTGTCGCCCCATGAATGATTAAACTAACTAGTCCCCCAGAGGAGGAGGGAGAGCCCCCAAGAGACCCCGTACCACCTCCACAGGAGGGAGACTTAACGAACAGTCAAAAATGATGACAATGTTGTCCAGAGCAAGGCCTACTATTAGTCCCTCAGTCCTGATCCGGCGAGCCCTCCCCTCCAACCGCGCCCCCCCCACCCCCCCGGCCCCGATCCCCGGGCAAGGAGTCCAACCAGTCCCCGGCTGCCTCGGGACGATCAAAAAAGTGCGTGCGGCCATCCACCTCCACCCGCAACTTAGCTGGAAAAAGCATCGCATACTTGAGGTTCAAGTCCCGTAGACGACGTTTGACTCCGAGAAAGCTCAGTCTCTGCTTCTGGACCGCTGGGGTGAAATCAGGATAGAAGTTCACATCCATATTGTCAAGTCTGACCGGTCCTTGTTGCCTAGAAGTCTGAAGGATAGCGTCTCTGTCCCGAAAGTTGAAAATCCGGGCAATGAGAGGCCGCGGAGGGGCTCCGGCCTTAGGTCTTCCTCCGGGAACCCTGTGGGCACGTTCCACCGCAAAGAATTTACTCAGCCCCCGGGGCTGGAGATGGGTGAGAATCAGATCCTCCACAAACAGGTCCGCCGCCGCCTCCTCACGTCCCTCCGGCACCCCGACAATGCGGACATTGTTCCTCCGGGCCCGACCCTCGGAATCCTCCAGTCGACGATCCATCAGGGCGCTCGCCTGGCCGAGCCGGCGCACCTCCTTTTGGAGGGCCGCCACGTCCGCCGTAAGGCCCGAAGTGGTGTGGGCCAAAGAATCGACCCGGTCATTGGTCTTGGATAAATCGGCCCTCACCAGGCCAACATCCACGTGGACCGAGTCAATCTTTTGCGCCAGTGTGTCAAAGCGCTGGTCCACCGAGGCCTTCATCTCGGCGATAGCGCCCATAACATCTCGCAGGGTCAGATCCGCGGGCAGCGTAGGAGCATCAGTCGGGCCCTCAGGGGACCGATGCGGCACCTCGGGAGATCCCTTCTGGAGGGTGTAGCGGTCCATGCTGTTGGACTGATGGGCCGCACCACGGCGGGTCGATTTCACCTTTGCCCGGTCGCCATCTTGCTTTGTGGACATGGTTTCAGTCCCCAAATCGTGCCAATCACCTCGGAAAAAGCCGACAAACCAGTTCACGGGCTCCGGGGGGGGGCCACCACAGGTCCGCAGGACGGATCACAGCCGGCGGGCCAGCAGGGCACCCCAACGAGGCCACACCACCGCACACTGCCCCGCAACCCAACCACGCCCGAGCAGCAAGGAGGGTGCAAAAGCGAAAGCGAAAGTGCGGGGTACGCGAGTCGCCCAGCCCTGCCCGCCGCTGTTGATCACTTTGTCTCCGGATCGCCCCGCGACTCCAATCCGGGGGGCCGGCGTGGAGAAGGCCGCAAACCTCAATCGGTGCTCCCGCCGGTGTCCGAGGTCCAATTTGGAAACGGAAAACGGGTGACACCTCAGCTCGGGCTCACCAACACAGTCCCCTCATCTAGGACAGGATATTTTCAGGATTTATGTAGGAGGTCACGGAGGTCCTCGGGAGCCTCGCACCTACGCGGCCATCTTGGTTGCGCGCTAGGCTCCTCCCACTGCAAATCAGTCTTGACCCTGTGCCCAATAGGAACAGTCCAGCCCGAACTGCCAGGTCAGGCCCTCCCTGGACTGGAAACAAGCATCCTAGGACCGGTTTCGGGGTTTCACCCCTCCTCAGCCAGGATAGCTTGACTCCAGTGGCATGGAGGGCACGGGACGCACATCTGAGCATACCCCTCCCACCTGGGATGACAAATGCAAAAAGAACTATTGACGGACAGAATGCAGAACAACGTCATACATTCACCCCAGGACAGAGATCTGGGCCTAAATCCATAGTTTTTTTGCTCACCATGCCATTCCAGTTTGGACCCAGCCATATGCAAATCAGTCTTGACCCTGTGCCCAATGTGACCAGTCCAGTCCAGCCCGAGCTGCCAGGCCAGGTCCTCCCTGGACTGGAAACAAGCATCCTAGGACCTGTTTCGGGGTTTCACCTCTCCTCAGCCAGGATAGCTTGACTCCAGTGGCATGAAGAGCACGGGACTCACGTCTGAGCATACCCGTCCCACCCGGGGTGACAAATGCAAAAAGAACTATTGATGGACAGAATGCAGAGCAATGTCATACATTCACCCAGTACAGAGATCTGGGCCTAAATCCATCGTTTTTTTGCTCACCATGCTATTCCAGATTGGACCCAGCCATATGTAAATCAGTCTTGACCCTGTGCCCAATGGGAACAGTCCAGCCCGAACTGCCAGGTCAGGCCCTCCCTGGACTGGAAACAAGCATCCTAGGACCGGTTTCGGGGTTTCACCCCTCCTCAGCCAGGATAGCTTGACTCCAGTGGCATGGAGGGCACGGGACGCACATCTGAGCATACCCCTCCCGCCCGGGGTGACAAATGCAAAAAGAACTATTGATGGACAGAATGCAGAACAACGTCATACATTCACCCCAGGACAGAGACCTGGGCCTAAATCCATAGTTTTTTTGCCCACCATGCCATTCCAGTTTGGACCCAGCCATTTGCAAATCAGTCTTGACCCTGTGCCCAATGGGAACAGTCGAGCCCGAACTGCCAGGCCAGGTGAGCAAAAGAATGATGGATTTAACCCAGATCTCTTGACTGGGTTTGAATGTTTTGACTTGTTCTGCATTCCGTCCATCAATTGTGTGTCTTTTGCTTTCTCGCCCTAAGTGTGCCAGGTATGCCCAGACATGGGTCCTGGGCTCACTGTGCCACTGGTATCAGGCTATCCTGGCTGAAGAGGGGTGAAACCCTGAAACTGGTCCTAGGATGCTTGTTTCCGGTCCAGGGAGGACCGGGCTTGGCAGTTCGGGCTGGACTGTTCCTATGAGGCAAAGGGTCATGACTGATTTGCATATGGCCAGGTCTTAACTGGGGTGGCATGGTGAGCAAAAGAATGATGGATTTAACCCAGATCTCTTGACTAGGGGGTGAATGTTTTGATTTGTTCTTCATTCCGTCCATCAATTGTGTGTCTTTTGGTTTCTCGCCCTAAGTGCGCCAGGTATGCCCAGACGTGGGTCCTGGGCTCACTGTGACACTGGAATCAAGCTATCCTGGCTGAAGAGAGGTGAAACTCCGAAACCGTACCTAGGATGCTTGTTTCCGGTCCAGGGAGGACCTGGCTTGGCAGTTCGGGCTGGACTGTTCCCATGAGGCACAGGGTCAAGACTGATTTGCATATGGCCAGGTCTAAACCGGGATGGCATCGTGAGCAAAAGAATGATGGATTTAACCCAGATGTCTTGACTGGGGGTGAATGTTTTGATTTGTTCTGCATTCCGTTCGTCAATTGTGTGTCTAGAACATAATATAGCAGCAGAAGCTTGGGAAGTACACTTTCAGGCCTTATACACTACAAAGAAAGTACCCGGCCTTTATGTTGACATACGTGCAATTCTATTTAGGGTTAACCACGTATAAGCTACCGAGTTTACTCTGCTTGAAGTTGTAAATGCTATAAATAAGCTCTCCCCCGGAAAAGCACCGGAATTGGATAAGATTCCGGGGGATCTCTTCCGGGACAAACCGAAAATCTGGGTACCTTATCTACAGAATGTATTTAATGCTATCATGGAGGGCATGCCGATACCTGAAACCTGGGCAGGGGCAGAAATAGTCCCAGTTTTTAAAAAGGTTCACCTCTCCTGCCAGCTAACTATTGACCAATCAGTTTGATTGACGTCACACAAAAACTCTTTGCACGGGTAATTCTTGATCCCCTTCAGGGCTGGATGGAAGATCATGAGATATTAAGCCCATATCTAGCCAGATTCCGGAAGAACACTTCCACCATTGATCAAATATATAGACTTCAACTTATATTTTGGTAAACGGTGAGAATGAGGGTGGCAGCCTCTATTTGATTTTCGTGGATCTCAACACGTCTTTTGATCAGGTGCCCAGAGCAAAGTTATGGGAG
This sequence comes from Triturus cristatus, assembly GCF_964204655.1. Classification (NCBI taxonomy): domain Eukaryota; kingdom Metazoa; phylum Chordata; class Amphibia; order Caudata; family Salamandridae; genus Triturus; species Triturus cristatus. Next base: position 775,406,045 of record NC_140591.1, on the reverse strand, counting down.
GTACTCAGAGATATGGGGATCACTCCTTACCTCTTGAGCATACTTATAAGATTGCATGAGGGCAATTTTGCACAGGTAAGTTGTGGGAAATGAGGTGAGCTGACTCAGTTGACAGAGGAGTAAGGCAGGGTTGTGTACTCGCACCTACCCTGTTTTGCCTCTTTGTCAATGCACTGGTTGCCCAATTTACTGAGGTTAAGGATAATGACGCCCCTAAACTGGCAGGCACCAAGGTCCCAGCAATGATGTTTGCTGACAACATCCTTCTAATGTCAAAATCCCCTATTGGCATCCAGAGGGTGTTAGATAGCTTTGCCATCTTTTGTAACAACAGAGGGTTGGAGATCAATACTCAGAAGACAAAGTTTATGGTCTTCAATCCACCCAAGACATCTCGTCCCAACCCCTGTTTAGATGGCATCATGCTGGATAGGGTGACGGTATTCGAATATCTAGGGGTCACCCTAACAGAAAACATGGAGTGGGGTCCACAAATTGCCAAAGCTAAGCTACAGCTAGCCCAGACCATTGGAGGAATTACTAAACTATTGAGAAATTCCTCCTCCAAACCTGCTAGGCCTTTAGTGGAGATTTATAAGGTGCATGCTAGGGGTGCAACAATGTTTGGGGCTGAATTATGGGGGCACTGTTGTTGTGAAGACCTGAGTAAAGTAGAAAACAGTTTTATGAGGCAAATTCTGGGTCTCCCCTCCAGCACCCCCCTCATCCCTCTACGGCTGGATTTAGGAATCAGACCTATTTGGGAGGTGATAGGTCTCAGACCCCTAACCTTTTAGCGCAGACTATGGGTGTCCCCGGAATTGGCAGTTTATAGGGCGGAATTAAAAGAGATATTGAGCTTCCCGGGAGCAGCAAAAATCCCTTGGTTCATCCATATAAAAAAAGAATGTAGTAGGCTGGGAAAACCAAGCCTGTGGAGTAATCCAGAGGAAGGGTGTTTTGTAATTTCATATTCCGAAGTGGTAAAAACACACCGAATGAGCAAGGTAGCAGAGGTACAAGGGAGCTTGTCCACAGGACACTTGACAGTCCAATTTTTATCCTTGAAAGGCGAGTATTTATTTGAGCCTTTTTTAGACAACATTTATCCGTTCTTGGCAAGGAAATTATATGTACAGTTCAGACTGAGCACCTTGCCGCTCCGTGTTTTTTCCTGTAAATGGTCAAACACTGCCCTGCGAGAGTGTCCAGCCTGCAATTGGGAGGAAGAGTCGGAGCTTCATGTCTTCTTTTTTTGCCCTGCTTACAAACTAGCAAGGAAGCGCTGGCTTGTCCAACTGTATAGGAATTTAGAGTTTGTAGATTGTAAAGAGGCATTCAGAGTTTTGAAGTCTGACACCCGCAAGCCCATTGTTTTAGCTGTATCTCGTTTTCTGACCTCAATGTGGCATAGGCGCTGGACCTTTGTACATCTGCTAACCCAACCACAAGCAGCACATTCTCCCTAATGTTTTAGGGTTTTAAATTTATTTTTAAAACCTTTTTACTGTTTTAACTTTAAAATTAATTACGTTTTTATTGTTTTAAATGTGTAAATTTATTGTTCCTATGTCAGTTACAACGCAATTATATTGAACCACCATTGTATGATTATCCTAATGGACTTTTAATCTTGCTTAAAATTAACTGTATCTATATTGCCACTAATTATCGGTCTTATTTGGTGCTTGCCTTTTTAAGTTATTGCCTCTTGTTTTGTACTCACCTTGCACATGTATTTTAAAGAGCCTATTGGACTTAGATATGTGTTAGTGTTGATCCCTCTTTTCCCTGTGAAATACCAAGGTGATGTAACTGCATTTTGTAAAGAGGACTGGATATTACTTTAATATCCTCAAACTGTAATGAACTTCAATGTACTGTGTATTGTTAGGATACTTTTATGGTCGCACAGACCGAAATAAAGTTTTTCTGAACTGAACTGGAAATAAATTGACTTGGCATCCTGCACCTGTTTGTGTAATAACGTTAAAATCTCTCGTAGAACTTGAGTAAAAATGAAACCTGAATATCTGGGCATTAAGCAAGATATATGTGAACCAATTCATCCATTTTTAGAGTGCCATCCTGAAGGAAATTCACAACTAAAATGTGAACATGGTGATGGCGTTGTGGTGCTGGGGTTTAAAATATTCTAGATCACCTTGGTTGTGCATGTTGTAAGCGTGCACATCACATTTTTGTAATTTGAAATTTTATCCAATAAATTTCTGCCTTCAAAAACAAACTCAACTGTAATGCTTACCATTTATTTCCCAAGGTGCTAAATGAGTTATGCATATTTGACAAGGTACTCTTTAGAAGCCAATAATCTTGTCTTGTTTCTTTGAATTTTGGACAGTTTTAATGCATTTTACAGCAATCCATTGACAAACTTGTAGAGAAGTTCATCTCAGATGCCTTTCCTTTCCTTCAAACGCACCACCAAGAAATGCAATGAAACAAACAGATCTTAAATTGTATTGTGGTTTGTGGTGTTCAGGTGATTTAGTGCTGCAGACGTAAAATAAACGAAATCAGACTGCAGCAAACCTCGAAGGACTAACCTGAAACCCTGGCATTGATACTTAGATGCTTGTAAAAGGGGAAACGGCCACTACAACGCAGCTGTTTCCACGCATAACAGTAACCACGCATTCATTACAACGCATGCGTGGTTACCACGAAAAGCCTTTACCACGCATACCTTTACTACGAGATACGTAGTAAAGGCATGTGTGCTAAAGGTAATATTAAAAAAGGGGGGTTGGGGGGTCTCCCCCCCACAAAAAAGCCCAAACCTGATTCCATCGATGTGGAGGCAATCGGCGTCATTAGAGGAAATGGAAAGACACTTTCGCTTCCTCTTTACAACGTGCGACGCAGATCGGAAGAGCTTCCAGAGAAGAGAGGACGTAGCGAGGTAAGGGGGAATTTAGTTTAAGTAATTAATGAGGGGGACGTGTAGCGAAGGGGTAAATTTAAGGGTTTGTGGGTGGGGGAATCGCACAGGGAAAAATGTTTAATCTTGAGGGCAGGGGAAGAAAAAGGTGCGGGGGGGGTCACACAGGGGTGTTATTTAAAAAAAAAAAAACATTTCCCACGAAAATGCCTTTACCGATATGCGTGGTAAATGCATTTTCGTGGTAAATGTTAATGTTATTCGTGGTAACAGCATTCGCGTTGTAACGCATGCGTAGTAAAGGCATGCGTTGCAACGGAATGCGTTGTAATGACATACAGCCCTGTAAAAGAGTCCTTGGAAGACCACCATCGAGGCAAAGAAAGCCTATCACAATACACATAAGAGATAGTGTATTAGATAAGCTTATCTTTACGATCATCAAGTAGCTGGCGTGACCCACTATACGTGTCACTCCAGGGGCTGTATTATGGAAAGTGCCCCGGGTGCACAATGGAAATGTGTGCCCACTTTGCATGCTGTGGGGGCACTTGGTATTACAGAAAGGGCTGCAGACACTTGTGCGGCCCTTTCTGTAATACAGATAGCGCGGGTGCACATATCGTGCTGTTTTATAGATGCAGGTGCAGAGGCAAAGAAGCTGTCAGGTTGTGCACTGTCAGTGCGCCCCCTGATGGCAGCCCTCTGGAGGGTGGAAAGAGAGTCCTATTGAGGCCCCAGGCAGCTCCTTGCAGGCAGGTGCAGTGACTTACTGCACCCGCCTGCAAGTGGATCTCTCTTCCCTCTTAAAAGTGCAGGCAGGTTGCCTCAAAGCTGCTCCGTTTTCCACTTGAATGCACTGTCCAAATGGCAGCTTAAATTCGTGGTTGAGTGGGGTAGCACATTCAATGTGATAAGGCGCACTTTCCCTGTTTGCGCCCAGCGCACCTGTTTTATGGTGTGCTGTGGCACAAACAGGGAAAGTGCGCCCTATGTGTAGGGCCCCAAGTGTGTTGTAAAAATGAGTTGTGCCTATTTCACTGTATTTAATGTTGGAGTTCAATCAGATCTGGTATTCCATTAAGAAATCTGAGATATCTCGCTGGGTTAGGTTGTACTATCCATCCACGGGAAAGGATCATCATAAAAATGCCAGTGAAGTTTAGTTTAATTACTATCACATTTGGGACTGTATTACAAAAAGTGCCCCGGGGGCCCAACGGGCATGTGCTCCCACTTTGCGTTCCCCCGGGGCACTTTGGTATTACAGAAAGTACCGCAGAAGGTTGTGCGACCTTTCTTTAATACAGATAGCCCTGGTGCACATATAATGCCAGCACTATCACCAGTGGGTGTTCCCTCATTGGGGTCATGGCACCATGCAAATAAGGGAATCACTTTGCCTCTGTGCCTGCACCATATTATAGATGCGGACACAGAGGCAAAGAAGCTGTCATGAGGCACACTGACCTTTTTCCACCTTAGTGCATCCACTGATAGCAGCCCTATGGAGGCGGGGAAAAGGGGCCTAGGGACCCTGAGACATCCCCTTGCAGGCGGGTGCAGTCACTCTCTGCACCCGCCTGCAAGGGGATCTCTGATCCCCCTTTAAAGTTCAGTTTGTTGCCTCCAGCACAGTGAAACATGTAGCGGCTGCTTTAAAACCACTCCATATTTCCCTTGAAAGCACGACTTTGCAGCTGCCCTGGAGGCAGTGCATTCAATATAATATGGTGCACTCTCCTTGTTGGTGCAGGGTGCAACATTTGAAAGGTGAGCCCTGCGCAAACGAATAGAGCACACCATATTCTGTAATATGGCCCCTGGAGATTTATGATAACCTGAATTTGGGCGCCTAAAGTTCTGAGTGGGAACTGTAGGAAGCTGGCTCTGTATATGCTATACCAACGTGAGGTATAGTGTGCACAGAGTCCAGTGGAACCCAAAGGTAGGCAGAGGTAAAGTTAGATAGCACCTTACTCTCTATTGTGGAAGTGTGGCTGAGCAGTAAGGCAGTATCAGAGGACAGTGTTAAGCATTTGTTGTACACACTCAGTCAGCAAATGGACTGAACTTCAGACCAATTGTTTTTGTATAAAAATATTCTTTTAGTACCAAGCAAGCCTGGCACAGGTATGCAATAAGTACTTTACAGTAGTAATGCAATTGAAATACAGTGTGAATGATAATTGTATATGCACTTTGATTTGATTTACAGTTTGGATGCAGAGAAATGCAATACTTAGTAAATGCAGTACATAGACTTGAATAGGTTTTTTTAGTAAAATAGCAGGTAAGTAACTTTTGAGATTACTAGGCTTACACAGAGTAGTATACCTAGATACTACTCTGGGCCATTTCCTGAAAACAGGTAAGTAAAATCGTTTTTGTTAGATTATGCAATTTTAAAGAATTTCTTTAGTTTCTCAAACTCCACACAAACTTTTCACAGAAAAACAGTCAATGTTATCCTATTGAGGAAAATAACACCAAAGGTGCACCCTCAGCGGCACTAGGGCGGCCGGGTGCAGGGTGCTGTTTTGACGTCCGACGCCCTGTTGTTTTCAATAGAGAACCTCTGATTTTCAAAAGCACTGCAGGCAGGGAGACGAAGGTCTTCTGGGTGCGACCACCACTTATAGAGATAAGTTGGGAAGTTAGGGGTTGGTTAGGCACCGTTGGTTTGGGCACACAATGCCGTGGGGTGTCGGTTGCAGGGGTGGCTTTTGGGGTCGGATCTTCTTACCAGCTCCTGGTTGCGGTTAGGGGGGCCTTCTGGATTTAGACTGTCGGCTGGAGGCTTGAGGCAGGTCGGGGTCGCTGGATCTCAGGTCAGGATCGCTGGTGATTGCCCACTCAAGCTTGGCCCTTGGACGGCAGGTGCAGAGTGGGGTGGATTTGCGGTGTCGGGCCGGAGCCAGAGGTTGCAGGTGAACAAATCTGGTCAAAGTCTTTGTGCTTGAAGGCAGGCAAGTCCTCCGGGGTTTTTGAGGTTGCTGGCTACAGGACACACCAGGATTTCGCAGGAGCAGGTTTGAGGTGGAGACAGGCCGGTAGGGCTGGGGCCAAGTCAGTGGGCGTCTTGCTCTTGTTAGCTTCGGCACGGCTGTTCGGTCCTTATTCTTCTTTTCTTGTCGCAGGTTCTTGTCTGAGGAAGCAAGGTTCAGGGGTGCCCTGAGATTTAGGGGCATTACAGGTAGGTAAAAGGCAGGGACCAATGAGCCCTTCCCTGAGGTGGGTACACCCCCTATTATGACACCCTCCGGTGGGATGAGGGCATGAGCCTGTCCCTGGTTGGCTAAGTCCCACCTTCAAGATGGCATGGACTGAGAGTTGTGCTTCACCTCGTCTCCCCCCCCCCCCTGAGGGGTGGAGTTGGAAGAGGTGGGCACACCTCTCTTCCTCACTTGTTTTTTCCCGCCCAAGGTGGGGGTCAGAACCAGTGGGGATCAGTTGCTAAAAGCAGCAAGTGAACTGGGGAAGCTCACAAAGGCGGCAAGCCTTTGAAGATTCCCCTTCATGAACCCTGACCATCCTGGGGAAAGAGGCTTGCCACCTCGTCCCAGGATGTGCATTGTTTCAGGCCCCAGAGAGCAGCAGTTTCTCGACCCAGGTGCCCAGAAACATGTCTGGTGGTGGCAGCTGAAAGCAGCCACTCAGCCCGGACACTAGTGGCAGGTTAGTTTTCAGGGGGCATCTCTAAGATGCCCTCTGTGTGCATTTTCCATTAGATCCCACACTGGCATCAGTGTGGGTTTAATGTGCTGAGAAGTTTGATACCAAACTTCTCAATTTTCAGTGTAACCATTATGATGCTGTGGAGTTCGTAATAACAAACCCCAGCACCATATACTCTTAATGGCAGCACTGCACTTACAATGTCTAAGAATGGTTTTAGACACTGTAGGGGTATAGGGACTCATGCACCTGTACCCTCACCACTGGTATAGTGCACCCAGCTAGAGGGGTGACTGACCTATGCCAGGATAGTGGGTTGTAGGCATGGCGCACAGAGATGTGTGCCATGTCGACTCTTCACTTTGTTCTACACCAAAACATGCACCCTGCAAAGGCAGTGTGTGAGGGTAGTGGTACAGGACCTCTAAGGGTGGCACAATAAGTGCTGCAGCCCTTAGAGGCCTTCTCTGGTCACAGTGCCCTGGCTACCTGTGGTACCATTAACCAGGGACTGGCCTGTGGCCAGAGATGCCAATTGGGTTTCAGCTTCAATGCAGTTTTAGGGAAGAACATAGGCCCTGAGTAGTTGATTAGCAGGAGCCCCAGGCACACTCAGTCAAAGTACATCAGCGATTCAGCAAAAATTGGTGGCAACCATGCAGAAAGAGGGCACTTTCTTACAGGAACAACTTGAAATCTGTAGCCAGTGAGATTGTGCTATTAGATGACTTGCCTGCCTTTTCCCACTGCCACCCTCACATTCTCTTTTTTTTAAGCCCCTAGTCAACCAGGCAGGGCAAGGCAGAGCATGGCACAACAAGGCCAGATCTGTCACATTCAAGTTTCCACGAAAGCCTTTGATATCGTCACCAAATGTACTGAACGTGACAGACATGAAATTCATGGTCCTCTCCTCACTGAGGCCACCTTACAATCTCCCTCCCCGTGTTCAGATTTAGTCACTGTTTGGGCCTCAAAATCATCCAGTAGAGCACAAACTGAAGTGGCAACTCAACAGTGCTCCCCTTGGAGAGATATATTCTGAATGAGGTCCCTCTGAAGCTTTGACTTTTCTGTAAGAAAGTGTAGAGAATGACAAATCAGGAATTCTGAGTTTACATATTTACCAGGTATACTTGCCATCTTATACTTGTTCTCTGTTGGTTTAAATACCTTTATAAGTACTAATGACGCTGGATACCTTTATCTTGGCCATTCCTGAAGCTCCCAGACTGCCAGAGACATCTACTAGGGTGCTAGGGCACAGACAGCAGTGGGAGACAGGCTCACTCACTTATTGTAGAGGAAGAGCCTTACCAAAGTCCAATCTTAACTAGTCAGCTGGCTCTTTAAAAAGATTCCCTTCTGTGTCCTATATTTCCCTGGGACAATAAGATGCCAGCTTATTTGATCACTGAGAAGCACTTCTAAAGTTTGGATATAAGCTAAATCTGCAAGTATGAGATAGTTTAACTCATTCTATTAACAATGTATAGCAAATCAAAGGAAAAATCTTTCTTGTACTTTTGCAAAAAAGAAAATGGGTGAACAATGCAAAATGATGATCTGATAGTGGGGATCCATTAATCATTGATGCCACCTTTCATATAATTCTGGCCCTAGCATGATGAGGGTAAGTCTTGTTTCTTTCTAAATGAGGAAATATATGGCATGAAAATGTCCAGCATGGTGATATTAATCCAGGCAACACAACAGTAATTTTGGTAATATTGTGGACAACTATAAAATAAAAATTCCCATATCTTGTATAATGGGGGTACTGATTTAATAGCGGTAATTCTTTCCATATTGTGGGCATCCGTAGCATGAGATGGTGACATAAGGGCATGTGCGGCTAAATCTCTTCAAGTGTGTCAGTAGTACATGTAAATATTTGATGAAAAATACAAACTGATACTTGGTCACAAACTATATAATTAGTAAAAAGTTAAAACTTTTATTTCCGGACAAAAACGTGCACATTAATGAGGGAAACAAGTTTGTTTTTCTATAATTGAAATTTAAAAAATCCTTCTTAGCTACCCAAAGGAGACAACGGGGAGGCAGGTGCTGGAGCGGTGTCAGCTTGAAATGGCTCCACCCTAGTGCTTCCTGTTTCGTGCTCCCAGTTGTGCTACTCTGAGGGACACAATGCATGTGTCGTGCAGTGAGTCACCAACAGGTGCTGGATGGAGTTGCAGTGATGGGTGAAGACATAGCGGCAGGGGTCTCTGATTCTTCTCCTGGGTAGTTGGGTTCCCAATTAGAGCTTCGACTGCTAACTAAGGCTTGGGGAATGTGGTCACTAGACCGATGTAGCTATGCTTGTTGGTGTTGACATCATCCTTGATACAGACTGAAGTTCAGGTGCCTTCCTGGTATGATACCACATCTCTGACCGTTTTTATCTCTGATAGCATCGGTAAGCTGGTTGCCCTCACCCTCTTCTTTATTGTTTTCCATAACCCCACCTAATTTTATCTTTTGGTGATGGAGTAATGTCTGAAGTTCCGGGCACTTGTGGTGCATCAGGATTTGAAAATATATGGGGCCTGAGATACTTAGATCCTGGTCTGATTCACCTACCAGATCATGACTGGAGGTTCCCATTTGCCCCCAATAGACATCTTGCACTCTTCCGCATCCTCTGTCCTCTTTGGGCCTGTAATACTTTGTGCTTTTTATGGGCTGGCTTGACAGCGCTCCACCCACAATTTGGGAGCCAGGAGTACCACATTTAATCGGGCAATATTAGTGTACTTCCACTGAAAGGGCTTGCTGTCTTCGTATTGACGTATGAGGGTGTGTGTGTGTGCTTGCCTACATGGCTTCCACGTTGAAACGTGATGACTGGTGGCTTCTATGGCAGTCTTATTAGATGAAGATGGTTTTCCCTTTACTTAACATGGCCAGCATGTGCAAGACTGATGTTGCGTCATACCAGATGCATTTGAAAGAAAGGAGGCCAGTAGAGGCTTTCCATATTTTCGAGCTGCACTACAAAACATAGTGCTCCTTCAGTGCCCTACACTATGTCCTCGAGCACCTAAGTACTCTCCGCCGGGAGTGAGAAACCTCCGCTGGTTATTTAGTATGCATTTGCTGCCCCCTCCGCTATGACCACAGTGCCACACCCGACTGAGATGTGTGTGCTGTGTGCCTGCGGCTCCAGATCTCCCAGCTCATCTCTTGGTTTCATCTGGACTGTACAGTGCAAAGAGAGCATTTAGGGGCATATTATCAAGCCTGGCGATAAAATTATCACCGCTTTAGCGGCAGAAAACTGCCGCTAAAACGGCGATAATGGGCTTGATAATATGCTCTATGGAATTCCAATTGAAGCCCATGTTAGATGTGAAGGACGTCTAACATGGCCTTCAATTGGAATTCCATAGAGCATATTATCAAGCCCATTATCGCCACTTTAGCGGCAGTTTTCTGCCGCTAAAGCGGCGATAATTTTATCGCCAGGCTTGATAATATGCCCCCAAGTTTCTAAACGAGATGTAATCCCACGGTAATATTCACTCTTGCTGCGTGGCCTCCTTCTGAGAACACTGGCTTCACTACACTGGTTTTTAAAGTGGGAAAAACTAGGCCTGGGTGCATCAGGTGGGTGACGTTTTATTTTCTGGGTGGCACCAAGCAGGCTGCAATTGGAGTGTCTTTTGACGTAACGCAAGCGCGCTTAACGCATTGTTGCCCTTCATTCTCAGCCAGTTAGCACCAACGGACTCATAGAGAATTGATGGCAGTGCTCATGTAACATATCTTGGTAATACCATTGAGCACTAGTGCAGTGTTGCCACATGTTTTGGTGATAACATTGAGCACTCGTGCAGTTTTATCACAGTGTAATTCTATTAACAGCACTTTTAGGAAGTTGAAATCTTTCAAGGTTGTGAAGGGTGTTTTACCAGGGAAGGCAGGCAGGAAAAACCTATAACAGATAGCAAATATGAGTTTTTCCCCCCAAAATGTCCGGGTAGGTTGAATTAATGCAAGTAATTCAAGACCTTCTGTGGGATTCTTTGCCAAATTGTAAGTCTGCACTAAGGTGTCACCTCCCTGTAGGGGTCCTTTCTGAGTATCTTCTTTGTATGCTGCTAGTGATAAAAAGCTGCTGGCACATTGCAGGCGCAAAGCCTTTCTTTGTTGTGCATATTTCATCGCAGGTGTTGGATCTTGCCCTTTTTGCAGGGTTATCCCCAAACGTTTTGCCTTCCTCCTCTATTTTTTCTGACCTGTTTTTGTTGGTTTTATGATTCTGGGCTCTTTACCACTGCTGATCAGTGCTAAAGTGCATATGCTCACTCATGTAAAGTTTGTAAGATTGGTCTACATCTGTTTGGCAAATTTAATTTACCTGCAAGTCCCTTCTACAGTGGTATTCAATATACTCAGGGCCTTTAAATTAAATGCTACTAGTGGGCCTGCAGCGGTGCTTGTGCCACCCACAGAAGTAGCCTTTCAAACCTGTCTCAGGTCTTTGCCACTGCAGAGCCTATGTGCACAGTTTACTGCCACAGTGACTTGGCATTTAAGGTGCTTGCCAAGTTTGAAACTACCCTTTTACCAAATATTGGCCACTCCTAAGTAAGGCCCTAGGTGGCCCAATGGGTGCTGTTTAGATAAAAGGTAGGACATGTGCCTTTGTGTATGGCATGTCCTGGTAGTGACAAACAGCCTATTTGGTTTCTCACTGCTGTGAGGCTGCTCCTCTCATAGGTTTGCATCAGGGATTCCCTGATATGTTTTTCAGCTGTAATTTCTAATTTAGAGGAGTAGTGTAGCCATGTTTGGTATGTTTGGAATACTGGTGATAATCCTGCTTATTGGTGAAAGCGAATCTTTCATTACTATTTTAAAAATACCACTTTTTGGAAGTGGGCATTTCTGTGTTTTTAGGTATCTTTGTGCTTTGCAGCCTGACCAGTGGTGCCTCCTCATAAGGCGGAGGAGCATCGCCCCACTCCTTTTTAGCAGTGTAAATAAAAGAAAAAGAAAATGATAATAACTCAATATAATTATAATTTAATTTTTTGATGCTGTGGCAGCATTGCAGGCAGGTCGGGGCTGCTCTGCTGACAGAGGAGCAGGGGGAGGTGTGGTTGACACTCCGTAAGTGCGCATGAATGTTTGGCTGCATTACAGCTTAGGTGGAGAACAGGCCCGGGCTCTGGGTCCCCATCTGAGCGCCAAACCACGGCTCTCAGACCAGTCACAATGCTGTATTGCAGAGTTGTGATTATCTAAGGGGAGCCTGGTTTCTTCCTGTTTCGGATAGAACGGAGGGGCGAGGAGGAGAGATGTGGCGAGGAAGTAAGTGAAATTTTCTTTTTATTTACCCCTTCCCCTTCCCCCACCCCCGAACCATGCCAGCCGCCACTGAGTCTGACTCCAGTCAACGTCTGGTTTAGACTGACAGGGGCCTGTTTTGTGCATTCACTCTAGAGAGTGACAGAGGGAGCTGAGGTGTGCCCCGCATATCCTGATGAGTCTTCCTGGGCTTGAGTGGTAGGATGAGTTGCTTCCCGCACCTGAATTACGGTGTGCCTGCCTTTGACTATGTTGTCTCTACCCCCCTGTAGTGTGTCTGGAGCCAGGGCTGGGGACTGAATGGGGGTGTTTTGCACTTCTGAAGTTGTTTGAAGTTACCTCCAGAACAAATACATTTGGAATATAAGTACAGTGGCTCTGACCCCATGATGTTAGACACTGTGTGGACTTGTAACCAGACACTACTAGCTCTACAGAGTGCAAATTGTCAGGAGGAACTGTTATGCTGCCAGGAGGAACCGCCATTGGACTTACTTGTGCTGACCTGTAGCTTGCTTGTGCTGTAGGAAGGACTGCCACTGGCTACAAGGACACTTATGTGCTGGCCTGTTGCTCGTTCTCTTCTCTTGTGCCACCAGTTGTTCTCCAGGTGGTTGGTCCACCACCCCGGTTTGTGTAGAAGCCTGGGAGATTTTCCCCCCTTGTGGTCCCTACCTTTGTCAAGGAAGAAGTGCGATGTGAGCACTTAGTTTTCTGCTGTCTCAGCAGAGGCCAAAAGAGCAGCCTGCGGCGAGAGCTGCAAATGATCTGCTTGTCCCCAGAGCCGGCGTGTGGCGAGCACTGTGAGCTCTTAACACATTTTCCAGCAAAGCCCCGATGTTCCACCCAGCCCCAAGGGAGTCTGTGACTACACCTACTGCAGGGGAAGCGCCTTGTGGAGGCACCCTTTCCTTGCTCTTTGATCGTGTGCTGGGTGTTGAACACCCCGCAGCGAGGCCACCTCTACTTCGAAAGACGTGGAGAGCAGGGCTCGTGGTCCGATTGATGAAGAAGAGTCTCTCCTGTTGCTGCATGCCTGCTCATTTATTTGTGGTGGCTGTGTTCCCTGTGAAAGGGTGAATATCAGTGGCTGCACGGTCATGGGCAGCTGCTTGCTTACGGAGGTACTGTGTGGCTGTGCGAAGGTCTGCCCTAAAGTCAGGAACCTGTTCGGCCTCCTACTGTGGATGGTGCCAGTCACCATGAGAAGAGTGACTGCGTAGTCCCAGAGGGGAGAGCTCTTCAGGCCATATTCACACCCAGCTGTAGCTCCCCTAGTGGGAGAGCTTGCAGCCTCCGCCACTACCTCTAGGTACTCCATATATGGGGGAATTATTGAGGTCACCCCACCAATGGGGGTACTGTGTGACCCCCTCACCGGTTCTCCACTATCTTTGTGTGGGCACATTGCAGGGTGGAACCAGGACAGAGACCCCTGAATCCTAGTGGAACTGACAGCACGTTAGGATAACATCCTGAACTACCAAATTCACTGGTGTAGGCGGGCAGTTGGCCTGGTAGCCTATGTGTCATAGAGCAGTGATTACTGGACTTAAGATAGGAGGCACCCAGAGGCTTCTGCGACCTACATGAATGTACCAGTTACCATAACAAGTATGACATCTACTGTTTATGGTGACATATGGTGATATGGATATGCTCTATTGTGCATTACCTAACTGCGTCATACTTATGCCCTGATGTTGTGATGTATGTTGTTTTTTCTCACATTTCCAGGACTGGCATAGTATACCCAGCAACCATGATGTATGTATGACCTAACCTGCATTATAGGCCCTGATGTGTTCTAATGTATGTTGTTTTTGCCTTGCATGGTCAGGAAAACAAGCATTATTTCAGGATTTGCCATGGGTGCGCAGGGAGGGTGTGTTTATGATGTGTACAACATATACGTTCTTACTTTATTGCACTAACTGTGATGATTAAGACAATTGCCTAGTTGGCAATGTGATTTATGGTTTATGTGATTGTGATCTATGTATTATATACAATATATGAGATATTTTTATATACTACTGTGTGGAGTCTATTTTGTGGTGTATTTATTGTGTCACTGGTGTGTGTATGTGTTACGCAAATACTTTGCACATTACCTCTGGGATAAGCCGGACTGCTCTGCCAATCTACCAAGGTGGTGATCAGGGCTTATCTTCAGTGTGTAACTCCCATTCCCTGACTAGAGTGGTGGGTTCTGCCTGGCTTAGGTGCATACTCTAGACAACCAGAAACCCCATTTCTGACAGCGGGGTAATAAAGCCTTCATACAAGAGGTTGAAGACAATGACCTGAAGTGTAAAGCATCATTTTGAAACTGCTCCACTGGTTTGCGCAAATGGAGAGGAGTATGTCATGTCATTGCGTAGAAAGTTCACATAGGCTTCTTGGAATATTGTTTTAGAGTGCAATAGAAAACATGACATAGTGCTATTCGGGAAACTTTTGTTCATCCATATAAAAGTGTGAGCCAACGTTAGTGAGTTTAAAACTGAATGTGGTGATTAAAGTATAACTGTTAGTAGTGTGCATTTAAGAATTGCGGCTGGACGGGCACCGGTTACGGGAATTAAGTGAATGTGGATTTATTCATTAAGTAATGTGAGGTATTTTGTTGTGAAGGCGCACAAACAGCTGGCATTCAACAACTAACACAGTCATGCTCATAATTGTACAGGTAAGACACCTTTTAAAGAGCAATATTGGGTTGTCTGTAAATGGGGACCCTGTCACTTTTTGGTGCTTGTCAGATAAACAGGTAAAGCTGGAAGATTCATCATCTGCCTGCACTGGCATTGTGTGCTATGTTGGGGCAGGTGCTGCCGTTGACCGGGGTGGGACCTCAGGGCTCCTATGGATGCGGGTAAAGTGCAAGGAATCAGGAGGTAACCCTGCAGTGTGACTGGACACTTGAAATACATGGGCTACTTCCTTAAGCCTTTTGTACATCTGTGACGTGGTCTTAGACTTCTATGTGGGCGAGTGCAAGCAAGCAAGAGGGGACCCTGTACCGCAGAGGGACCCTCAGAAATTAAGGAACCTGCTTTTGGGACCCCTTTTCTCCAGTACTCTCAGGATTTTTGTATATCTGGAATGTGGTCTTAGGCTCGTTAGCAGGTGAACTACAGAGGTACAGGAGGGGCCTCCACATTCTGTGGTCTGTTGTCTCCGGCCCCTTCTCTCTCAAGCCTTTATAAATCTGAAAGGTGGTCCCTGCCCCACCTCGCCTCAATCCATGGTAGGACCATTTACCTGCCAGTACTGCCTCTTCTCCATACACTGAGGCCACAATTACTCCAAATCTACTCCACTGCCTCCTTCTCAATGCTTGATCAATCTGAAAGCTTGCCACAGAGAACTGGGTTACTTCACCCCGAACTTCATCTTCCTCACCGAGACCTGGCTCAATCTTGCATCCACACCAACATCGCCTCAGCAGCACCAGACAGCTACAAGGTTGTATACCGAGACTGCATCAACACAAACAAGAAGGTGGAATCACCATCATCCCCAAAGAACCATCCTCTGCACCACCACCGTGGATGATGCCACTCCGATCATGGAACACCTCAACTTCCAACTCCAAACCGATGGGGAAAACCGCCATCAGAGGCACCCTCTCCTACAAACCTCCTGCACCTAGCCCCAGCTTCTGCGACACCATACCCAAATTCCTTAGCTTGCTCATCATTGACTTCAAACACTAACAACACCGACACCGCAAACCTCCTCGAAAGCCTGAACAACAACAGTTTCACCCAGCTAGTCACCAACCCCATGCACATCGCACGACACACAGTCAGCCCCATCTTCTCAGCTAGTGACAGAGTCAAGTATAGCCATGTCACTGAGCTGACCTGGACAGACCATGCCATTGTCTACTTCACATTCGCAGGATCCTCTGACTCTGCCACCACCAGAGCTGGAACAAAGTATCCCAGAGCCAGTGGGCCAAAGCCCTCAATACCTCCCACCCTGACACCTCAACCAACCTAGAACAAGCTGTCATGAACCTCTCCACCTGGATAACTGACTTCGCAGGCAGAGTTGCTCCCGTCAAGCCCACTAAACATCAAGATGCCCCCCAAACAAGCCAGCTGTTACACCGTGGAACTAAGAACCACAAAACAAAACTGCAAGCCTCTTGAAAGGATATGGTGACTGGCAAGGAGCCTACGGACTGTGCCACTTTCAATACATCGCTCAACCAATGCCACCATCTACTGAAAAAGACAAAAAGGAGGGCCCTCGCCGACCGCATCAAAGCCAGCTCCACCCACAGCAAAGAGCTCTTTAACATTGTCAGAGAGTTCTCCAATGCCTCAGCCACTGAAAACATCCTCACCCCTTCCCAGGAACTCTGCATCATCCTGGCGAACTTCTTCCATGAAAAGATCTCCACCATCTACAAATACTTTGAACCCCAACTCACCGCCACTAACACTCTCAAACTCCTGTCTCCCACAAATGGAAACTCCGAGCACCTGCTCACCACCTGGGAACAAGCCCACCACTCAAAACACCACTGCCATCTTGAACTTCATCTACTCTGGGGCACCCACGGACCTCTGCCCCCACCACATCTTCATCTCGGGTGCAAGATAATCAGCAACAAGCTCACCGCCATCCTCATTGCATCCATAGCCACGGCCACCTTCCCCGAAGAATGGAAACACGCAGAAGTCAAACCCCTTCTCAAGAAACATCCACCGACCCCAGTGATCTAAAAAATTACCATCCCATCTCTCTGCTTCCCTTTCCTGCCAAAGTCCTCAAAAAGGCCATCAACTGCCAACTCACAAAACACCTGGAGAACAATAGTCTTCTGGACACCTCCCAATCCGGATTCTGCACCAAGCACAGCACTGAAACCACCCTAATCACTTCTACAGACGACATCAGAACCCACTTACCCGGGGAAAAACGGCAGCCCTAATCCTCCTCGACCTCTCAGCTACCTTCGATAGTGTGTCCCACCACATCCTCATCAAGAGACTTCATCACATTAGAATCCAAGGAAACTCCTTCAAAAGGATCGCCACCTTCCTCACCGGAAGAACCCAGAGACTCCATCCACCTCCTTCCACCTCGGAGCCCAAGAACATCATCTTGAGCATCCCTCAATGGTCGTCAGCAGCTCTACACTGTTCAACACCTACATGACCCCCTTGGCCAACATCGTCAGAACCCACGGACTAAACCTCATATCCTATGCCGATGACACCCAACTCATCCTCCCGCTTTCGAAGACTCCTCCATCACTATGGCCAACTTTTGCAGATACATGGCAAGTATTACCGACTGGATGAAAGACAACATTGGATTGCTGATCTTTGGGAACCACACCTCCCCATGGAACGACTCTTGTTGGCCCACCGAACTAGGACCCTCACAAACTCTGACGGACCATGCCTGCAACTTTGGCATCATCCTGGACAGCAAGCTCACCATGAAAAAACAGATCAACACAGTCTCCTCCTCCTACTTTGTCACCCTTCTTATGCTCTGTAAGATCTTCAAATGGATCCTCGTCAAAACAAGATGAACCGTCACCCAAACCCTAGGCACCAGCCGGCTAGACTATGGCAACGTACTCTACATAGGAATCACCGCACACCTCCTGCAAAATCTGCAGACCATACAGAATTCAGCTACCAAACTCATCCTTGATCTCTGGGGAGGTCATCACCTCCCACGAAGCTGCACTGGCTGCCCATTCAAAACAGATTTCAATGCAAGATGCTGATCCACATCTTCAAAGCCCTACACAAACAAAGACTAGCATACATATACCACCAGCTGAACTTCCACCAACCCACCAGACACCCGCCCTCTGGCTCCCTCTCCCTTGATCACACCCCCCGCATCCGCTGAAGCAAAAGTAGAGAGCTCTCCTTCTTCTACCTCGCTGCCACGTCCTGGAACGACCTCCTCTTCCACCTCTGAAATTCATCCTCTCTGCTGGAATTTATGAAAGGACTCAAGACCTGGCTTTCCAACTGAACCCCCCTCTGCCGCAGGGTTCGCAGCACTTGGAAACCCTCACAGGTGATTAGCCGGTCTTAACAAGTCTGAATTCATTGAGACTCCTGAGATAGGGGTGCAAGAGGGACCATCAGCATCAAGGGGCTCTGCTCACCGAAATACCTTTGTGCATCTGTGAGGTGGGTTTAGACTATATGGGTGAAATCCAGAGGGCATCAGCATCCACAGTTACTCCCCCGCCAGGTCTATTTTTATCTGCGTGGCGCTCGTTTTTCAGCTCTGTCATTGACAGGCGAAGGACAGTTCTACAGCTGTCACTGCAGTTTCTTGAGACATTTTCATGGCCTCCTACTTTAATCTTCCACTGTTAAAATGCTGTTTGACTTTCTTTTGGAGCAAAGGCCTCTGGAACTGTTGTGTTTGCTTTAAGACTATTTAAAGTGGCAAAAGTGCTCATCGCAGTGCTTAACTGTCATGTTTTTCAGTTGCTAAATTAAGTCACTTGGCTATGCATGTCCTAAATGGAACATGCTTTGCAGTAGAGAAGAGAGATCAAGTCTAGAGGATCCTAAGATATTGCTGACTTTGTGTTAAGGTTTTTAATGTTTATTTTGTACTGAGCAACAGAGAAACTGTGGTTTCACATCTCCGTATGTGCACAATGCATGACTTGACTCTGATACATTTGAGAAACTATAACTTCCCCTGTTGCTGATAATATAGCATGTCACAGAGAAAGGTATCTTGTGCTGAAATAACAGATGTTTTTTAGCCAGCTCAATGGTATTCATTAGATTGACCTCAGAAGGATTAAAGGCTGGTTGACCTACCAGAGGTCAGATCTATATTCATGGCTGGGGGAGGGCAGGAGAAGTAAATGAAACACCAGCAGGATTCAAGCTGCAAGACACCTTGAACAGCCTGGAGGGGGGCCCACATGCACTCTTTAAGCCATTACGAGCTGTGAAGAAGTGTCTAACATTTGTTACATTGTGGTTAGAAATGCAGCATTAGGCACATGCCTACAAAATGCAGCCTCACAAACACATTTGACTTGAGAGACGCTAATACAAAAAGTGGGAACCCTAGAAAGGCAGTGTGTTTGTGAAACATAAGAATGCTGGTAGCCTGACTTAGATGTTTACTTCTTAAACTCTGTTTCAATGTGCTTACCAATTGTAGCATGAGGAAACAAAGGCAAAGGTAGAGTATCATTTGCCCAATATTAACTCAAATGGTATAGTAGGAGAAGAGATATTTCAACTCAGTTCTGTGTGTTATAAAGGGTGTACATTTACCACCATGTAGGCGCTATACAAATGTTGAGTGTCTGGTGTGAGTGCAGAGTGAGTGCAGTATGTATGATTGCAGAAAGGGGACTGAGTATACAGTGAGTTGTGCCTGTATGAATGCTGGATGACATGGTGTTTCTGATGTGAGTGCAGGCTGAGTAAACTATCTGTGCGAGCTCACAGGGAGTGTTGTGTCTATGTCTGTGTATGTAGGGAGTGAGACACCTGTCAGTATATTTTTAGAGTGAGTGGTGTGCCTGTGTGAGTCAAGACTGCAGATCATTCAAGCTAGACCATTTAGCATTGCCAATGCTTGTTTAAAAAGAATGGACACCCCGTTACTGCGTTTAATCACCATGTACTTACTTTGGCCAGAAATGCTGTGTCCTTTTTCCATTGCCACTGAGGTCCAATGGCTGTGGGAAGTCTTTTGATGACAGGGCGCCCATCTTTGTGTTCTCTACCATCTTTCCTACTCATTATTCTAGGGTAGTAGTAATGAGACTGCATTTTATTATTTAAGGAACGTGAATATTACAACAGCTAATCATTGCATTTTATTATTTCCTTGGAATCTTAGTTTTTTTCCATTTCTGCTTTCTTGCATTATCACTGTGTGTTATCATTACATTGCATCTTGCACCATCTCTTTGATTCAAATAGCACTTTGTATGAATGTATTATAGTTAATCAAATAAAAATTAAAATAAATAACAAAATGTGTACATTTTGAAGGGCTAACAAAAATTATATTTGGTAACAAACTATTTGACTGACTGACTCATCCCTGATGAGGTCTATAGGCTCTGATAATACAAAGCTGTGGCTATACAAAGTGGGTCCTGATTAGGTAGTCAAATATTACAAGATCAACATGACCTGAGAGCTGTTTCAAATTAGGGCAGCTTGAACTGCAAACCGATCATTACTTTTGCATGCAAACCTAAACTTTGGGTTGTATAGAAACAATCACTCTTGGAACTGCAGAGGGCCCTTCAGGGATCTTCCCAATCTATCAAGACAGATATGTATTGAACTTTCATGAGGTGCAACAGATTTTGTAAGGAATTCCTTATGCTTTGGTACAAATATTTTATCCGCAATTTTCACATCTGTCTAGATGATATTAGAGACATATTTCATTAGCATGTTTGCAAAAAGCGTAGGTAGAACATTTGATATCTTCATCATGTCAGAATGATCAAGCAACAACCTATTTTTTAGGCATCTTGCAGTTTTCTAGCGATGTGAAAGAACATCAGAAAAAGAAGAAGGTTAAAAAGACCAACCTAACTATAACAGTTTATCTCCAACCAACCAAAATGATGTCTGACCAGGAAAAACACACGTCTGAGGAAACCTATAACTGCATTTGAAGCTGCAAATATCCAAATGAGTACAAGATCCATTTTTATTCAGTTGCATAGTTTATTGAAACTGTTACAAATCCAACAAAATATAAGAAAACACAAAAAAATATAAAATGGCAGTTAAAGGCATGTTTATAAAACTGGCCATAAAATGGGAAATAAGGCAAGTGTTACATTTTCCACACATAGCGGAGCTCTGGATTATTTTCTCAATTTAACATTGCATGACAAGACACCAATGTAATAGGTCTTCTGACCTATTTTGACATAAATAAATAAATTCTGCTATCTTTATAAGAATATTGCCATACAATTTCCCCAGCATGTTTACTGACATTAGGTTGAACCAACGTTTTGAGTAACGTTCTGACTTTTAATGGAGCTAAGAAAGAAGTCCAAGAGTAATACAGCCTATCTGAGCTAGTCACATTAATGACATAATGGACACACATAACTTGTATGGGCCTGAGAGTGTGACTCCCCAATGTAGTTGGAGTTTGAAGGACTAAACAGGGGGACGTGGCCTCATAAAAAAAACTGACTCTTTTGCTGCGGTCATATCTATACACAAAGGCATGGGTCCAAGAAATTAGTGATGGTTTGAGGTGACCCAAAGGCTTTTCCAAAGATGCTAACTGCTGTTAACTTTAGGTGTCAGGAACTATGCATAGAGGATCACTGTTTAGTTTGTATCTATTCTCCTCATGCTTTTACTACACTTGTTGAGCACAGAGAATATCTGCTCCACAACTAGGGAACTTAGAATATAGAACAGAACGATGCAATGAAAAAGATCGACATTTTACCAGGTGTTTGCTGTTTCAAACAAAAATTTCAAATGTGAATACCAGTTCTTATCTAAAAGTGTGGTTGTAAAGGTCCAATTGAAAGTCAATAGAGGAACAAGCACCTTCTGTGCTGCTGACTCCTTGCCTGGATAGGCTGCATAAAGCCTGTCTACTGACATGTGGCAACATGCTCTTGTCAGGCCAAGTCGGGGAGAGTGCCAAAAGACTTTTCAAAGTGGCATGACTAATCTCCTGCTGAGACTTTCAGGATAACTTTACAGAGAAAAAGAGCTCCTCAGAGTGTCAGTGTCTCATCTTTGCTTCAAATGGGTCACATTTAAAATATATTCTCAGGGGCTGCTAGAAAGTGTGTGGATCCACAACTCAAAATGGAATACATTGAAATAAAGAGTATAATGGAAGAAAAGCTTATAAACAGTATAGATTATTGAGTTAATAGATGCAATTCACTCTTGTGGAAGTCCATTGGAATCAATATTACCCTCCCTCTATATATCCTTAGGAATTTTGGGCTCATAGACCCACGGATCATAGATTTAGGGCTTGATTTAGGTTTTGGCAGACAGTTTGCTCCCTCACGAAGGTGACGGATATTCCGTCTGGCGAAATATAAATCCCATAGGATGTAATGGGATTTATATTTCGGTGGACGGGATATCCGTCACCGTTGTGACAGAGTAACCATCCCCCCAAGATCTAAATCAGGCCCTTAGTTATAAAAATGGTGAACTTGAACCCTCTTAAAACTTGTTTAAAAGGATCTGAGAAGCTTCAGTTGTTGGTAGTAGTAGACGCCCAATCAGTAATTTTCACCAGTCCTAAGTACATTGTCTTAGACAGGGGTGCAATGTTTATGATGATTCGAAGCACAGTCATAACTTCTTAAACCCAGAATTCATTCACCGGCCATAGGCAAATACTGCAGCATAAATGAGTACCAAGAGTTGGAGGAGTCAACAGCTTCAGTTGGTTTTCTGAGACAATTATATAGAGTCAAGATTCTCATCTGAGCATCACAATTGTTTCTGCACAAGCAGCCACATAAATTTAGCAGTGGACATCATGCTGTTCTTATAGAGCTGGCACTGATAGCCAGAGCAAAATATACCACATGCTTAAAAATGAACCTTAAATATAGAAACACACTTAAGTGATTAAATTATTTAAATGCAACCTTTTTTGCTACTATGCAGCTGACCAAAAAGCCCCATAGAATAAACCATTTACCAAAAAGGTGAGGTTATGTTTCCTCTTTTCATGAAGAGAGATATTGTAAAGGATAGCACACCCCACTGGCAGACAGTTTGCATATCTCTCAGTTGCATGACTTTCTTTAAGGGTGTTTTGCAAGCTTCCTATTTAAATCTGTTCTTGATCAATTATGGCAAGCATCACAATTCTATTGATTCAATCCAAAATGTAAAGTACGTTTATGAAATGTTATTCTGAAAGCACATATCTAGCGAAATGTTTTAAAACAGATATAGTAATGAAACTGAGATGTGGATTAACCAGATTTATCAGTACTTTCTTCACCTCCCATCTAGTTACAATTTGTGTGCACATGAAGAAATGCATGTAATTACAAAAAACAGAAATCGTTTATATGTTTCAAATTCTGCAGGTTTCCAAACCAGAGACTACTCCATCTGCAAGAAAACCCAGGTGCAGTTGAAGAGAGTGTCCAGATGATCTGCTTGTTACTTGATGTACTTTTTTTAGTTAACGTTAATTGTTTGTTGTTGTTTTTTTTTTCACAAAATAAAATTTGCATGTTTTGCGAAAGTGCCATTTGCTTCAACTTCTTCAGAAATCTTTTTGAAAATATCTTTTTAACTTTGGAAATGTTGCAGTTGTTTGATAATGTATTGATTGTGTTGCTATCTTATTCGCTTTTCTCATTTTGCTTTGTTTGACAAATGGTCTCTAGATGGGACCATATTGGAATAAATGACCTTACCTTGTCTGAAAAATTCAGCAAAGGAAGAGAAAGCATTTTGCATCCCAGTTTCTTGAACAAAAAACGTAAACATTATCCAGGCCTTTAACATATTAAATGGCTTTCTAAAAGCATTCAACTATCCGTTCTCTGGTAGGCTGTAAGCCTGTGGTGCTCTAACAATTTTCCCTGTGGGGGTTACCGGCCAGCAATGTCTTCTCTTAAAAACATAAGAGTTGTGCACAATCCTGTTGTTACTTAAAAAAAAATATATATTAACCTTTTTAACAAGACATTCTATTTGCAATCCAGCCAAACTCACAATCACACATTCTCACAGCATTGCATAGCTACACCATCATCTGCATCCTGTCCCAAAAAGAGGCTTCTTTCATTTCATCACAATTTAACATGTTCTACTGTATTATCAGTAACTTCTTGGCGTTTGTAGGTGACTAATTATAAATGATTTCCATGTCTTTCTTACACACTATTAACACGTTTAAGCGGTAATTAATCCCCCTCCCTTCCCCCAACAACTTTGCATTTCAATAACAGCACTGATTTCCCATGCATTGTTTCCCTGACCAAATCAATCTAGTCTACAATAACTTGATATACTTGTGGACATATATTTCAAGATGGGCTTGTGTCAGTTTTGGCTTCCATTACCAAACAAATTATCTCCCACTCATCCGTTAAGGGGCCTTGGGGTTTCTCCTATTTATGACTGTCAGCGCCATCACTTCTGCTCTTGTCCACTGAATCACATCCCTCAGCCACTTATCCATGTTAGGAGCTCTTTTCGCCTTTCAATCCATAGCTATACTTCTTTTTGCCAACACCAAAGCCAAATCAACTAATTTACCTCTTTAACTCTGGGATTTGGAATGTTTTATTTGTCTTAAGTGACATTTAACTGGATCGAGTAGCAGCATCTGCTTACACGTTTCTTTGATAGTGGTCACGCTTTGCCCCAGAAATCCCTAATATACATGTGTTGGAAATGACCATCTTTGGCTTGGTATTCTTCAGGATTTTTGCTTTGAACTTTTTGTTGGCCATAGAACTCTGTGCCCTTTAGCCCTTCTAACCAGTGGTATTGTGCCTGCGCTTATCCTTTACACATGATGAGATTGGTATACTCATGACTGGCATATTTAACTTACCTGTAAGTCCTTAGTATATGGTACAAATTGTACCCAAGACTTGTATGTTAAATGTCACTAGTGGGCTGCTGCACCTATATTGCCACCCACTACAATGGCAGTACAAGTATGACTGCGGCCAATTGGTACTATTGACAGTCTGCAGTTTTAAATTGCAAAGCAGACCTCTCAAAATAACACAATTTTACTGATCAAAACCTTTATTTGAAATATTTATAAGTCACCTATTAGTAGGCCTCATTGCCACAAGGCATGGTGCATGGTATTTGAAGGTAGGACATGTAAATGTTTAGTGTTACATATTTTCTCAGGGTGATAAAGCCCTAAAAGCTATTTGATCCGCAGCAAGAATCACTGCTCTTTATGAAAACGATTTACAAAAGACAGCTGTAGCACACATTTCACTGCTCTACCCTATTAGTATCCAATTGCCATAGGATTTAGGTGCTACAATCCTAGGCATTATCTGTCTACAACCCTTTTATTTTTGCAAGCAAATACATCTAATGTTATCATATGGCCGGGAGAAGCACTCTAATGTCCAGTGTTCCCTTGTTGTCCAGATAGGAGTCCAATTTGTAATCATATTTTGCAAAGTACAGTAGTCCAAACTCATAAAGAAGAGATTCACAACACATGATTTTATTGTATTCAAAAACTTTTATTCTTTCAATAATCCAAGATAAAATTCATCCAGCCAAAGCAGGACGGGGGAGAGAACTCCGCACATAAAAAAAGATAAGCCTGTCCTATCTCCACGGACAGGGGTGGAGATCTCCACGCATAAAAATATGTCTGTCCATTCTTTGTAGATGTGAATTTCTCCGCCCCGACTGCAAAGTGTCCGTACTCATAATCTTAATACTGAATTGCAGTTTTGTGAATACTGAATAAGAGTAAATTGACACAAACGTTTAAGTTGACATTTGTGAATCAGGCCCTTGGAGTCACACACTATGGGTCGATATACCAATGCACAGGGGATGCTTAACAATAAGCTTGCCACGCTGAATAACGTGCATGCCCTCAACTTTGAAAACCCTGACTTTTTCAACACCCTGTTATATTATGTTCTGTTATGTTATGTTAGGCTATAGTGATTTATAAAGAGCATGGCTAACTCCCAGGGCTTCCCACCACTAGCATAACTGAACAAAGCAGAAACAAAGAGTTAAAATAGTCAGGTATTCAATTTTTTGTGGAAACTCTCAAGAAAAGTACAGAGCCTTAATGGGGGGGGGGGGTGAAGGGGGCTACGCATTGCTCAGTTTAGGCCCAAGGTATATGAAAGAGGATCCTCAAAGCTATGTTCTGATTATACAGGTATAGCAGACATTTGGGGAGATACTGATGCACTAAATTCCTCAATTTTTGGGGGCCAATCAGAGTAATGGCTTTGCACATAAAGCTTACACTTTAAACTTGATACACATGTCGATAGTAAGCCAATAGAGGTTCAAATGCTGGATGGAGACTGAGACCTGCCTTAAAGCATGATAGAGGAGAGGAACTGCTGCCTTCTGAAGACTTAGAGGCCTCCAAGTAGAGTAGATACATTGCCATAATGTAGGCGAGAGATTATAAGTGCATGGACTCCTGTCCTCTGAGTGGAAGTGGGGAGGACCCAAAGAATCTTCCTCAGGCATCTCAGAAGGCTGAAACAGCTATCAGAGACCCTATTAATTTGATAGTCCATCGAGAACTTGCTGTCCAGACAGATTCTGAGTACTTTGACAGACTTTTTTAGACAAGGAATTGGCTCCAACACATCCGGCCACCATTGCAGGCCCCAGAGATGCATCTGGTTTCCCACAACCAGAATTTCAGTTTTTTCTACCTGTTAGAAGGGGGGGTCTCTGGTTGGCAGAGATATGCAACCCTTTTTGACTGCTATTCTGGGCACTCATGGATTATGTGGTAGCACAGATTTAGTCAGTTAACCCTAACATCTCCACAGAGTCTTGAGCTCCACTTCCTTCCAGGTAGTGTGCTGAAAGCCATTACCAAGAAAACAGTCCAAAGGCATGGTGAAGCTCACAGCAACCTTCACAAGACCTAAAACTCCCCCCACCCCTCCACTCAAATGGAGCAAGGACCACTGTTGTCAGCCACCACAACTTGGTGGAATACATTTGGGAATCACCATCTGTGGGGACACCAGCGGACCCCTTACCATAGTCATGCTGGCACCTGTATCCCTCGGCACCTCAACACCATGCACATTGATGGTGACCCATTGCTTACACTTTGTAGTATTGGAGGACACATGGCTCTTAGGAACCATCTCAGTCACCCAGTGTGAGAGGCTGTCCTGGTATATGATGTCCACTAATGTAAGTGAGCACCTTGCACCAGTCCAGACAACCCTTAAGGTGATTTAAGAGGTCTTAGACAACCTTAGAAAGCTCTCTAAGTGGTATCTGTGGAGAGCAGCCTCCAGGCTTACTCCAGAAGGAGTGTAAAGCAGCTTGTTTTACCAGAATGCAACCTTATAGTATAAATTAAGTGAAAAGAACCACACCAAGTATTTATAAAGATATCTACTTGTTATATAAAACTCTCTAGAATGTTCAAGTATCTCCAACACAGAGATAAACACAATGCACACAATACTTTAGCGAAGAAACACAGTAAATAGCACGAAATACACAGTGGCCACAGAGGGGGACCAAACCACATACTAAGAAAGTGGTATAAGAACCACGACTCCAGCCCGGATGATGTCGAGAGGACGTAGAATTGCTGGGGACCCACTGAACCACCCAAGGTAAGTAGATATGGACCCCACGGAGAGCGTGTACCATGTGGGAACACGACCACGCACTCCATACAAGTCTATGTGCAAGTTGCGGTTGGATTTTTAAAGATTAAGGACCCATCCCAGTGGGCCCTGAAGAAACCCAGTGGAAGATAGAAGGTTGGAGAGCCACCGCACTAGTGGATACCCTAGTACCCATGTTACCTACACCCGGGAAGCCGGGTGCATACGTGTGAATTGGTGTTGGAAACCGCAGTCGAACACAATGGAGGACTTCAGGCTGCATGCAGCCTACATAGAGAAAATGGCCCCCTTAAAGGCGCCCGCCTGGGCGCCGTCCCCACCAATCACAACGCTGCTATTGCAGCGTTGTGATTGGCTTAGGGCAGGAGAGGGGAGAGGAGGGAGTCTGCCTTTGGCTGCTTCCTGTTGGGAAAAGGTTAGGAGCTGAGGCGGCGCAGGACTTGGGACCCGTTAAGGTAAGTGTTTAAAAAACGTTCCGCTGCATTATTTTTCCAGACAAAAGCATTGTCAAGTTTTCTGGCTCCTCCGAGAATAATAGTTGTTTTGAAATCTCAGGGATCCATTAGTTGATGGTATGCCTGCTTCTTAATCCTGTTTTATCACTCGTTAAAGCTGTTTACGTCTGATTTGCAGTTTTCACAAGGCAGCTGCAAGCAAATGCGTCTTTATTTATTGGGAAAACACTTATTAGTGTTGAACAGTTTGAAGCATTATTACTTTGATAGTCATGTATATAATTGTTCAATTAAATGCATCCTTTCTTTTGAAGGTTGGTGTATAAACCAGGGCTTTGTTAAGTGAAAAGTTAGCTTTCGCTGTGACTGTCTTGTTCTGGGTGAGAATAGGGATATGCAGCTGATTAAACAAAGCACTCAATATATATATTGTTACAAAGGATCAATGCGGCTGACAATGGTTCAGCACCTCAATTTCAAAGTAAAAAGGTAAGTCCTTTGTCTGTGCACACCCGTCCGGAGCTTGCCGCACTTTCACTCCACTGAGGATCAGACAGATTCATGAAGATAAGAACGGTGCACCAGAAATGGAGTCAAAGAAAGCTTCGAATTTATCCAAATATGTCCTTTATTCTTTAAAAAAAAAAAAGAAAATTCAACCACAGCCAACACACAAACTAGCACAAACAACATACATATTACATATATATAAAAACAATGAAATCATGATTAAATGACATGACTTCTGAACGGCAAAAAAATATATATATACAAATTCGAACAAACAGAATTACATTTCTCAATACGAGGAAATGGAGCAAAACTAAAAAGGGGCAAAAAAGAGCAAAAGGAATATTGTATGTACACAAAAGTATACTTAGATTATGTGATAACTTATAATACAAATGACAAATACTAGACTACATTATAAAAATACAACACTCAAATATTGAATCATGCATAGATGTACCTCTCTAAGAAGAGTTAGAAAAGCAAAGGACAGGAGGTTTGGAGAAAGGAGAAAAAAGGCATGATACAAGCAGATCAGCGTTGTAAATCTTAAAAACCTTCGACTAAGTCAAAAGCAAAAATCAAAAGCCAAATCAACAAGTAAGGTGACCGTAGGACTTGCTGATCTATTCATAAATCCACCAAAAACCAATTGATCTCACCTCAAATGTCTCAGTTTAGGCTCAAAATCGTCCTGAACCAATGGGGTCGAATTCGTAAAAGGCCTAGTTGTAAATAACAAGAAGGTATACATCACGATTCCAGTTATGAAAGGTACAATCTAAATTGGCATATATGTACACATCTCAGCTTAAACAGAAGATCCAAACCACAGTCAATAATGCAGAGAATGGTACCACGATTTTGGAAGATAACGCCATTATTAAAAAGGCAAACAAATACGGAGTGTGTTTGTCCCACCCACTTCTTAGAAACTGAAAACAGAAACTAATAAGCAACATTACCAAAGGTCCTAGCTACACGTCACTCCAAAACTCGGTATATATTGTATTAAGTTTATATGCTATAGGTATTATTTTCATCGTTGAGTCGGCGCACTCAATGGCAAACTTAACCACGCTATTTTCGATACAACTGGCAAAAAGTAACATAAATCACTTGTATGGGCAATATGGCAGGGTCCTATTAAGTCCTACATATCGATAATGACTCCATGCTAATATAACCAGGCAGTGGACATTCCGTATCTCACCTCTGTAACGACAAGTAAGTAGAATCATGCATAAACTCCCTGCATGTACAGATAGTATCAAGTGGCTTAAGGTACCAGCCCACACTCCTATTTAATAGATAACAATCCAAAATTCTAATGTAAGGCATATGTTAGCAAGACATCATCTTACCTTCGTATTAATCTGGAGGTTCGCTCGAAAGGGACCGGTCACCCCAAAGTGATAATTGGAAATAACAGGGCCAGTGTAACGGCCTGTCGTCCTGAAATGGAAAATAAATAACTATAAATAGGTATCCACCTTGTTCCCATCACAGACGGGTGTCGGTATAACTTGTGCCAAGAGACACCTGCTTACAAAAACTGCCAGCGCTGAGCACCGGCAGAACCTGGCCCACTTAAAGCCCTGGGCATGCCTAAGACCGCAGTAATGGACAATGGAAAAGTGGAAGAATGCAGAAGTTACTGTGACCAGGGTTCTTGTAGTGGGCAGAAGCATGCATAAAGCAGTTGGCTATGAACACTGCAGTTCGCCGTGATGAAGGGAGATAAGACAACAGAGGATTACGCCTGGGCGACGAGTGCCCCGGGATCAGCCCTCTCTTGCATTGTAGCTCCTGTATGGCGGACTTTACGGCGCGCAGGAGGCAGATAACCAGCATTCGTGGCTATCACTGCGGGACCCTCCTTCGGCATGTACACAACGCTCTTTCTTCCTTTAGACTAGCGCTGCAAACAGTTAGGCAACATTTCAGATTTCGGAATTGCCGGGACTGTCCCAGGATAGTAAATTACCCGGGACAGTCTCCAAACTGTCGGGACTGCCCCGGTAAAAACAGGACAGTTGACAGGTAGGTAGGTAGGTAAAGCTTTATTCGATAAAAAATATCATAAAAGCACAACATACAGTAATATAAAAAAGATCAAGTTAGACAATATAAGAATCGATCAGTCATAGGTATGTCTAAAAGGACTATAAAAGTAGATAAAAACAATATGTGCAAAGTACAAGAAGCTTGAGGACCCAAAATTCATTATAGTGGATAAATAACAAGTAATAAAAACAGACCACATAGGTAATTTAGTGCATATGAAGGGTGAGTTTTTTCTTCCGCTATATTTCTTCCGCAATAGCCAAGCACAACCCAGATACTTGGCAATGCCACAGACAATGGTGAGGGACGAGGTATCTGTTTGTAGAATGCGTAACACCATACGGTAGTCACGACTACCGAGCATTCTGCAGATCGGCCTCAGCCACTTGGCTCTTGCTCTTCTGTAGTGGAAACAGGCAAATAAAAAGTGGGGAATAGACTCTTTGGGTGCTGTACAACTCGGGCAGCCAACAGATGTAGGGGGGAATCCCTTCCAACCAGCGGTAACACAATTAAGAGGAAGGGACCCCAATCTGAAGCACACGTACAGTGATCTATCCAGTGGAGTCTGAATAAAGTCAAGATAGGGTTCCAGTTTGCAAAGGGGCTTATGCTCAAAAAATGCTTCGCTCAACTTCCCCATCTTTACATTGTTCAGCTCTCTTGTATTGACCCAGCTCCAATAAGCCTTCTTAAGGTCCTGTTTCGAAGGGGGTATCTGGGATTCCCAGCAGTCTTCATAGCCAATGGATCTCAGCGTTTGTTTTACATGGGAGATCCATTTTAGCCCCCTCCCAGTATCCACTAATATAAGTTCACTTAGGCCTGCAGCGTATTTGGCAAGTTCCGGTATCCGTCGCAGTCTTGCCCAGAATAGTACAGGTCGGAGACGTGCAATGTCCTGAATGGAGTATCTGCCTAAATCATAAAACAAGGGTTTTAGTGGAGATGAAGTGGGAACAGAGATAAGATTCCTCATAAATTTGTTCTCGGACACGACCAGGTCATGGATGTTTTCATAGCCCCAAATTTCTGCCCCATACATAGAGCTAGATAATGCCTGTGCTTCATAAACCACAACGGCCGGTGCCACTGGTCGACTAGTAGAGAGATGTTGTTCTCTAATAATGGCACCAGATACCCTCTTGTGGCATAGGAGCATCTTGGTCAGGTGCGAGCTCCACTTCATCCCTTTTACAATGCGTATGCCTAAATAGTCGAAGGAATCCACGATGTCTAGCGGTGTGCCATCCAGACTAAAGGCATATCTAAAACATCTCGGAGGATTAATAACCATTAATTTGGTTTTCTCTGTATTTATGATGAGACCATAGGACTTGCAAAAGGAATCAAACCTATTTAAAAAAATTTGTAGGCCAGCCGGGGATTTGGAAATCAGGAGAGTGTCATCGGCGAACAGGAGAGTGGGAACTTTTTCACCAGCCAGGACTGGAGCATCAGCTGAGACCTCTCTAAGGAGATCCACCACCCTGTTGATGTATAAGGAGAACAGGGTGGGGGCTAAAACACAGCCCTGGCGTACCCCCCTGTTCACCGCAACACTCCCTGTAAGCTGGCCCTGGGCGCCCCATCTAACGTTAGCATGGTTGTTCTCGTGGAGAAGCTTTAAGAAGGCAAGGATCTCTTGTGGGACACCTAATTGGAATAAGACCTGCCACAGTCTTTGGCGGGGAATTAAGTCAAAAGCAGACTTTAGGTCTATAAAAGCTAAATATAAAGTGCCTTGCCCAAAACTACCGCTTTCCAGTATATCATAAAAAATCTAAAAACTTGATCCATAGTGCCTACCTTTTGTCTAAAACCTGCTTGAAAATGCGATAGAACATTCCTATTCACGATCCAACACCTCAATCTCATAAGGAGAACCCTGCCAACCACTTTCTGTATCACGTCAATAAGACTCATAGGTCAATAGTTGGCAGGGTCCTCCCTATTGCTCTTTTTATAAATGGGAATCACCACTGCAGCTTTCCATGACTCAGGTACTATAGAACCCTGAGCTATAGCGTTCATGACAACAGAAATGAAAGAAGCCCAGGGATTGGATCGTGTAGAAGAAGATCACCTGGTAGGCCATCTGGGCCTGCCGCCTTACCAGGCGCAATACTTTTGATAGCCAGAATGACTTCTTGGGTCCCAAAATTAGTCTCAGCTGGGAAATTTACGGCAGGGGGCGAATCATCCACCACAGGAACTACAGAGACAGTCTCTCCCGCATATATAGCAGAGAAATGGTTAAACCATTGCAGCTCCGTTATATGGTTTGGGATGCTTGCCATTTTGGCCCGTTTGCCTCTATTTAAGAGGTCCCAGAAAACCGATGAATTTCGATTTAATGCCGCCTCTTTGAGTTCCTGCCAGTGCATTTCCTCCCAATTGCGTTTGGCGACTATCAAAGATCTAGAATAGTCTCGTCTCGCCCTTCTAATTAAATTGCTATTTTGTTTTCTTAGGGCTTTTGACAAGGCCGCTCTGTCCCTTCTACAATCTTTAGAATACCATGGGTTTGAACCTTGCGCGGGGTCCACCTTACAGCGAGAATTCTCACCCAGAATGAAGAATTCCCCTATCTTATTGATAGTATCATGGTAAAGGGAGGGTATAAGTTGGGGATCATCCGTTTTGTTGCTGGCTTCGCAGAGCTCGGTGTGTTTTCTGGCTAATAGTTCTTTAATTGATGCGAGCTGCCCCTCGTGTTGTGAGATCCCATGCCATTTGAGGTGTCTATTGCATCCTGCCAATAATACTTCCTTAGTTGCCATCAAAGGAAGTCGATTGTTCTCATGGTGCGGGGTCACCCAAACATCTTTAATTTGTAAGCACAGTGGATTATGGTCGCTATCTATAGTATTTTTGACATCCATATCCACAATGTTCCCCCAGAAATAGATATCGACAAGGATGTAATCAATGCGAGATGGAGTGGTGAGCCTATTAAAAGTAAAGGCACCGCCCTTGTCAGATTTGGATCTACCGTTCACTGCTCGTAGATTAAACTCTTGGGTGAGGGCATTCAATTGAATAGCCCTTTGTGACCATTTCTTGATTGGAGTAAGCTCTAGGGGCGGAATGCCCCAATTGAGATCAGACTCACTGGTCCCCAATAGATCTTCCAAGGCTAGGGGTTCAAAAGTGCAATTGAAGTCCCCACAGATAATGATACTAGAGTGGGGATCGATAAGAGTTAATTCGTGATCCAGGGCAGAAACTGTCTGGGAGGTCTGTCCTCCCACAGTACCTCTAGCATAGATATTAAATAATTCTAGGGTGGGACCGCCGTTTGAACCTTTTATAGACAAATGTAGAAGATCGGGGGAAACACTATTGACAGGTATGATAAAAAACAATTAAAAGCTGGAACGGGCATTGCGATACGTTGACCTTCGCAGTTTTTAGGGCCATGTCACGACGCGGCTCCTGTGAATGTTTGTAGTTGGTACAATACAGGGGCGGTGGGTGAGATTTTAAAGTGGTGGGGCGCAAACGAATTAGCATACAGCACCGTAGCGAGCGAGCGCAGCGAGAGAGCCCGAACCCCAAAAGGGGGTTTTGGGGGGGTACCCCCCCCCAAGAAAATTTTGAAAAAAAAAGAAGAAAAATCGTGCATTTTCAAGCAAATTTGAGAAAGCAGGAAGGTTAATAAAGCAATTGTGAAAGTGCAGTTATTACATTAATAGATGGCATAACATAGGTAGCTGCTTATTCAGTATTACCACAGAGCTTCATACATTCTGTCCTATTATGCTCAGGTGCTGAATTCAGACTATAAGACTCATGGAAATCTCAGCTCTAAGAGTAAAATACGTTTGACACAAGGCCGCCAAATCCCTTAAGATGTCCATGAACCAAGCAACCATTCCCATTGTAAACTGTTGCTTAAGAGCAGTGTGGGCAGTCCCTAGATAAGACACCCCAGGTACCTGAACATTTGAGATATGTTGAGTGACCGAGGTGGCCTCCACTGCTCTCGCTATCTCAGCGCATCACCTTTACACCCAAATGAGCCGTCTCCAACTACACGCACAGTAGATCACATGCACGCGAACTTTGAACTGTCATGGACAAGGGTATTTCTCAGCACTCAGTGCGTCCCAGGCACGGCTGCCCCACCACTCGGAGGCCCATCCAGCTCACTCGCTGCTCTCCATGAAAATGATGCTTGTAACCGCTGCTCTGCATCAGGGCTGCCCAACTTAACACGCATCTGCATACAACGAACCTCAGTGGACTTGATCAACATGTTCATGGGTTATTCTGAAAAATCACGCTGAAACGTCCCTCCTGAAACCACTTTGGACACCCTTGCCTAGAACTCTAATCTCATCCTACTACTCGGTAGCGGCTTCCTATAAAGAATGAATATAAAAAAATAAACAGTACACACCCGTAAGACTACACTCTCTCTCCTGGGCCCAAATGTACTAAGGTTTTGCGTAGGCGTTCTTTGAAGAAAAGCAGTGCAAACGGGCGCTGTTGTCGACTATATGCTTTAAAGCCCTGTGGGCGCTCGTGCAAAACTATGCAAATGTGGGCCGTAGTGTTAACTCTTGGAGCTGCTGCAGGCCAACATCTGCCAACCTCTTTACCATTCCAGGAATGCAGAAAGTTGCATGCGTATGGGAAGCGCGGGGAACGTTTTCATCTACAGCATTCCCCGTACAGTGTTTTTACCGACTCGTCTTTAACATACATGGAATAATATTGCTATCTATGGAGCACGCACGCTAGTTTTGAAAGACAATTTACTTCTTTAAAAAAAAAACGGAGATTACAGCGTAGAGCGGAGGGAATGTAAGCAGCATTAAGGTGAGTGCTTTCAGTCGGGTGCGGTGAGGTGTCTGTTGGATTTCACCTGGGATTTTTTCATGCACACACTGACAAAAACACAACACACTCTCTCTCATCTATGTTTTGGAAGTCCTAAAAAATTTTGATTTTACAAAATATTATGTTTCTCTCACTTAGCACTCATACCAATCAGCAATCCTCTCCCTTTCCTCTGACCCATATCCCCATCTCACGCAGCCTGCTTGTCCTATAATGTATTTTAACATTATATGACAGCGTGATTGTCGGGAAATCTGAAGCTCCCCCCCTTCTTCCCTCCACACGCCCGAAACCCCCCATTTCTTACTGGCCAAGCTATGCCCTTGGTTGTGAGACATTGCTCAATCTATTATTTCGTATGTCAAGGCCTCATAGTGCATTATTTGAAACGTTAAACAATATACTTCCTGGTCTTTCTTGTCAAATTGATTTGGCAGGAATTTGGGGGACTTTCTCAAAAAGGCGCTGCTGCTAAATGGTCAGAAGCACAGTCAGCCACATGGCCAGTCCATGCTTCTAATAGGAGTGGGGGAGGGTTGACCTCATTATAAGGCTGCAACTGCAGGGGTGGTGAGTGGTGACTCTACCCCTGCCCTGCTGGCTTTACAGAGTTGTCATGTTATCTGATTTTACTTTAGGTCCTGCCAGAAACCACGTGTTATTTGGTCAGAAGTACTATGACACTACAGGCGCGGCTTGAATGATAAAGGGTATTCTCGTCCATACACAATTACACGCTCAGCATCACATACTAATCACAGATCCTCTACTTCACCTGTATGTGGGGGGCGCTGACACCAATCAGTTACACACTTTCTCCCGTGTCACGCGTAGGATGTATGCCTGTTATTTTAAACTACGTGCATCCTTTCAATGTCGTCAAGGAAAATACGGTCATTCAGAAACACATGAGCGTGTAATGGAAATGTGTCCCAAATATGTGTATTTTCCGTAAACTTCATAAAGAGCGGCTCTGTGGCCCGGGAGCTCCCCGCTGACCCCACACTCTGACGGCAGGTTATAGTGCCGTCAGTGTAGGGGCCGCCTCGCGCCAACGCTGCGGCCGCTCCTGTAAAAACCATCGTGAAAGGCCTACACTGTTCCCGCGCGATTGACTCTCACACCTCCTGCCGCCATTTGGACAAGCCTCCCTTGGAAACTTTTAATTAAACAGTGTGTTAGTGACAGGCGGAGTGCAGTCGCTGGCAAATGGTGTGCAGTGGAAGGGTGAGTGGAAGGGGGGCTAAGAAAAACTGTGCTGGGGGAAAGGTTGCTTCAGTAACTTGTCCGTTGCCAAAACCATAGCCATATAAATATTGACAGCAGATCTTCATGCGGTGGTGGATATACAACACTGTGCACTTTGGAATCAGACGTCGCAGTTGCGGCTCGTGGGGTGTCGCGGGGGGGTGTATCGCGGAGGTGGGGGGGGAGTTTTGAAATAAAATTAAAAAATCCTACCTGAGCAGGTCGGTCCGCTGCCTCGGGTGACGGGTCCGTTGGCGCAATGGCTCCTACACTCGGGAACAGCCACGCACACATCACTGACTGCTTGCAAGTGGGCGTGCAAAACCCTCTCAGCCAATCTTGGCGCTGCTGGCAGCGCCAGGATTGGCTGGGGGCACGTTTTACACTCCACCCGCCTGCCCATTAGGAGACCGAGGTTTGAGCCTTTGCTCAACTCTCGCTCTCCTAATGGGCATGCGTCAGAACTGCAAACACAAGTGCGCATGACTGGGCACGGTGCAAAAATTCGTCCTCCGTCCCCACTCATGCGCACTTGTGCATTGTGCTGCTCCATGCCCCTGGTGACGGTCTGACTGCATGTCAGTCAACATGACGCCGGACCGCCCACGGGTGGTCTGACGTCATGCTGACTGACATAATTGTCAGTTGTTCTCAGCCGCGGGTCCAAGCTCTTGCTGCGCATTCACGACGATAGGGCTGGCTGGTGGGGCTACGCCCCTACGCCCCAATGGACGCACCGCGGCTGGTACAATAACTTTCAAGTGAGGCAAAGAAATGGTGCAGGAAGGGGAAGAGGGGAACATAGGAGCACTGGGGGAAGGGTGCTGTAGACCACAGAGCTTTTTGCAAAGCGGGAACCCGTGGAGAGAATCCCCCTCACATCCCCGTCCCCAACACCACCAAACCCCCCTCCCCAAGCGCGGTCAAGAAATAATACTTGTCAGCTACCGGCATGCCAAGGGCATTTTGTTGACAAACATATCATAGACAAAGACAGCTAAGGGGCAGATTTATGTTCCCTGGCGCATCCCTGCAAATCAGCATGGATGCGCCAGGGAAGATGCGTCACGCAAGCTTGCCCTTGTGCCACCGCAGATGCGCCGCATTTACAATGCGGTGCATCGTGGCGCAAGGACAAGCAGATACGTGACGCATCTGCCGGCGTAAGGTTGGCGCAGTGCTGAAGTTGCGTCGCAAGCGCGACGCAACTGCAGCACTGTTCCAACCTACCCTATCCCTAACATGGTGCGTCAAGCCTTACGCCTGCTTCAAGCAGGCGCAGGGTTTTGACGCATCAGCGTTGGGAAAGTGACTCAGTGAAATCTTATAGATTTCACTGAGTCACTTTTCAGGGGCGTTCCTGCGACGGAACGCCCCCCCTGAGTAGAAACGCCCACATGAAACCTGACGCAGGTTTCATGTGGCACAGGGCTTTACACCGTGACGCATCTCCATAGATGCGTCACGATGTAAATGGGGCGCAACATGGCACAGGGTTTACGCCGCCGCTGCGTCACAAAAGTGACGCAACGGCGGCGTAAAAGTGGCGCAAGTCTGATATAAATCTGCCCCTTAGTGTCCAGATGTGCGAGTGTTCGGTGATATTGGAAAAACCTCCTTCTGAGATAGTTGAAGATTGGCTCAGTTTCCCATTTTGATGTGTACAGTATTCTTTGCTTCCATGCAGTCCTTCTGGAGGCAGAGACCGAGGCATAGAGGCCTGCAGTGCGAGAGAGAAAACACGCGTTCCTTTTGGTGCACACTCAAACAGTTTCCTCTTTTGATGTGTGAGTGATTGCAGTGTGTACTGTACATGCTCATCATGGATAGAGGGAGAAACCATCCGTCATACTGCCCCACACCTACGTCACACGCTGCTCTATATGCGGTCAATAGTTTAGATCTGAACGGCTAGCAATGCAATAGGTCTCGCATTTACGCGAGTTTGAGCTATTCACATTGCAAATAACAATGCCTTTTATTTTTGTTTTCGTTTTTAAAACATAAAGAAAATGCATTGTCATTTACAATGCTAATAGCTTAAACTCGCGTAAATGCGAGACCTATTGCATTGCAAATGCTTGTTACAGTGTGTGTTGTTGAGCACCGTCACAAGCCCAACAATGCGAGGGAACACTGCGGCGCTGAGGGAAGCCCCGTGTCAGGACTGCATTGCCCGACCATCGGAATCCCTCCTTGTTTGTAGGCCCCCCTGCGGTGAGCGGCACAGAGAGCATAGTGCCAATATCGGCCACACTCACCAGCCCTCCCGCAGCAACATACATGTAACATAAATAAGCAGACAAGACAACTTTTTGGTGGGAAAAATTGCTGAAGGTTTATTAGCATACCAAATATGCCAACATGGTGGGTTATCTTACAGGCGATCCAAAGGCAAGCCGCCCATCACGGCCTACCACCTGATGGGCCAACTTGCATCGTGGCCTTAGCCAATCGGTGCTTAGCGGTTGTGGTGAGGGGATGGCCCCTCCCACTTCTGGTGAAGCGTCGGTCCACCCTCTTACTCACGCCCCCCCCCTACGAGGGGCATAGTGTTCAAGCGACCCCGGTCGTACAGGTTTCCAACTGCCCGTAGGACAGACGGGGTGCCGTCGCACCCCAGGGTCCACAGCACAGACTTCCTGGTGATATTAGGCCTCAGCACCCTTTGTGCTCCTGAAGATGGTACCCCTGAGTACCTTTCCGCCTCTGGATCGCACTGTAACTCCGCCACATCCCTGGGTGTGGCGACCGTCGCAGCCAGGGCCCCCCACCAAGGCCGGCATTCCTACCTACATACTGCTATTTATAGGGCCTTTCCCCTATCCAGCAAGAACCGGTCCATGCTTATACTGCACAGATGTACCCCATCATCCTCAAAACAACCTGTGAATTTGGCGTGTAGCAGCCATGTCTAATGAAGCCCAATCTCCTCTGCTCAGTGAATTTACGTATAGCGCAGATGAACCTCCTGCGCGCAGGCTCCATCGCCTCCCCCGACCAAGCTCCATGCCACGGGAGCTGGGGGTGATTTCAGGCCACTGAAGTTCACCTGTCCCCAACTGGTTGCTAATTTGCACCATGTGGTCTTTGTGGTCTTTATCTATGGTACATTACTTTGCTACATTGAGCAGACAAATTCATAGTCTTTTACGATTTATCCCTGGTGCACATAGTAATGGTGTCACAACAGGTTTGAGGGGAAAAGTGTATGGTGCCCTATATTAGACACTGCACCCTTTCGTGAAGTGACAACTTAAGCAGCCTACCCTGCTTGCTGAACCTTCGACCGGTCACAGTGCCCGGTCCCTGTTATCCACCTGTGACCCTTGATACTTTCACCAGTAATGGTGTCAGACTACAAGATTATGTGTCACATGTTTCGCTGTAGTCCCTTTGGTGGATCCACTGGGACCCATCTGTATCCCTGCAAATGCTGTGTCACGCTCGACGGCCCTTTAATACCCTTGCCCTACCTCAAAGATACCTGACACCCTGATGCCCCCCGCAGCTTTGGAGAGTGGTTTTGGGTCCAGCACACCCCAGTCTGTGTTTCTAACTTTTATTGCCCCTACAGGCTCCAGTTAGTGGGAGTGGCTATCCCTGTCCTGGCAAGGCATTTCAATGGCCATTCCCCCCCTTTGGCGACTCTTCTGCCATGGGATATGTGACATAAGCATGGGTGTCCTTGTGTACTTGCCATGTAAAAGGGAGAACCACATGAGCAAAATACTTGCTCATGTGGTTCCCCCTTACTTCTTGAGCAGTGGGAATGCCAAAACAATCCTTCAATCATTGTAGCCAAGTTATGCTCGGACCCCATGTTCCCTTCAGTTTATTGCACCGCAACCCACAAATTAGCTGGCAGCTTCCCCAAATGCCTGGCTCCCTGGCTATAGGGTGGGTGTTTTTGTCTGTCCTGGATGGTCTCGAGGATCCATCTCTTGGTGCATGCTTGCAACCCTTAACATTATCGCATTAGTTGGACAAGCCCACTGCCTGGCCGCAAGCTTAGCTAAGCCCCTGCGGAAATCGCCTGCCTGTGTGAGCAGACAAAGCTATCTCCCTTGGCATACCATCCCTTTAACATAAGGTTTACCTCTTAGGCATGTCACTAATTGTCTCCATCATGCATTTAAGGCTAGTTTGAGACCTGCTAGACAACATCCCTTCTAATACACCGTGCATAGTAACTATTCATGTTTGTCTCTTGACAAGTTGCCCCGTTTGGGCACCCGTTGAACCCAAGGCAGCTTTGAACAAGCGCCCTATCCAAGTGTATATATCATGTTGCGCAACTTGGGACACTATTACTTCCTCACTACGTACTTCCTGGCATGTAAATACTGCCTAAGATCTTAGTACCTTAGTAACTGAATAACCATTAACAAAATACTGTCTCAGGTAGAAAGATTACTAGTGCACCTAGCCAAGGGCCCTCCACTGCGTGTCAAGCCCTGCTGTCGCGTTTTAGACTGTTGTTTATTCCTGCCCACATCCGGACCCTAAAAGTAAAACCAGCCAAACCAATCGCAGGCCCTATATGGCCCATAAACGTGCCAATATGTGTCCAATGTATACTGGGCAACAGAAATTAAAACATACCGTTAAATCTAAAGGCAATAGTCACCAATGATCTTGACTTACTCAGTGCCTGTTGTAGTGGTCCTCTCTGAAAGCCAAAAAGTGCCACTTAGTGGCCGACTGTCAGAGGCGCCAGTGGTGACAATTGAGAGACGGTGCCGCGACCAGAAAAAAACACCCTGTCAGATTGCGCACCGGTGAACTTGCTGCTGAAAATAGCAGTGGCGGGCCATTGCCGCACTTCCGGAAGTCCAGACTTGACTTTCTCACCTTGTGGGGTTAAAACCAGTTACAAATTTGACAAGTGCGTACCCCGCAACTAACTAGACGGGGAGAAAAGGTAAGGGCCCCTCCCCCTAGTGCGACACAGGTGGATTGCCATGACAGAAAGATATTCAAACCGTGTTTGGTTTTCTGCAACAGTTATTCTGGGCAACGGAAAATAAAACAAACTGTTAAATCCAAAAAGATTAAACACATCAAGGCTTTGTTGTATCAGCCAGACCAACAGTGGAGTCATAGCCGAATGGACTAAGTGTGGGCCAGAATGGAGGAGGTATATGAGAGGCTACTGCAGGACCCAAGGTTTGTGCAACTTGCTACTGCCTCACAATAATGCCAGTGGCCCTGAGACTAAGAACATGGTGATGTTGTGGTACAACTTAAGTTAATGTGGGCAAAGTTAAATCCGTTGGTTCTTAGTCCAAGCACCTGTGAACCTTTAGATCCAACAAAGTATAGGTTAACAAGCCTGCTCCTCCTATTGCCGAAATCTTCCTCGTCTTCTGGCCCCTGTGTTCTAATTGTATTTGCGTCCAAGTGTAACTGCAGTGTTTCCCCATGGTAGCTGTACCCAGCGACACCTCCTGTGTACTGCAGACATCGATATCTCATGTCTAACTGCTCCCAGCGTCCCTCGTGTGTAGCTGCACACAGCGTTAACCCCTGTGTAACTGCACAAAGCGAAACCTCCTGTGTAACTGCGCAAACGAAACCTCATGTGTAACTGCACACAGCGTCACCTCATGCATGAATGCACACCGCGTCACCTCATGCGTGAATGCACACCGCGTCACTTCATGCATGACTGCACACCGCGTTACCTCATGCGTGACTGCACACCGCGTCACCTTGTGCGTGAATGCACACCACGTCACCTCGTGTGAATGCACACCGCATTACCTTATGCGTGAATGCACACCACATCACCTCATGCGTGAATGCACACCGCGTCACCTCATGCGTAATGTTAGGGCCCCTCCCCAGTGCAAACCAAATATATGTCATATATACTGATCTGAAGGTAACTTAATGAAAAGGTCCTACATGTGTCCCACAATGAGGACCCGACAAGTCTTCTACTATTCTACCCATGTGGTGACTCATCCTTTCACCTAGGAGCTGTGGCCAGCCAGGACTATTGTCTTTGTTGCTGTTTGGTAGTTGCATAAGGTAATTAAGCAACAACTGTGGCTATCGTGTACAAATATCAAAATTCAACCATTCTGAACAGATCAGACTGAGCCAAGGGCGTAGTGCCTTCATGATCTTTAAACTTACTCTACACTTTTCTGTGCATCTACCCTTCCCTCAGTGGATGGGGCCTCATTCATTCATAAATGCAGTTGAAATTTTTGAGAGGACTAACAGCACAGTCCAAACAGTTCACATACCACACTGCCCCGAGAGTCATGAATTAATTGTGCACAAATTGTGTTAGTTCGGCCCCCTTTATGTGAATGACTGTTATAAGTGGTGTCTTGCAGCCTCTGACAATATGTGCCAGGATCTCCTGGCCTGATTAACAGGCCCTTATTGCTACCCAGCTCGAAGCTACTCATTTTAGCGACCCCAGGAGGATGAACGGCTGAAGGGGGGGGAGAAAACCTCTCCTGCATACTCCAATTGATATAAATTTTGACTTATGTGGATTGCGACCGTTCCCAAATATTGGATCATTCCAATAAATTTTGTGCCCCCCACAAAGCCTCTAAGCACAGCAATGAGTGTCAACTTGTACCTTGCCAACCTTGGGCTTGTGGCTGAAGGCAAAGACAGTCCAGTCAAGACCCTTTTTCACTTCTTATGCACATCTAACGATTTAAAAGAGCCGTAGCCTTGCGTAACAGCATGGAGGGACCCTGAAATGATACTGCAGTGAAATTAAAGTATAAGTGCCCTAGTAAGGTCTTGCTAGGCCCCAATACGCACTACGCAAGACCGCCTGTGCGGACTAGTTGGCTCAACAATGTGGTCTAGATGAAATTCACTCTCAATTTTGGTGCTGAGACATTGGCCCCAAACCAGCTGGAGCTGCAGTGGAATAGATATAACATCGTTCACTGTGAGTATGACCCCCACACAATGGAGTTTCTCTGTCCCTGGAGAACTTCCCAAGCCATCCGCAGGCCTGCCTGCCTCCGAGATTCAGGCTCACTCGTTGCCCCCTGCTGGGGCACCTGCCCATCCTCACCTCTGAACCTGCTGTGACCCAGCAGATACTTACATCACGCTGGTCTGACCAGAAAACGGTGACCCTGGATGTGAAAAGATACAGCATGACTGGCTCTGCTTGTGCCAAATTAATCATTTTCGAACCCACGACCCTGAGATTAACCGTCTCATGCTCTACCAACTGGGCTAACCGTTCTCCCATAAGATACTTAAAGCATAGGCATGATTAGAACCCTTGTCCTGTGTGAGCCTGTGCTCTGTGCCTGTGCGAATCCACGTGCAGCGGTACTGTCCGTTGGGGTGGGCGGCCCCTGGGGCGGGGGATCAACCAACGGTGTAACAACCTCCTTGGGGATCTGAACTGTTCTGCTTCTGGGTGGCGGAAGCGGATCTGCTGGGAAGTCCCTGATCGTGGGCTTGCAGACCCGCTTGGGTCTAGAGGGGCCCGCC
The DNA here is from genome assembly GCF_964204655.1 of Triturus cristatus. Taxonomy (NCBI): domain Eukaryota; kingdom Metazoa; phylum Chordata; class Amphibia; order Caudata; family Salamandridae; genus Triturus; species Triturus cristatus. Next base: position 775,362,169 of record NC_140591.1, on the reverse strand, counting down.
TCTGCGCCGGGCTGCTGTTCTGAAGGGGGGGGAGTTGCCGACGATCCCAGAGTCCTCCTGCTCGGGAGCGTTCATTATACTGTTAGCCCACGCCAGTCCTTTAACCTTGGCCATCCCGAGAAAATTTGCCCATTGCGCATCTTGTGAAGTGCCCGGCATCGAGTCCTCCACCTGGGACCTCTCTGGGAAAAGGGCAGGGGGGACTGGCTGTCCATGCTGACCTCTGCTGTCACACAGACCACCAATCTGAGGAGAAAATTATTTGGATCAGCAAAAGGGATTCACTGCGTTGCCTAGGAAAGAATCTAAGTCCCCTGCTGCTGCAGAAGCTCCGTGACCCCACCTTCCCCCTATACTTACTTATCGTGTGGTAGCGTAAGTGGACCTGGGGCGCAACGTGCGCAAAAGTCAGTGCGGTTTGTCCTCTGCGTGCGAGGATGGGGGGGAGCTAGGATGAAAAAAAGCATACATAAGCTGTAATCGTTGCATGAGGGTCATGAACCATCAGTGCATGCCCTTATGCTCCTCCGGTGCCGCGCCAAACCGCCCGTAAAGCTCGGTGCCCCGAGCGGGCGCGGCCTACAAGCCACACTCCCTGCGGCCGCTCATGAAACCTGGTGGGGGAGGATGTTTCACGTTGCCCGAAACCTCCCACCCCCCTACTCGTGCCTGTTGCCGTGGCCTGCTGAGAAACCCGCCCGGGTGTCACTGGGCGGTGAGCGTAATCAGCAGGATGCAATGCGCGGTCACGCTGTGGCACCACCCGCCTCTTAATCGCGCGGGTGGCCTAGCCTAAACTCACCCATGCCGCCATTTTGGGTGAAGGGAGGGTGGGGGGTGGGCAGGGTAAAAGCCTTGCCACATTCCGGCGACTCAGGAGCCCCCCACCCCTCCAACCACCGATACTCTGTGAACAAGGGAAAAGGCCTGCACAACGCAGCAACCCCCACAGAGGGCGCTGAACTACCGTCCGGGATACGGAGGGCACCAGTTGTCTCCCCAGCAAATGAGGCCCAGATGAACCTATTACCCTGTGCAATATCTAGGCCCCGTGCGCACTGCCCTTGTGGACCGGGCCAAGAGCTGTGTGTCCTGTCTGCCCCCACCACTGACCGGAGGGGAGAAGTGCCCTAGTCTAACATGCAGGACAGTACCCGCAAAGCCAGTTGTGTCCCCTGAAACCCCCGGTCAGGAGCCCCCGCAGGGCCGGGTGCAGCCCGGCGAGACACCGTACGTGCCCGAAGGGTGCTGCTCTTACCCCCCCCCCCCCCAGGCGACCTCCAGCCTTGGCCGGGCCGCCCAGCCCCTGATGCACCCTGATGGATGCTCGGGCGAGAGGGGGAGCTTGGAGTAAGAATGCACTCACCGACCATGGATGCAGCAGATCCCACAGGACACATCCAAACGGCGTCAAGGTGAGGGACAAAAAAGCCGCCAGGTGGGCGGAGGAGGCATATATACCTCTCCCTTCCCCCACCTTGGCCGAAAGGGGCCGCCCTCTTATGACGGTACCCTGCGGGACGTGTCTGTCAGCCCGCAGAGCTCACACACTGCAGACGCAAGGGAAGAGGCGGGAGTGGAGCAGAGAAACTCCACCAACGTCGTGTGGTGGTGGACGGGCCTTGTGGCCCAATGGAGACACCAGCTTGCTTTCCCAGGGACCTCCTGAGAAGAGTAGCCACCGGCTCTGCAGTGGTATCAGCATACGCTGGAGAACAGTAAGCCGGTCTCGCAATCCTGCGTGGGCGGTGCTGTGTTTCTCACAAAGAGGCCGTAGCCCCAAGATGACCAACACCAATGGCTCATGGCATTTCCCCGGAGGTACTGAGAAACTTGCAACTGCCCCGCATCAATGTGGGTAGCTGCTCAGTTGTCATTTCCCATATGGAGAACTGAGTGAAGTCTCCCCGCGAAATCTTGGCGCTGCATCTAGGCATGAGCTCAGAAGGGGCTTCTGTACAGCTGGGTCGACTGTCCTGAGCTGACAAACAGTTGGGGTCAGCACCTGCAAAGTTCGTATTAATGTCTTTCACTGCTTTAGAAAATAATGTTCTAGCATATTACACTACCCATTAGAAGTGTCAGTCAATGGAGTATTGATGGACATGTTTATCAAAGCTTGCACTATGGCAAAAAGTTATTTTGCAGACTTCTAACTACCCTCAATTTTCACTGCATAGAAGTGAAAGAATGCTTTTGAAATCATTTTATGGTAGGTTTTGATGAGGGCTGAATAAACCTTTTTAACCTTAGGATCATAAGAAATTCCATCATGCTCGTTCCAGCACATTGAGGGGTGGGACTATTTGTTAAGATTTTACGCTGTGTTTGTGTCACCACAATGACACAAATCAATGCATAATCTATTTTCTCAATTTACTTTCCGGCGCACAACTTGGTCAGTGCAGAAAATTCACTTAAAAAGCTGCTTTACATTACTGAGCACAAAGAGATTGGTCCATGGCTGGTGCATAGGCATTCCCATGCAACAAACCATGGTTTTTGATGCAAAACCCTATCTACTAAAAATAGCAGACAGGGTTTCACCTAAAAAATAACACAGATTTCCAATAGGCATTATCAAGTAGAAATGCTTTTATTTCGCCTTTCTTTTCCGACTTTTCATGTGTGCTGCACTGTACAGCACAGATACAAAATAAGAAACGTGTTAAAGTTAGTCTAAGCATAGTATTTTGTACTGGAAGGTTAACCTTCCAGTACAAAACCTATGCTAGACTCACACGGACACCCTTGCACTATGGTGCAAAGGTATGTGCATGGTGCATGAGTGCCTAATTGAGCGCGAGCACTAGGGAGATATGGGACTCCCTGCTCTCTCCTTGTAAGGCAAGGCAGCACAGCATGTTTGGCTGCTGCGTTGTGTGAGAATTTAGTAAATCTGGGCCAACATCTTTTGTGCTGCTCAAGTAGGTGGTTATCAAATCAAGGGGCAAGTGTTTTCTTTTTGGGCTTGATCACTATTTCAGGAATGAGACCACAATAATCCAAGAATTAACACTTATCACTTAATCTTCTATATTAATGTCAGCCTCTGGTATATCCCACTGCAGCAGATTTCTACAATTGACTTCATCCTGTTTATAGCATTGTCTATTATTTGGCGGTTTACAACTCATCAGAGGTGGAGAAGGCTTCACCACCACCATTGAAGGGACCGCATAATGTTTAGTCCAGATGAATAGGAAAACGATATTCATGCTCAAGAACCCTAAATTGTAAAAATCCTGATCCAACAAATGTCTTGCTGAATGAGTGAGACCTTTAACTCGCTGGGTCTTCTGAATGGCTTCCAGGTCTTTAATTAGATTTTAATATGTCAACCGAGTATCAGAATCAAAGTGCAAATTCACGTCTCCAATTATATTAAAAATGGCTGACCCCATCGCACATGGTACAATACTCTCCACTACCAATTCCAGAAACTTCTCTCTTCTCCAGCCCAGGAGGCCAGTAGACAAGCACTCCAGAAAAAGTACAACTTTTGGTGAAACCAACTGAGAATAGGGCACTCTCACAATATGGGATTAAACACTGCTCCAAATTACATGAGTAGACATCTTTACAAATTAGAGAAATACCTTGCATCCCTACCACAAACTCTATCTAACCTTCGATACCATATCCCTCCGGCAGTGCAGGAGCAGAATCCGGATTGGTGTGTTAATGGAGCCAGGTTTCTGTTAGGAATAGGGCATCCGAAGCATGATCCATAATACAGTCAAAAGTATCAGCTTTATGGCAAACCAAGGAGCGATAGTTTGACTAAACATTTGCAAGCTGTCTGCCTTCCCTCCCCACCAACTGAAGCAATAATAATTGGCAGCATGTAACACAAAGTCACACACCTTGCACCTATCTTCCCACATATCAAGGTTAAAAGGGTTTGTGCACTTCAGAGTGTAAGCAATTGAGGCGAAGAATAGTGAAAGCTGTGCCTGGAGAAAGTAGCATAGTCCCTGGCCCTGCCCAGATATGGACAGGTGAGACATACTTGCCTTACTTTTTCTCATCATGGTGTTCAGCAAGGAAAGGGATGAACAAAAGAAAAAGAGGATGCTGGGCCTATCAGTACTGATGGTGGACATCCATCCAGCACACATTATGCTTGACAATCTAAAATCTTTGAATTTTATGTGCATTAGGATATGTGCAAATGAGAGAGAACCCAGGAATGAAGTGGTCAGACACGGATATCATTTACTGGCATAGGCCAGCAGAATCTCTTACCAGTGCAAGACTTTACATGCTAGGTGACTAATGAGTGGCCTGTCAGAATTGCAAAAAGCTGGAACATTGAACAATGATTCGGGAAGATTGAAATCAGCACCACTGAGTGAAGTGAATTAGTCAATATAATAGCTATTCAGTCCTGCCCAAAAGTGGCAAACCTCTGAATACAAAGACAGGAAAATTGAAAAGAAAATATACTAGATATACTAAGCCTATAGAAGAGCCTTTCACTGATATAAGTGAGATCATCAATCACTTCAAAGAACATAAGAAGGCATATAAATCAGCAAAAAATGAAAATCTAAATAAGAAAGGACAGTAGCAATGTCAGAGAATTTAAATGGAAATATACAACTAGAGCAAAATCTTCATCCCAAGACGCATTAATTGCCTGACTCAAATCTGTAGCGCTATCACAATAGAGCCTGAGTTCCGCTTTCCTGGAGGTGGGAGGTACTCACATGGTTCTTTTCAAAAAGCAAAAAAGGAGTTTCTTTCTAAGATGTGGGACAAAACCTTGGAGTTATTTATGTAATGACATAGTGTGAGAAATTGGGTGGTTGGTTGTGGAGATGTTAACCCGATTCAAGTAGCAGTCTGGGTGAACCCTAAAAGTCGCTAAATTAACTTATGCTTAAACCATTGGTAGCTTGTAATAAAGTGAAAACACAACACATGAAAAATCCCACACCAATTTAGAAAAATAGAGTACATTTTAATAAGTTATTTGACACCAAAACAAAAAATGACAAAAAACCCAATCAGAAGAACTTTAGCTATGAAAGTTTAGGATAAAATCTTTCACCTAAGAGATCAAAGTACCAACCAGGAATGTCTAATTATGCAAGACCGGGTTAAAGTCCAAAGAAATGGATGACCCACTATGGAGTGCGAGTCAGATACAAAAAGTGGAATGGGCCCAGTCGGCAGTTACCTTTGTACTTAGAAGAAATTTGCAGAAAAAGTCTCTGAGAACATAGAAGTTCTGTGGGGCAAGGCTGCATGCAGTGTCCGAGGAGAAGGCGTTATTGTCAGGGAGCCCCTGCATGAAGTTGCAGTGAATATTTCTATGTTTGGACCTAATCTCTTTTTTGGAAGTCGAAAATCGCCAGCAAGTGGAACTGTCGTATGTAGCCGACGAGAGTTCTACGAGGTTTGATACCCCTTTGGCCAAGGACAACTGAACAGGATATGCTGCTGCAGAGGAGAACGTGGCAAGAGCTGCAGTGAATTAAGGCCAACCAGCGATGCACCTTGGGTGGATAGACTAGCTGGTTGGTTCTACTCTCCACTCGGTTCTTAGAGCAGTTTTTGCCCAAAAATATTCTAAGTGCCATCAAACTTGGATTTTGGCTATCTGGGAACATTTAACACTACCACCAAGGGTCCAGGACTAGAGCAGCACCATTTGTTAGACTCAGGCTTGACCCAGATGCAGGTTCAATATGTTTTGCGCTTTTCTGTCCCTGAAGCTCTGATCAGGAGGACAATCACCTAGCCCTTGGAGCTACTCTCGTAGTACAGTTTTCAAGAAGTGGAACATGGCTAAGAAAGCAGGGCAGACATTTGAGGATTCAAGGCATGCTGCAGGCAGCAAAGCAATCCTTCCAGGTGTGGCAAAGCAGTCATCTAAAGTATATAGCAGGCCACAGCATCAGGCAGTCCTCTAAGAGTCCGTCCGCAGGTCCAGAAAGTGAACTGAAGAGTGGGTCTGAAGGTCCTAGTTTTATACCCAACACCTTCTTTGAAGTATAAGACATTTCTCGAGAATTCTCTTTGAAGTACTTGAAGTTTCTTGCCACCCCTGCCCTGGCTACAGGCTGGTTGAATTAACAATTCAGCTGTGACAAGTCCTTTGTGTGAAGGCATGGCACAGCCTATTGGTTTGCAAGTAGGGCTGTACCTAGCTATGCCCCCTATCCTGCCAATGAAGCCCCATCCAGGCACACTTAATCCCTCTATTGTGAGGCTATCTAGGAGGAATAAACAAAGTCTAACTGCTGACTACACCCAGCCATATCGCTCAGGAACAGGCTGCAAGCGCCAAATAGGGCAGGAAAATGCTAATTTTCTAGAAGGGACATTTTCAAAATTGTAACAAAAATCTGACTTTACCATTAAAGAGGATTTTAAAGGACAAATTCTCAGACACCAAACATGAACTGCTACCTGTTCCTAATCAAAACTCAGTACTAATTAAATGTAATAAGGCAACTCAATGTTATCTTATGGGAAAGGGAGTCCTCAAAGTAGTGAGAAATTAATTTATGTGTTTTTTGCTACCAGGACATGTAAAACTTAAAAGCATATATCTAATCTTTTGATTGCAATCCACCCTATGCTATTGGCTGCCTAGGGCCTCCCTTAGGGGTAACACATGGAAAAAAAGGGGAGCTTAAGGCTTGGTAAAAGGATTATTTTGGCAAGTCAAATGGGCAGTTTAAAACTGCTTTCTGGCTGCAGTGGCAGGCCTGAGGCATGTTTTAAGGGGCTTCTTAAGAGGGTGGCACAAATAGTGTTACAGGCACACTAGTAGCATATAATTTACCAGCCCTTGGTATATGGTATGCCACTTTACTAGGGACTTATAAGTAAATTAAATATGCCAATTGGGTGTAAACCAATTTTAGCATGTTTTAGGGTGCACTTTAGCACTGGTTAACAGCAAAAATGAATTTAGGAAAAATATTTAGGGTGAAGGCAAAATGTTTGGGGGTGACCCTGCAGAGAGGGCCAAGTCCAACACGGAGGTGCTAGGTATCCATTTAGTTTGGACACTTAACTCTATGTTCTGCTCCAAAAGAGTGATAGGAATTAAGACAGACAAAGGTTCACAGAAGAGTAGAATAGCAGAAGACCATGTTCCCATAGAGGTAGAGACGAAGAGGAACAAATAAGAGTGAAAGCATTTACTTGCTACGAATTATAAATATAAGACATATATTCTTTTTTATGAAATAGCAATTGTTCAAAGGAGTTAAAAAATGCACTTAAAAAAGCACAGGAGTAGGTGATTTCATACTTTACAATTCTTAGATTAGAACATAGAAATCACAATGTACGTTGGGAATTTTGTGACTACTTGTCTGAATTCATTATTAGATAGCTTTTATGAAGGCTCCTTGAAAATTCAGCCCAAGAAGTTCAAACCCCTCAGAGCTGATATTCAATGGGTTATAACCATATTGCATTGTTATTTGCCAACAAGCTAATTTTTCTGGAAAGATTGCAGGGTAGGAACAATGACAGTTAAATGCATCATGACTATGGGCCTTGTTTAGATCTCGGCAGATGGAACACTCTGTCACAAACGTGACGTATCACGATCTCCATAGAATATTATAGGATAGTAATACAGCAGACGGATATCCGTCACATTTGTGATGGAGTTTTCCCCTCCTCCAAGATCTAATTTAACTTAACATAATGATTGAGACATTGGCCATGGAAACAAAGTTGCAAATCTCTCTCCTCTGCAGAATCCTCTTGATTTTCCAAACTTAACATACTTGTTATTACCTGGGTGGACTATTGTAATAAAGTCTACCATATCCTCTAGGTGCCAAATGTATTGAAAAGCTTTCAAGAGTAAAAATACAGGCAGCCAGACTGTGTCTTTTGATAATTAAGCATCACCACACCAAAGCAAGGCTTGCATGCTTCCCACTGTTTTACCTCTGAATTCAGGATCAAGTCAAAAGCACCTTATTTTAAACAGAACAAATACTGGGACAAAATCCTGGCTGCCCTTGTAAATTAATCCTTTGCTGTGATTAAGCCAGATAACAACACTCCTTGTGAGCTTACATGATAAAACAACAGTGTTTAAGAAGCATGGTGGAAGATCTTCGTAGATACCATATACCTAGGAGATCCAGGGTGCACAGTTATGGATCGGCCTCAGGTCTTTGCTCTGTTTGAAAGCTCAGTGGCCTAAGTGGAGTTTAGCACTATACAAAGGTCCTATAAAAATAACAACACAGCTCTAGTCTATTTTTGGTTGTCCACAAATAATACGAATGTACAGTATATATTCCTAAAAATATATGTTGCTTCATAACAGCATTTTTGTAAGCACTCAAAATGCTTAATGACATAGTAACTGCGGCAAACATGGACAAAATGATGTCCCGAGGATCAGACAGTACTGTTAAATAAGGAAGCCAGGATTACTACTCAGGGATTAGTCTAACCACTGCACCACCTTAAAATCATATTCACCCACACAATCATAAAAATCCATGCACATAATGCATCTTCACACGCCATACACAAGCATACACTCAGTCAGTCAATGATGATGCTGGCTGTTCTGTTGATGAGGTGGTTAAAGATCTCTGTATTGAAGAAGACTACACTTGTGACAGTTGTCTATGTCTAAGTGTACACAATAAATGTACTCCACATGGTGTGCATCTAACTAGTAATGAGGTTTTCCATCAACAAGCGACAAAAGATCTGCACTATTTAGAAGATAAAGTTCTTGGGACCTCGAGAAATTTCCACAAAGATAACCTAACTAAGAAAGAAATACTAGCCTTTTCTGGCATAGAAAACAACAGCTCACTTATACGTAAGGCAGATAAGGGAGGTCAAAATTGTTCTGATGAACAGATGTAACAACAAGAAGGAGGTGTATAGGCAACTAAATGACATCTAGGGGCCTATTATGATGCCAAGCACCAGACAACGTCTCGGAAACAGGTCTGACCGAACTCCGGTTAGCAGCCTGACCACCTCATTATGATGCGACAGACATTTCCGTACGGGAGCTTCTGTTAGGGCCGTAAACTGGCCGTAGTACATGCTCCCATAGGCAAATGTGAGGTGGTGTTAATCACTGAACCTCAAGGTGCCTGCCACAGGGTGTAGGGATTAACAGGAGGGGAACCATAGGTGCCACCTCAGCCACCAACCGGAGGCCACAAAGGACACATTCCGACAAGGATTCTATGTCAGAAAGGCCGGCATAGAAACCCTGCCGAAAACCGTACATCGTAATCTGGACGGCATAACCCGCCGTCCTTTTGGATTACAGGCCGGTATCGACTGGTCGACAGGCTCCTTGAGCCTGTTGGAAGCTAGCCAGAATGACCGGCCGGTTTCAAATCTGACTGGCTGAATCAAAATCAGCCCGTCTGAATTTAAACTGACAATGTTGGTCGTAAGGCCTCTGACCTGATGACCAACATCGTAATAGTCCCCGAAGTGTTATAAAAAACTTGCCCAAAGTCCACATCTCTTAGCAACACTTCAAATAAATGACACACTTTCTCATTGGAAAGAAGTGGATCTGTTGTCTGAAACCGAATACAATTTCCTAAAAGTTGGCAGGGTATGCTCAGACGTGAGTCCCTTGCTCACTTTGCCACTGGATTCAAGCAAGCCTGGCTGAAGACGGCTGAAATGCCAGAAACCGGTCCTAGGAAGCTTGTTTCCGGTCCAGGGAAGACATGGCTTGGCAGTTTGGGCTGGACTGTTCCCATGAGGCACAGGGTCAGACTGATTTGCATATGGCCATGTCTGAACTGGGGTGGCAGAGTGGGCTAAAGAACAGTGATGGATTAAACCCAGATCAGTTGACTGGGGGTGAGTGTTTGCAATGTTCAACTCTCCGTCCATCATTTCCTTTGGTTTTTGCTTTGTTCGCCATAAGTTGGCAGGGTATGCTCAGACGTGAGTCCCTTGCTCACTTTGCCACTGGATTCAAGCAAGCCTGGCTGAAGACGGCTGAAATGCCAGAAACCGGTCCTAGGAAGCTTGTTTCCGGTCCAGGGAAGACATGGCTTGGCAGTTTGGGCTGGACTGTTCCCATGAGGCACAGGGTCAGACTGATTTGCATATGGCCATGTCTGAACTGGGGTGGCAGAGTGGGCTAAAGAACAGTGATGGATTAAACCCAGATCAGTTGACTGGGGGTGAGTGTTTGCAATGTTCAACTCTCCGTCCATCATTTCCTTTGGTTTTTGCTTTGTTCGCCATAAGTTGGCAGGGTATGCTCAGACGTGAGTCCCTTGCTCACTTTGCCACTGGATTCAAGCAAGCCTGGCTGAAGACGGCTGAAATGCCAGAAACCGGTCCTAGGAAGCTTGTTTCCGGTCCAGGGAAGACATGGCTTGGCAGTTTGGGCTGGACTGTTCCCATGAGGCACAGGGTCAGACTGATTTGCATATGGCCATGTCTGAACTGGGGTGGCAGAGTGGGCTAAAGAACAGTGATGGATTAAACCCAGATCAGTTGACTGGGGGTGAGTGTTTGCAATGTTCAACTCTCCGTCCATCATTTCCTTTGGTTTTTGCTTTGTTCGCCATAAGTTGGCAGGGTATGCTCAGACGTGAGTCCCTTGCTCACTTTGCCACTGGATTCAAGCAAGCCTGGCTGAAGACGGCTGAAATGCCAGAAACCGGTCCTAGGAAGCTTGTTTCCGGTCCAGGGAAGACATGGCTTGGCAGTTTGGGCTGGACTGTTCCCATGAGGCACAGGGTCAGACTGATTTGCATATGGCCATGTCTGAACTGGGGTGGCAGAGTGGGCTAAAGAACAGTGATGGATTAAACCCAGATCAGTTGACTGGGGGTGAGTGTTTGCAATGTTCAACTCTCCGTCCATCATTTCCTTTGGTTTTTGCTTTGTTCGCCATAAGTTGGCAGGGTATGCTCAGACGTGAGTCCCTTGCTCACTTTGCCACTGGATTCAAGCAAGCCTGGCTGAAGACGGCTGAAATGCCAGAAACCGGTCCTAGGAAGCTTGTTTCCGGTCCAGGGAAGACATGGCTTGGCAGTTTGGGCTGGACTGTTCCCATGAGGCACAGGGTCAGACTGATTTGCATATGGCCATGTCTGAACTGGGGTGGCAGAGTGGGCTAAAGAACAGTGATGGATTAAACCCAGATCAGTTGACTGGGGGTGAGTGTTTGCAATGTTCAACTCTCCGTCCATCATTTCCTTTGGTTTTTGCTTTGTTCGCCATAAGTTGGCAGGGTATGCTCAGACGTGAGTCCCTTGCTCACTTTGCCACTGGATTCAAGCAAGCCTGGCTGAAGACGGCTGAAATGCCAGAAACCGGTCCTAGGAAGCTTGTTTCCGGTCCAGGGAAGACATGGCTTGGCAGTTTGGGCTGGACTGTTCCCATGAGGCACAGGGTCAGACTGATTTGCATATGGCCATGTCTGAACTGGGGTGGCAGAGTGGGCTAAAGAACAGTGATGGATTAAACCCAGATCAGTTGACTGGGGGTGAGTGTTTGCAATGTTCAACTCTCCGTCCATCATTTCCTTTGGTTTTTGCTTTGTTCGCCATAAGTTGGCAGGGTATGCTCAGACGTGAGTCCCTTGCTCACTTTGCCACTGGATTCAAGCAAGCCTGGCTGAAGACGGCTGAAATGCCAGAAACCGGTCCTAGGAAGCTTGTTTCCGGTCCAGGGAAGACATGGCTTGGCAGTTTGGGCTGGACTGTTCCCATGAGGCACAGGGTCAGACTGATTTGCATATGGCCATGTCTGAACTGGGGTGGCAGAGTGGGCTAAAGAACAGTGATGGATTAAACCCAGATCAGTTGACTGGGGGTGAGTGTTTGCAATGTTCAACTCTCCGTCCATCATTTCCTTTGGTTTTTGCTTTGTTCGCCATAAGTTGGCAGGGTATGCTCAGACGTGAGTCCCTTGCTCACTTTGCCACTGGATTCAAGCAAGCCTGGCTGAAGACGGCTGAAATGCCAGAAACCGGTCCTAGGAAGCTTGTTTCCGGTCCAGGGAAGACATGGCTTGGCAGTTTGGGCTGGACTGTTCCCATGAGGCACAGGGTCAGACTGATTTGCATATGGCCATGTCTGAACTGGGGTGGCAGAGTGGGCTAAAGAACAGTGATGGATTAAACCCAGATCAGTTGACTGGGGGTGAGTGTTTGCAATGTTCAACTCTCCGTCCATCATTTCCTTTGGTTTTTGCTTTGTTCGCCATAAGTTGGCAGGGTATGCTCAGACGTGAGTCCCTTGCTCACTTTGCCACTGGATTCAAGCAAGCCTGGCTGAAGACGGCTGAAATGCCAGAAACCGGTCCTAGGAAGCTTGTTTCCGGTCCAGGGAAGACATGGCTTGGCAGTTTGGGCTGGACTGTTCCCATGAGGCACAGGGTCAGACTGATTTGCATATGGCCATGTCTGAACTGGGGTGGCAGAGTGGGCTAAAGAACAGTGATGGATTAAACCCAGATCAGTTGACTGGGGGTGAGTGTTTGCAATGTTCAACTCTCCGTCCATCATTTCCTTTGGTTTTTGCTCTAAAAGTTGTATGTACCAGATTTCCATGTTTATACCTCTTACCGAAGGTTCACAAAAAAAGTACTTTCCCTCCAGGGCATGCCACAATATCAGGTATTGGATCAATAACAGAGCACTTATCACAATATGAAGACTAATTTCTCAAACCCCTGGTGATGGACTTTCCATCCTTCTTGAGGGATACAACTAATATCTTGATTAAGTTTGAGGATTTGGTTTGGGATGAATTAATGTGGGTGGTGACTGGATGTGGAGTCACTGTATATGTGTATTAAAATGGATTATGGATGCAAGGCAGTAGAGGTTTTCTTTTCTAACACAGGGCTAACTATCATGAACACAACAAGCTGTTACTAGAGATGGTGGAATGTATTCTATCTAAAAACTTCTTTCTATATGATGCCACATGGCTCCAACAGCTTCAAGGCACAGCACTGGGGTCTTATTGCCCAATCATAAGCAATCGTCCTCATGGGGTGGGTGGAGCATGTCCATGCTTGGGCCCCATCAGCAGCACAATGGGTGAAGAATGTATACCACTGGGGACGATATGTAGACAACGTTATTGTTGTCTGGACAGTGAAAGAGACAGATTTTAGGTCTTATTTTGACTATTTAAACAACAACCCGTTCAATGTGAAATTTACATTGAACATGTCTCAACCCCGTATCCAGTTTCTGGATGTAGAATTCTATATAGAACACTATACTGTTCAGATTACCCTGTTCCGTAAGGAAACAGCGGTTAATAGCATCCTACATTATCAAAGTGCAGACCCTCCATGCACTAAATGGGCCATTCCTTACGGAGAAATGATCCTTATGCGTAGAAATTGCAGTGAGGATAAATCGTTTGATAAATACACCAATCAAGCAATCTTGAGGCTTAAGAACAGGGGTTACAAGGAAGATGACCTGCAACAAGCAGCAGTTAGAGCACAACGTTTAAACACAGTAATACTCTGAGGGTTAGAGATAAGAACACAATGGAACAACTGTTGTTTATTACCACCAATTCTAGCATGAACCAAGACGTTTTTAAGATCTTAAACAAACACTGGTCACTGTTGAAAGAGGTGCCTGGGGTAGAACGAAATCTCAGTAAGAGACCTTGCATAACCTATAGAAGGTGTAGGATCATCAGAGAAATGATCTGTCCCAGCTATACGCAACTGAACACGAAACTGCAGGACATGTGGCTACAACGTCCAAAAGGTTTTTTCCCTGTGGCAGTTGCAAGGTGTGTCACTTGGGAGTAAAAACCATGAGGTTTGAGTACAACACTAAGAGAATGCATACCATAAAACACTACATAAATTGTCAATCATGCTATGTTATTTATGTAATCATTTGTATTTGTGAGAAGATCTGTAAGGGGAGCACTATACATAGTAGGGCATGCCTAAATGGGGACCATTCATATTTCCTAGTGTCACATGAATGTAATGCAGTGAAGAATAGAGCCAATTTCAAATTCCATGCTATAGATCTGGCCCTCCTCAATCGGAGAGGAGGAAATAGAGAACTGTGGATTTGAGAATTGAGGTGGTTCATGAATGATGCATGATCTATTGAACCTTGGAAGGTGATGAGAATCTTTGGATACATAATTGACTAATGAAGAGTGCGGTATAGACGCTACTGGAAATGATGAAACATTGAGTGATAAATATTTTGGAAAGTGATGCCAATTCCTATGTGTATAAGTGATTAGCGACCCACAGAGCTCACTAGTTATATAGAAACAATAAATAGCAAGATTGTACAAGTGACTACTGACCCATAGAGCTCACTAGCTTTACAGAAATAATAAACAAAAAGGTCTTTTTTTTGTCAAAGTATAGTCGTGGCATGTCAAAGGATTAATGCTTTTGATAGTTTGGTTTTCCTTTTTAGGCAGTTTGGGAGACTGCAAATACGGTACAGAATTTTTCTACAAGCAATTTGATGGTGTGTCAATGCAACAGTAAACAATTAAGAGTGGCAATAAACAAACTATGCACGTATGCGTAGTAAGGGAAAAATCCAGCAGTCTAGTACACAAGATGCTGAAACAGTTGTATGCTTCTATATAAGTAATGGACAGGAAATACATAAGAACTAGCCCACAAACGCAGGCGTGGTGACAGCTTGAATTGACGGTCTAGTTGAAATGGGGGTTTGGGGGCAGCTGAACCTAGTGAGATCTGCCCCCGTGCAGTTTGGGAGGGGTCTGGGCTGGCCAGATCAGCCATTTTGTGGTTTGGGGCTTTTTTGGGGTGTAGCCCAATTGTAGCCCAATTATAGCCCAAGTAGCCCTATGTTTATATAATCTTATGAGGGGATTTTCCAGCCAACGTTTTAGGTTTTGGTGACCTGGTGGCTGGCAGCAGGGTAGCTAGTAATAGTTTTCTTGGCTGTTTAGTTAGCTATTTTCTTGGCTGTTTAATTAGCTGTGTTTAGCGAGTTAGGAATAGTTATGCAGGATTATAAGGTCTCGGAGGCGGTGCGCCTGCTGAGCGAGGCAGGCCGCCTTTGATGTATTGTTCCCTTCAGCTGCAGAGCTTTTGCGCCCTCCTGGGCGTTCTTCTACAGGGGTGGCGGCCGCCATCTCGGCATGCATGTCCCCGAGGCGGGCGAGAAGAAAAGTGGTGAGTTTTAGGGGCTGCTCTTAGGCCCAAAGAGCGGCCCATTTCTCCTCAGATACGCCGGAGCCTCACTCGCATTCCGAGGCTCCGGCGAGAGTGTGCATGGGCGGTTTTGAGGTTTGGGAGGTGGAGGGGGTATAACCGGCTGGGTTAGGCAGGGTGAGGGCCTGAGGGATTTAGAAGGGGAACTTGGGTTTGGGGAGTGGAGATGGGAGGAAGGTAGAAGGAGTTTGGGCAAGGCCAGGGCTTAAATGGATGTTGGGGGGAAGAGGAGGGGATCCCGGGGGATTGGGAGACGGCTGGGGGGTAGCAATGCCTAGGAAGGGCTAGATATTTTCACCTCATGGAATGAGGAGGTGAGGGCCATTAGTAGAGTGGGTCAAGTGGATGCTTATCTTGCACAGGGAGGGTCAGCTGGTTTGGAGGGCAAAGGTTTAAATTTGACAAGACGGGGCAAGAGGGCAAAGGGGGGGAACAGAAAGCTTGGTAGGTGGGCCCAGCGGACAGGTCTTGACCAGGACCGGCCAGGGTTAGACATGGCTGGGCTGGAAAGGAGTGAGGAGAGGAGGGGGGTGAGTGACAGGGAAGTAGGTGATTTGTTTAAGGTAGTGTGTCAGTGGGCAGAGAAGACTTTTGGCTTAAATAGGAAAAGGAGAAGGAAGACAGGGGATAAGTATCAGAGACCCGGCACACCAAACCAATCATTTATATTGCAGGGCGAGGACTCACGTCTGGGTGCGGACTTGGCAAAGCAGGGTGCGGTTTACTATCACCGATAAAGAAGGGAGGGTGGAGCCTCGTGTGACATACCCGTTACCATTGGGGGATTCCAGTGCGGCCAGCACATGTAGGCCCGAGCGGTCTCGCTGGCCCCAACACCTGATGGACCTCAGTGGTCTGCAGGACTGAAAACCCGCAGGAGAACGCAGTAAAAGGACTCAGCGGTGTACTGGAGGGTGCGGTCGGTGCCCCCGGAGCCGCGGAGTTATGGACCCATGAGGGACCCCCATGTGGGCTTGCGCGAAGGCGCGGAGTTAGATTTCGATGAGGAGAGCCTTGAGGAAGGCAAGCTTAGAGATGATTTAGTTGGGGTGGGGGGGATAAGAGTAATGTCCCTCAGAGGGTTTTTCAGGTTTCCAGAGGAGAGTCAGAGCCTACGGCAAGGCCAACCAAGTCGGGATCGACCACGGGGCCACTGGCAAGGCAAACTGCAGCAACACGGGCACCCTCCTTAGAGCCAGGTAAAACATATGGAAAGAGGAAGGGGCTCGTAATGGTCTCCGTGGGGACGGGAGGAGAGGGGTTTTTTGGGGGGGGGAGAGTTAGGTTGCGCATGGGCAAGTATGTTTTAGACATAGGGGTGGGTATCGAGGAGGAAGGTAAGAAGGTTTCGGCCAAGCCAGTGATTAGCAAAGGCACAGAAAAATCTGATAAGGGAAGAAACCAGCGGAGATAATAAAGGTAAGCTTGAAAGTAAAGAGTTGTAGATTAAGAGACACCCTTATATGGGAGTGACTGTCATTGAGGGCACATTTGATGCTGGTGACTAAAGAGTGCATATGGAAAGGTGAATAAGTTGAAATGCTAAAGTTATTGCACAGGGAAGTGCACGCAAAAGAAGGGTCTATAGAAGAGGAATGCGAGCTGGCTAAGCGGCCAAGGGTTCCTCTGGCCAAAGAGAACTGGACAGCAGCTTTCTTGATTCATGTTAGTGTTTACTGGGAGAATTTCCCGGAACGCTGCGTAGCACTATTCAAGTATGTGAAGGTCATTCGCAAAGCGCAGATCACAGTGCGGGGGGTTTATGCATGGGCACAATACGATGAGGAATTCAGGGCCCATATGGCCTGGGATACTGAGGCAAAAATGGGGGAAACTTGTCACGGATTTTGGCAGCACATGATTGGGGCTTCCAGGGGCATGGGGGGCCTCCTGGGATTTCAATAAAGGGTGGTGCACGACCACATTTTGCAGATTTCTCCATGAGTGCACAAAATGCAGGGGGAAACATACCTTGGTTTACTGTTTTGGGGTAGTAGTGGTTTTCATCAAAGGGGGGGTAGCAGAAGCAGCGGGGGGCAACACAGGGAGACATCAGTAGCAGCATTTTTCGGGGTCACGGAGAGCTAAGGGTTTTCTGGGACAAAAGGCTCATGCGCCAGTTAAGGCAGACAAATTGGAGGCAGCCTTACAGAGTTAAGACGACCAGAAGGCTGCAGAAGTACTAAGGGAAGGGTTCAAAGTGGGGTTTTCGTTTGGGGTATGCAGCTCCTAGACACAGGCTTTGGTCAGAAAATTTGAAGTCAGCAAAGAACATTCACAGTTTGGGCAAGAGAAATTAGACAAAGAGGTGAGGAAAGGGAGAATGGTGGGCCCTTTCCCAGTTTGGCCTCCGGACAACTTGATTGTGTCACCAAATGGGGTGGTGCCCAAGAAAAAACCCGGGCAATCAGGCTTATTCAGCATTTATCATGGCCAGAAGGGTTCCCGTGAATGATTTTATCGATGAAAAGGAAGCTGCTATTTTTTACTTGTCTGTTGACGTGACCATGTCACTGGTAGCAACGGCAGAAATGGCAAAATGCGACATAAAATCGGCTTTCCGTTTGCTTCCAGTCCATCCAGATGATTGGGATCTTCTGTGTATCCATTTCAATGGTAAATGGTAGGTGGACAAGGCATTACTGATGGGCTGTTCTAAGTCATGTGCATTGTTTGAATGTTTTAGCACCTTTCTGCAGTGGCTGTTTTAAAAAAGGACAAGGCACATGTGAGCGACCCATTACTTGGATGTTTTTTTCTTTGTTGGAACCTCTTGCTCCACGGAGGGCCAGGAGGCCCTGGAAAACTTCAAAGAGCTGACGGGGAATTTGGGAGTGCCATTGGCACACGAAAAGACGATGGGCCCCAGCACGGCACTGTCTTTTCTTGGAATTGAAATTGACTCCAGAAAAATGCAAGCCCGGTTACCGGATGATAAAAGGGATAAAATGCTGGAATTGCTTAACGCAAAGGACGGGGCACATGATAGTGGCCCATTACTTTGATGTTTTTTTCTTTGTTGGAACCTCTTGCTCCACGGAGTGCCAGGAGGCCCTGGAAAACTACAAAGAGCTGACGGAGGAGTTGGGAGTGCCATTGGCACCCGAAAAGACGATGTGCCCCAGCATGGCACTGTCTTTTCTTGGAATTGGATTGACTCCAGAAAAATGCAAGCCCGGTTGCCGGATGATAAAAGGGATAAAATGCTGGAATTGCTTAACGCATAGGACGGGGCACATGATAGTGACCCATTTCTTTGATGTTTTTTTCTTTGTTGGAACCTCTTGCTCCACGGAGTGCCAGGAGGCCCTGGAAAACTTCAAAGAGCTGACGGAGGAGTTGGGAGTGCCATTGGCACCCGAAAAGACGATGTGCCCCAGCATGGCACTGTCTTTTCTTGGAATTGGATTGACTCCAGAAAAATGCAAGCCCGGTTGCCAGATGATAAAAGGGATAAAATGCTGGAGTTGCTTAACGCCATGCTGGCACAGGATAAAGTAATGGTCAAAGAGATACGGGCCTTGCTAGGGCATCTCATTTTTGTATGTAGGGTAGTGAGAGTAGGGAGAACCTTTTGCAGGAGGCTAGTGGGGGCATTAGCGGGGAACAGATTGCCTCATCATTACACGGGCCTTTCTCAGCAGGCGTAAAAGAAGATTTGAGAATGTGACAAGTTTTTCTGCAAACTTTCAATGGCATTACACTGGCACGGGAGGGGGATCTCATTTGGGATGTGCAGATATTTTCAGATGCAGCAGGAAGCAGAGGTTTTGGCCTCTACTGACAGGGGAAGTGGTGTGCCGAGCAGTGGCTGGCAGAATGGAAGGAAGGGGGTAGGTCCATTGCATTTCTGGAGTTCTTCTCCTTAATTGCGGCAGTGACACTATGGGGTAGTCAGCTTGCGCATAGGAAGGTGACTTTTGGAGTTTATAATAGGGCGGTTGCGGAGATTGTGAACTGTCAGTCAGCAAGGGTTATAGTTGCTGAGGGTTTGGTCCTCGGTTGTTTGCGTCATGATATAGCGTTTGGAGCACTGCACGTTCCAGGTGTGGACAATGACATAGCGAATGCTTTGTCGCGTTCGCTGTGGGGGAGATTCTGTGGGTTGGCCAAGGACGCTAACAGGATCCCGACGCCCATGCCTCAGCTGTTGTGTTGTACATAGGCAACACAAGATGCTACAACTGGTGGTAGGATCACTTGCTAAGTTTACTAGGATAGCCTATAATCTAGCATAGAATGGGTTTTGCTGTCAGGCGCCCAGCGGCGCTCGAATGAGTTACAGCGAAGGGACGATTAGATTCAGTTTATCCTGGATATGATTGGAAAAGGCTTACCTAGGGTGTCAATTGCAAGGAAATTAGCGGGAATTGCATTCATGGGTAAATTGCTCTGGGGTTACATGCCTTCAGCGGGTGAATTGGGCTCAAGGATGCTAGAAGGGTGAGCCAGGGAGCGTGGCCAGCTGAATGCGGTTAGGAGACCCTTGTCATGGCAGTTGCTGAGCAGAGTAATACAGATTTTGCCTAGGATTTGCACGCACGCCTTCGAGTCATGCCTGTTTTCCACATTGATGGTGGATGTTTTTTGGTGCATTTAGAGTGTCTGAGTTGTTAGGGGACAGAAGGGGTAGGGGGGATCGGGTGGGAAGATGTGGTCTTGCGCGCTGCGGGTATACATATATGGTTAAAAAAGTCCAAAAGGGATCAGAAGGGCAAGGGAAAATGGGTGTTGTTGCAGGCTCCATTGCCTAAGCTTACTTGCCCTTATAGATGGGGGCTTCACTGGCGAGCAGCAACCAAGGATATCTGGGAGTCAGTTTTTGCGCATGCGAATGGGAAAAGAGTTACAGCCTTCCAACTGCTAGCGGTGCTGAGGAAGGCACTGAAGGAATTGGGCATACACGGTGCAGGTATAGGGACACACTCTTTCCGAATTGGGGCAGCATCTGAGGCAAGCAATAGAGGGTGTGGACAGGGTGATATCATGCGCTTGGGGAGGTGATCCTCAGATTGTCATAAGCAATACTTACGCATCAGGGATAAGGAATTTAGCGCAGTTGTTACAATGCATAAGCTCACGCAATGTTTCTCGTTTCAGGTTCGGTGGCTAGCCCCCCTTTCGTTGGAAATGTCAATCTGGGTTGTGGGACACTCCTTCGTGAAGTGGGCGCACGTAAAAGCACGAGAAAGTTATTTCGGATGGAATCTTGGTTTTAATAATAAACTGTTTAAAGTGTTATGGAAAGGAAAAGGGAGCATGTTTTGGAAGGAGCTGATTCCGTGTCTTAACGGTCTGTTAGTTGGGGTCGGTGTCTGGACAGTTTGGTCGTACATTTGGGTGGAAATAATTTGTGTAAAGAGAAGGGCATCGTCCTGAGGAGACACAGGAAGAGGGACTTAGCACTTATTAAACAACAGTGGTCAGGATGTTTTGTGTATGGACTGTGTTGTGCCCCGCCGAGTCTGGCGGAGGGCAGTTAATCCAGGAGCAGTGGACAGAGCCAGGAAGAAGCTTAATACAGAGATGTGTAGTTTTTGCAGGGAATTGAGTTTTGATAGAATTGTGCACAGGGACATTCGTTTTGATGCAGTGGCATTTTTGCCAGGAGACAGGGTCCACTTGTCAAGGCTGGGGATGGACCTTTATTTGCTGGAAATTAGAGAGGCGTTAGCCAGAATGTTAAATGTTCAGGGGCCACCCTAGAAAGTAAGAGGCCTATAGGACAAGGGGGCAGAAAAAAGGGGGCTAGGCAGTAGTGGCCTTCACCCCTTTTTCCTGGGTGGCGGGGTTTTGAAAAGTTGGCCAGAGTTGGCACAGGCTTTTCGTTAAGTATTGGAAGTTTGTGAGCAGGGGCAGGAAAAGGGTAGGCAGGTAGTCTAAGGATAGACGTTTGTTAGTTACAGTTGCAGGAAGGCAGGTAGGGAACGGGGTGTCATTGGGGGAAAAAGTTTTAACTGCAATACTGTGAAATGTTGTGTTATGTTAATGCCAGGACGGGGGAACTTTTGAGGGGATTGTAGGGGCCGGGGGGGATTAGGGGTCAGCTATTTGATGTCAGTTGTTTATTTTGTAATATGAATCTGTTTCAATAAAGCCGCCTTTTCACACACAAAATTGTCTCGGTTTCGCTTGCCCCCCTCCCTCCCAATGGTAGTATGCACCGATATACGTAATGGGCAGGAAATACATGATCACTGGCCAGTTTACGCAGGCACATTAGCATGCCAATTTGATGGTCTACTTGCTAAGGCAGGAAATGTTTCTGGGGTATTTAAGCTGGCCCAAAAAACAGTGGCTGTTTTGCAATCTTCGCCACATTTGCGTGGGCGCACCCTCAATGGGCGAACACTGGTGAGCAGCTAAGAATTAACGTACATATTTGAAATTCGTTAACCGTATGACCAGGTAATAGAGGAGTACGGGTTACTATAGTACATGGCGGGTTTACGATGTAGAGTAAGCATCATGTAGTGTAGTCCGCCGAATACGTTCTGTGGGTCATGAAGGGCTCCCTTTTCAGTAATATTGAGCCTTCCCCGATGTATATCGTTGTGCGATAAAACGAAGCACGTAGTTGCATGAGGTTCGTTAAATGCGTTACACATGTGAAGGTATCCCTATTCATTAACATGGAGTCTTTGCCGATATAAATCACTGTACGGTAAAATCAAACACGCATTTGTATGAGAGCCGTTAAACGTGTGACATACGTGAGGTTTCGGTAATATTTAAGAGGTGTAAATATTAATTTCTTGTCCCTTTCATAGCTCAAGATGACTGGGCAAATAAAAAAAAACTGTGTTGCTAGTACAATGTGGAGGGTCCAATTATGCCACTCTGTAACGCATTGGGTAGGTATATGCATTAAAAACTGCACCCCTTTCTCTTCGCCTTTTTGACAAGAATTGTCTACATCGTACGATTTTTAGTTTATACATTTTTAAAGTAGACAGTTGTGTATTCTAAATTCGATGACATTAGAGCGAATTTTTGCATTAATCCACAATGTTGGAAGAATTTTTATCGTTTTACTCTTTTCCATTCTTAGTTTATCAACTGAAGCAGCTATGGCACTACATACTCCTTGACGCAAATTATGCAGAAATTACGGACTTTGTTGAAACCTTTGTTTAACATAGGAATTAGGTGACGCATTCATTGTGGTTTTCGATTTTTTGGTCTACAGGATTCACAAACTGAATCCATGTTTGTATCAGGAGTAATTGATGGACAGGTCTTCCTTTAAGAATTGACGATAAATAACAAATTGTTTTGAAGATAAGTGAACAAATGAATTAACCCACATGGTAAAATTATTGAAGATGGGGTTTGGGACGCAAAGTCAGGTGTCTTTGCGCATTATTACGTCCTCTCGAATAGTTCGAATTTCCCCCAATGTTTGGCATCTGTGTAAGGTAGCAAAGATATAAGGATATCATTGAATTGCAAAAGGTGTTCAGCCCTTGATAGAATTAGCTGATTCCCCCCCCCCCATATGCTGGGTTGGTGGGTTAGTGGGTAAGGGCATGATTCTTTTTGTCTGTTTCCTAACAGCTGGATACTATGGCATAATTTTGTCACATCGGAAATCGATAGGAAGCACTCATTTAAGTCCATTTCTTAACAGCTCATTTCAATTACATAATGGGGAGAATCTCCTACTCTGATCTGTTATTGGTGAGAGTGTTTGAAAATGGTAAGAGAAATATGTAACTATGCATGGCATATTGAGTTCTTCTTTGACTTGTCCTGTAAATAATGGATAGACAATGTTTTTTACGCAAGGTGGTTGATTATCAGCAAGTTAAGAAATACATATGAAATTTGTTGTACTGTGTTTCAAAAAAATAAAAAATAAAAAACCCAATAAAAATCATGAAGAAACTTGGTGCTCAGTAATTAATGTAGTGTGATGTGCAATACAATTTTAATACTTTGAGCTAGAATATATTTATGTGTATAGGGATGAAATGTAAACAACATTGTCGGAATGAAAAAGTAATGTAAGTTATGTTTGCAGCCCTGAAGAAGCCCGTAAGTGGGTGAAATTGCTTGGCTGCGCGGAATTGTTTTCTTCAGCCAGAAGATTTTGAATAAAGAATTGAAAAAATTAAGAAAATCACTTCTCGATTCATCTATCTGTGATTGAAGTTGCCTCTCAATTGTGTTTTAAAACATATGTAGTATTCATGGATTAAATTTCGGGCTAGCCATTTGAGGTGGGCAACAATCGATTTTGTACTCATACAAACATAACACATGTGGTAGTATGGCAAACGGGTCCCCTAGCCGCCATTACTTGCTTAACATCTTACAGACTTGGCTGGTCCGGTGCCTGGATTGGTTGGAGGGAAAGGCACATGGGTGGTTTGAGGTGGGGGGGCCGTTTTAAAAGGGAGAGGAGTGGGCATGTGGGGACCGGATTTTGGGAGGGTTTGGGTGGGATGCACCAAAGAGGTGGAAAGTTAAGCAAGGATACAAATATCTGGAAGCTAGGAAGTGTTGGCTTACTGCAAGGTAGCATTACAATAAGGTTGTTTTGACTCATGTAGAGCCAGGAGGGCAAACCACAAGCCCCAGGAGTCTCTGCTTTCCGTGGCTGCTGTCGCCAGCATCAGCTGCACCCGGAGGCGCATAAAAGTCCAGCCCAGGTCCTGCAGCGTGGGAGCCTGTTTTGTGTACAAGGAGGAGGGGGCAGTGCAAACCACAAGCCCCAGAAGTCTCTGCTTTCCGCGGCCACTGCCGCCAGCATCAGCTGCGCCGGGAGGCGCATAAAGGTCCAGCCCAGGTCCCGTAGCGTGGGAGGCTGTTTTGTGTACAAGGAGGAGGGGGCAGCGCAAACCACAAGCCCCAGAAGACTCTGCTTTCCGCGGCCACTGCCGCCAGCATCAGCTGCGCTGGGAGGCGCATAAAGGTCCAACCCGTGTCCCGCAGCACGGGAGCCCGTTTTTGTGTACTAGGAGGAGGGGGCAGCGCAAACCACAAGCCCCAGGATTCTCTGCTTTCCACGGCCGCTGCCGTCAGCATCAACTGCGCCGGGAGGCGCATAAAGGTCCAACCTGTGTCCCGCAGCACGGGAGCCCGTTTTTGTGTACTAGGAGGAGGGGCCAGCGCAAACCACAAGCCCCAGGATTCTCTGCTCTCCACGGCCGCTGCCGTCAGCATCAACTGCGCCGGGAGGCGCATAAAGGTCCAACCTGTGTCCCGCAGCACGGGAACCCGTTTTTGTGTACTAGGAGGAGGGGCCAGCGCAAACCACAAGCCCCAGGATTCTCTGCTCTCCACGGCCGCTGCCGTCAGCATCAGCTGCGCCGGGAGGTGCATAAAGGTCCAGCCCGGGTCCCGCAGCGCGGGCATGCCCGGGCAATGCCCGGGCCAAAGGCAGGCCCATCTGCACGCGTCCAAGACCAGAGGAGGTCAGGCTGGGCCCACCCTCTTGATTCCTGCCTCCTGAATCACGAGGCCTCTGTCACAGTAAGTTTGGCCAGCCTGAAGTTCCAGTGGCAGAGAGGCTGGTAGGGAGGGAAGCGCCACCCCTTGTAACCGACTGTTCTGTTGGTATATCCACAGGAGGCTGACTAGAGGGCTGGAGGAGGCGTTTATTGTGGACATTGTAAAAAAGTTTTGACTCGGTGTAGTTGATACTTGAGCAGTGCAAGCAGACCAGGAGGGTGCTCTTTCTTCCTTAAGAACGTGCGAAGGCATACAGATTGGGGGTATACAATGGGAAAACGCAAAGGACCCACGGACCCGGGGAGAGGAGGGCCATGAGTGGTACAACAGTGACTATGGACTCTTTCCTGCAGCGGGCAGTAAGAGTGTTAGATAAAGATATAGAGCTGGCGATACGGCGTCTGTCCAGGTCTCCAGGTTCCCCCAATCCGACAGCAAAAACTCTTATGACTACAGATGATATTGACGGACTATTAAACAACTCTGGGCTGCAAGAGCTAGAGGGTTCTAATAGTTGTACTATGGACCACCAGTTACTGTTTGCGCCCACTATTCTGGTCAAAAAATGTATGGGGGCTGATGCACCTTGTGGTCAAGGTCTTGAGGGTGGTATGCACAGCAAGCAGCGGAATAAGCAACCAGCAATTACTGGATTTGCCACGTGAGGGAGACCGGTAGGAGTAGATCAGGCTGGGCTGGGGTCAGGTACAAAAAAAAGAAAGGGCCAACCGCCGGGGGCAAAGGCAAAAAGACTGAGAGCTGATACAACAGTTCAGAAGCCCTCAAGCACTCAAGTAATTACAAAGGTGGACATGACGTCCATACTAGAATCCTCCCAGGCTTCTCTGAAGGCCATGATAGACTCTCAACTGGATCCCTTGTTTCAACGTCTGTTGCTAATTGAAAACGGACTTTTCGACCTTAAATGTTGTATGCCCGCAAGGGGGGGATGATGCTACCCTGGATTCAAGGTGTCCTAATATTTCCACGGAAACGAAAGGATCTGCCCTGACTTCACATCCCATAAACACCAGGGAGCATCCATCTTCCCCTTTAATAGCTCAAAAGGGCCCTGCACAGCTACCTCTGAGCACACAAAAAATCTCCGGTCCAAATTTGGGCCATGCAGAAAGGCCCCCTACACAAGAGCGACAAGAGAAAAACACAGCTGGGGAGCCACTCCCAGGGGCAGGGGAGGACTTTATGCAGAATCTGCCCGTTATACATCTTCCACCGGAGGCAACGCCGTATGTTGTGATTCTGGGAAATGTACAAACCCTAGCCAATAGTGCTAAGGAGGACTACTCTCAATTAAAAAACAAAGTTTTATACGGGTTATCTTGTAACACGGCACTAGGCACAAGGGTAGAGAAAAATATAAATATGGTGCGAAGGGTCAACTGGGTAGGCAGCTCTCCTAAGTTTTATAAAGGTGACTGCATTATTATCAATTTCAACAGGGCCACATATTGCAGAAAGGATTTTAGTGACATCTGTGGACAATGTTGCCCTTGGCCCTCAGTCGTCCATTAAGGCTCTACCCCTCTGTTTCTTTTTAATAATTCTGAGATATCGGGCGTAATTCTTTTGCTATTAATACTAGAGCCATGACGAATAGGCAGATCCCATCTTATCCAGCGTACTCATCCCCCAGGTATACAAAGGTAAATCTTAATCCAAACCTTACGCTTTGGGTAGCACAAGGTGGGCAGCAGCCAATTTTACCCCTAAAGGAGCTTTGAAACCGTTATGCATCCCTGGATACCATGGACATCTGTGATTGACTCAGTGGGTTTTACCCTACGGACTCGGCACCTCTTATTACTAAGCAAGAACATTTACGGCAAAATAACGGGTCCTTGTGTGTAATTGAACATAATTTTATATCTTGGATTATAGCTGGCTTAGCCAGTAGGTTTCTTGACCCTCTGTGGATTTCATTCATAAAGCAATATAGTGTGATTTGCCTGCAGGAAACATTGTGCTCTGAAAGTAGTCCACCTTTGGAGAGCTATAAATCTTTTTCTGTCCCGGCCTCTCCCCCACCTGCAGGAAGATCAAGAGGAAGCCTGGCTATCTACATCTCTTTGGCGGTAGAGTGCAATATACTGGCCTTGACAACAAAGAACCCATGTTTACAATCCTTGGTACTAAGTAAGGGGTGCCATAAACTGTGTATTATCAATTTTTATAATTTGACGCCCTGTGTAAAGGATGTGTGCAATATCTCCCTGTTGGGCTCCTTTTTAATGAAACATGTTAACGCCACTTTTAAAAAAACTCGTTGGGATTTTAACATTCACCCATGTGGTGACCCTAGGACTTCTACCTAAGCTGACCTGGGTTGTCCACGTGTGAGGGGATCTCATTTTGAACACACCCCACAAGGTGACACGCTGAATGGTCTTTCACAAGATTTTGATTTATCGTCCCTCATGTGCTTATTTGGCCCCCGTATTAAGGCACTTATACCATCATTCAAAGGTCGGGGAGGTGAGTCATTTATTGACTTTATATTGGTATCGACACCTCTATTCTCGATTTAATATACATGCCAGTGTATATAGTGATCACAACCCCTTGTGCCTACAACTAAGCGGGCCTTTATTGTCATATAGAGGGGGGTCCGGGCAGATTGGGGTGGTGAGACCAACAGATGGTAGGAGGCGGCTTAAATGGACCCATATATCCCCAGATGCTCTATGAGTTAATAACTGCTTCATGTGCTAAAGAGTTAGCCCTGTGTACCACGCCGTCAATGGCCCCGGGTGAGGTTCTTAGTTCCTTCGACACTATTTCCACCAAAATCAGTGATTTCGTAAGTGCCCTGTGCCTGCAAACTGTTAACCAGAAACCAAGATGGTTTGACTCAAATTATTCCAGGACAGCGAGGAAGTTGAGGGAAGCTTTGAATAAGAGCCCAAGACACCTGACTTTAGTCAGAACCCGTAGAAAGGAGTATAGGTGGGAGTTGGCAAGACGTAGGTCCATGTTAAAGGAGGAATCCTGGGGGGAGTTAATTGAGGCCAGTACACTAAGGGACAGTTCCAGGTTCTGGAGCATAATTAATAGCCCGTTTTTTAAATAATGAAGAAGGAAGTACGATGGGTGCCCACATTACTGAAGAAGAGTGGGTGCTTCATTTTGAAGCTATGTTCCCGTGTCACCCCGATCTATGTTGCATCCCAGCCCGTGAGACAGATACCTTCAACTTGGTTTTTGTTAGAAATGGGATTTCTGGTTGGTTAGGGCACGCGCCTAAGCCAGGCACAAAGCACCACTCTAGTCAGGGCAAGGGAGTTACACATTGAAGATAACCCCTGCTCACCCCCTCTGGTAGCTTGGCACGAGCAGTCAGGCTTATCCCGGAGGCAATGTGTAAAGCGTTTGCGCAACACACAAACAGCAGCAACATACTAGGAACACCACAAAAGGAACTCCACACAAGGTTATATATAAAAATAGCCTTTGTATTATCATAAACACATTAGAATAGTAATCACACAATATACACTGTGCCAACTTGCACTAGGCAATATTTACAGGGGATTATATACACATGACCAGGCCAATTGGGCCACTGTCAGAACCATCACAAAGTAAAAATAGTAAATGTAGAACACAACCAGTAACTACTGGCAAAACACTGTACTCAGCATTATCCTGCAACTTAAATCATATTATGCAATCAGTATCACATCAGGCATAAAATACATTATGTCCCAACCTCATAAGCCTAAACACATTAGGCAATAACCTCAGATTAGGGAATAACCTCCTAAACATAAATATCAGAGGCATAAATCACGGTGCATAAATCACATTTCCTAGCACCACATAAATCACATTAGGGCCTGGCGCCCTATTAACCTAACACTGTCCCCCTGGCCAACTGGCCTTCTCAGAGGGCTCAAATGCCCTATGTCCATAATGTCAGGGTGTACTGCCAGCGTGGGAGCCTGTTTTGTGTACAAGGAGGAGGGGGCAGTGCAAACCACAAGCCCCAGAAGTCTCTGCTTTCCGCGGCCACTGCCGCCAGCCTCAGCTGCGCCGGGAGGCGCATAAAGGTCCAGCCCAGGTCCCGTAGCGTGGGAGGCTGTTTTGTGTACAAGGAGGAGGGGGCAGCGCAAACCACAAGCCCCAGAAGACTCTGCTTTCCGCGGCCACTGCCGCCAGCATCAGCTGCGCTGGGAGGCGCATAAAGGTCCAACCCGTGTCCCGCAGCACGGGAGCCCGTTTTTGTGTACTAGGAGGAGGGGGCAGCGCAAACCACAAGCCCCAGGATTCTCTGCTTTCCACGGCCGCTGCCGTCAGCATCAACTGCGCCGGGAGGCGCATAAAGGTCCAACCTGTGTCCCGCAGCACGGGAGCCCGTTTTTGTGTACTAGGAGGAGGGGCCAGCGCAAACCACAAGCCCCAGGATTCTCTGCTTTCCACGGCCGCTGCCATCAGCATCAGCTGCGCTAAAGGTCCAGCCCGGGTCCCGCAGCGCGGGCATGCCCGGGCAATGCCCGGGCCAAAGGCAGGCCCATCTGCACCCGTCCAAGACCAGAGGAGGTCAGGCTGGGCCCACCCTCTTGATTCCTGCCTCCTGAATCACGAGGCCTCTGTCACAGTAAGTTTGGCCAGCCTGAAGTTCCAGTGGCAGAGAGGCTGGTAGGGAGGGAAGCGCCACCCCTTGTAACCGACTGTTCTGTTGGTATATCCACAGGAGGCTGACTAGAGGGCTGGAGGAGGCGTTTATTGTGGACATTGTAAAAAAGTTTTGACACGGTGTAGTTGATGCTTGAGCAGTGCAAGCAGACCAGGAGGTTGCTCTTTCTTCCTTAAGAACGTGCGAAGGCATACAGATTGGGGGTATACAATGGGAAAACGCAAAGGACCCACGGACCCGGGGAGAGGAGGGCCATGAGTGGTACAACAGTGACTATGGACTCTTTCCTGCAGCGGGCAGTAAGAGTGTTAGATAAAGTTATAGAGCTGGTGATACGGCGTCTGTCCAGGTCTCCAGGTTCCCCCAATCCGACAGCAAAAACTCTTATGACTACAGATGATATTGACGGACTATTAAACAACTCTGGGCTGCAAGAGCTAGAGGGTTCTAATAGTTGTACTATGGACCACCAGTTACTGTTTGCGCCCACTATTCTGGTCAAAAAATGTATGGGGGCTGATGCACCTTGTGGTCAAGGTCTTGAGGGTGGTATGCATAGCAAGCAGCGGAATAAGCAACCAGCAATTACTGGATTTGCCACGTGAGGGAGACCGGTAGGAGTAGATCAGGCTGGGCTGGGGTCAGGTACAAAAAAAAGAAAGGGCCAACCGCCGGGGGCAAAGGCAAAAAGACTGAGAGCTGATACAACAGTTCAGAAGCCCTCAAGCACTCAAGTAATTACAAAGGTGGACATGACGTCCATACTAGAATCCTCCCAGGCTTCTCTGAAGGCCATGATAGACTCTCAACTGGATCCCTTGTTTCAACGTCTGTTGCTAATTGAAAAAGGACTTTTCGACCTTAAATGTTGTATGCCGCAAGTGGGGGATGATGCTACCCTGGATTCAAGGTGTCCTAATATTTCCACGGAAACGAAAGGATCTGCCCTGACTTCACATCCCATAAACACCAGGGAGCATCCATCTTCCCCTTTAATAGCTCAAAAGGGCCCTGCACAGCTACCTCTGAGCACACAAAAAATCTCCGGTCCAAATTTGGGCCATGCAGAAAGGCCCCCTACACAAGAGCGACAAGAGAAAAACACAGCTGGGGAGCCACTCCCAGGGGCAGGGGAGGACTTTATGCAGAATCTGCCCGTTATACATCTTCCACCGGAGGCAACGCCGTATGTTGTGATTCTGGGAAATGTACAAACCCTAGCCAATAGTGCTAAGGAGGACTACTCTCAATTAAAAAACAAAGTTTTATACGGGTTATCTTGTAACACGGCACTAGGCACAAGGGTAGAGAAAAATATAAATATGGTGCGAAGGGTCAACTCGGTAGGCAGCTCTCCTAAGTTTTATAAAGGTGACTTCATTATTATCAATTTCAATAGGCCACATATTGCAGAAAGGATTTTAGTGACATCTGTGGACAATGTTGCCCTTGGCCCTCAGTCGTCCATTAAGGCTCTACCCCTCTGTTTCTTTTTAATAATTCTGAGATATCGGGCGTAAGTTTTTTTGCTATTAATACTAGAGCCATGACGAATTGGCAGATCCCATCTTATCCAGCGTACTCATCCCCCAGGTATACAAAGGTAAATCTTAATCCAAACCTTACGCTTTGGGTAGCACAAGGTGGGCAGCAGCCAATTTTACCCCTAATGGAGCTTTGAAACCGTTATGCATCCCTGGATACCATGGACATCTGTGATTGACTCAGTGGGTTTTACCCTACGGACTCGGCACCTCTTATTACTAAGCAAGAACATTTACGGCAAAATAACGGGTCCTTGTGTGTAATTGAACATAATTTTATATCTTGGATTATAGCTGGCTTAGCCAGTAAGTTTCTTGACCCTCTGTGGATTTCATTCATAAAGCAATATAGTGTGATTTGCCTGCAGGAAACATTGTGCTCTGAAAGTAGTCCACCTTTGGAGAGCTATAAATCTTTTTCTGTCCCGGCCTCTCCCTCACCTGCAGGAAGATCAAGAGGAAGCCTGGCTATCTACATCTCTTTGGCGGTAGAGTGCAATATACTGGCCTTGACAACAAAGAACCCATGTTTACAATCCTTGGTACTAAGTAAGGGGTGCCATGAACTGTGTATTATCAATTTTTATAATTTGACGCCCTGTGTAAAGGATGTGTGCAATATCTCCCTGTTGGGCTCCTTTTTAACGAAACATGTTAACGCCACTTTTAAAAAACTTGTTGGGATTTTAACATTCACCCATGTGGTGACCCTAGGACTTCTAGCTAAGCAGACCTGGGTTGTCCACGTGTGAGGGGATCTCATTTTGAACACACCCCACAAGGTGACACGCTGAATGGTCTTTCACAAGATTTTGATTTATCGTCCCTCATGTGCTTATTTGGCCCCCGTATTAAGGCACTTATACCATCATTCAAAGGTCGGGGAGGTGAGTCATTTATTGACTTTATATTGGTATCGACACCTCTATTCTCGATTTAATATACATGCCAGTGTATATAGTGATCACAACCCCTTGTGCCTACAACTAAGCGGGCCTTTATTGTCACATAGAGGAGGGTCCGGGCAGATTGGGGTGGTGAGACCAACAGATGGTAGGAGGCGGCTTAAATGGACCCATATATCCCCAGATGCTCTATGAGTTAATAATTGCTTCATGTGCTAAAGAGTTAGCCCTGTGTACCACGCCGTCAATGGCCCCGGGTGAGGTTCTTAGTTCCTTCGACACTATTTCCACCAAAATCAGTGATTTCGTAAGTGCCCTGTGCCTGCAAACTCTTAAACAGAAACCAAGATGGTTTGACTCAAATTATTCCAGGACAGCGAGGAAGTTGAGGGAAGCTTTGAATAAGAGCCCAAGAGACCTGACTTTAGTCAGAACCCGTAGAAAGGAGTATAGGTGGGAGTTGGCAAGACGTAGGTCCATGTTAAAGGAGGAAGCCTGGGGGGAGTTAATTGAGGCCAGTACACTAAGGGACAGTTCCAGGTTCTAGAGCATAATTAATAGCCCGTTTTTTAAATAATGAAGAAGGAAGTACGATGGGTGCCCACATTACTGAAGAAGAGTGGGTGCTTCATTTTGAAGCTATGTTCCCGTGTCACCCCGATCTATGTTGCATCCCAGCCCGTGAGACAGATACCTTCAACTTGGTTTTTGTTAGAAATGGGATTTCTGGTTGGTTAGGGCACGCGCCTAAGCCAGGCACAAAGCACCACTCTAGTCAGGGCAAGGGAGTTACACATTGAAGATAACCCCTGCTCACCCCCTCTGGTAGCTTGGCACGAGCAGTCAGGCTTATCCCGGAGGCAATGTGTAAAGCGTTTGCGCAACACACAAACAGCAGCAACATACTAGGAACACCACAAAAGGAACTCCACACAAGGTTATATATAAAAATAGCCTTTGTATTATCATAAACACATTAGAATAGTAATCACACAATATACACTGTGCCAACTTGCACTAGGCAATATTTACAGGGGATTATATACACATGACCAGGCCAATTGGGCCACTGTCAGAACCATCACAAAGTAAAAATAGTAAATGTAGAACACAACCAGTAACTACTGGCAAAACACTGTACTCAGCATTATCCTGCAACTTAAATCATATTATGCAATCAGTATCACATCAGGCATAAAATACATTATGTCCCAACCTCATAAGCCTAAACACATTAGGCAATAACCTCAGATTAGGGAATAACCTCCTAAACATAAATATCAGAGGCATAAATCACGGTGCATAAATCACATTTCCTAGCACCACATAAATCACATTAGGGCCTGGCGCCCTATTAACCTAACACTGTCCCCCTGGCCAACTGGCCTTCTCAGAGGGCTCAAATGCCCTATGTCCATAATGTCAGGGCGTACTGCCAATGCAGCAGAAGCCAAAAGTGCGCAATTGCGCTGGCCTAAACGTTGCAGCTGGAACTAATTGCTGTGCAGCTGTGAAAATGATTGTAGGCCCTGGCACTCACTGTGCCCTCGGGACCTCCACTGGGGCTGTCTCAACAAATGTGCCCCCACGTTGCCTGCTACGGCGGTGCAACTGAGGTCAATACATCAGAACTGGCACCACTGTGCCCTTCCTGTCCCACTGGGACTAACTAAACAAATCTGCCCATCGTTGCAGCTGCCCGCTCTGGTGCGGCGCAGCTGGGGACAATAACTCAAGCCCTGGCGCCACCGTGCTGCTTTGGAGCACCACTAGGACTCTTTAAACAGTTGTAGTAAAATGTTGCAGCTGCCCACTGTCCGGCGGGACAGCTGTGGCAGAAACGAGCAACGACAATGTGCCCCGAACGGCACCAACAATGCCAGTGTGAGCCCCACTGGGCTCTTTAACAAATGCTGCCTCCTGATCGGCCCCACTCACTGGGACTTTGCAGGTTCTTCTCCGCTCTCTGGACTCCGCTTGGGCTGGGATGGGCACCGGCAGTGTCCTGGGATCGGCTCTGCTCTCGGGGCCTCTTCTCCCGGTCTCCTTTCTCGGGGAGGTTCCTCACTGTGGCCGCAGCACGCGGGGCTCTCCTTGAGCACGGGAGCCCCGATCAGGCGTTCCAAGACTTCTGGATTCCGTGGCAGGCCCCGCCCACAGCCAGGTGGTGCCTGCCAGACTTCCTTTTTTCGGCGCTCCTCTCGGCGGCTCGGGCTGCAGCTGTAATTTCGCAAAATGTGGGGTAGGCTCCCGCTAGCAAAATAAAAGCACAAGCGGGGTGGGCACCCGCAATTTAAATATTTATAAAGCGGTATAGGCTCCCGCTCGGCAGGCAAAATGCTGGGTGGGCACCCGCTTTCCTGGCATCAATGGGGAGGGATCCCTAAGTCGGGATTCCCTCCAAACAGGTTGCAGCTCAGCACTGCAAGGCCCACTCGCTCTTTTACTCCTAAAAATAAAGAGTGAGAGCTCTCCAGGCACTATAGTCCTCAGGTACATGGGGCATAGCTGGGCCTAGGGAGGCCAGCACACAGGGCCCTCCAGCAGGGAAGCAAGACCTTGTGGCGGTTCCTCCTGGGCCCCCAGCAGCAGCAAGCCCCCAACAAGTTCAGGAACAGCACAAATCATGGGGTCACAGACCCTATATTTATATCAGAGATTCCTTTGTCTCCCCTGGCACAGGGCTGGGGGTTACCAGCAAAAACTGGTTCAATGGCCATTGGAGCACTCTGTTTACCAGGCTCCTCTTCCCCTTTGTCAGGTGGGGGCTCGGTGATCAGACACACCACAGGGGGCGAAGCAAGCATTGTACAGGGCAGGCACAAATCTATTCTGGGACTACTCCTCCGACTACTCCAAATGTAGATGTCCTATTCAGCCTAGTGCTGACTCACCCTGCCCCTCCTGGAGCCACACACACCTCCCAGTCCCTCTCACTCAAAAGCCAGACATGCAATTCACATCAAGCAGGCAGACACATAGCACACGGAAATGGCAACTTCTAAAAGTGGTATTTCTAAAATAGTAATAATAAATCTGCGCACACCATTGCGCAGAATTTATTGTTACCATTCCAAATATACTAAACTTGAACACTCTGCTCCTCTCACAACAGGAATTACCACTGAAACACTTATCAGGGAATCCCCAATGCATTCCTATGGGAAGGCAGCCCCACAGTAGTGAGAAACCAAAATGGCTGTTTGTCACTATCAGGACATGTCACACACTTAAGGTACATGTCCTATCTTTTACCTACAATGCACCCTGCCCATAGGGGTAGCTAGGGCCTACCTTAGGAGTGACTGACATGCAGTAAAAGGGGGGGTCTCAGACATGGCACACACTTTAGGTGCAGTGACACTGCGCGTACAGGCCCTGCAATGGTAGAGGCCTGAGATAGGTTTGAGAGGCTACTTTGGTGGGTGGCGCAATCAGCGCTGCAAGCCCACCAGTAGCATTTAATTTACCAGCCCTGGGAATATGAGATACCACTTTACAAGGGACTGACAGGTAAATTAAATAGGCCAAACAGGTGCAGACCAATCTTACCATATGTAACACAGAGAGCACACGCACTTTACACTGGACAGCAGTGCTAGCTAAAGTGCCCAGAGGTCTAAAACCACCAACACCATGTCAGAGAAAAGGCTAGGAGAAAGTCAAAATGTTTAGGGATGACCCTGCAAAAAGGGCCAAGTCCAAAATTTTTCAACATAGATGAGGTTAAAGATGGCATCATTGGGCTGTCAAGCAACAAAGCCCTGGGTCCGGATGGTCCGGATGGTATTGATATACAAATAGGACGCAACCTTTTGGGCACCTGTCCTTATGGCGGTGATGAATGCTGCCATCAAGACAGGCTGCCCTGAGTCATGAACTATTTCCGCGATAGTGCCCATCTTTAAAAAGGGTGACCTAGACAGCACCCACTGCTACAGACCAATCTCACTGTTGGACTCGGTAGTAAAGGTTGTAGGTTGAGTACTCCTGGAAAGGCTGTCTTGTTGGGCAGAGGAACGTACTATCTTATCGGATATTCAATATGGGTTTCACCCCGGGAGGTCCACTGTGGCTCAGTGCCTTAATCTATCTATGATTCTGAATAAATATACAGTGGCCCACCCAGGAACCATTTATCTAGCCTTCATGGACCTGTCATCCACGTTTGATCGCGTGAACCGGGCTAAACGTTGGCAGGACATGCGGGGTATGGAGGTAGATGGCAATATCGTCCGCTTCCTGGAAGATCTCCACTATTCAATCAATCCGCAGATTAGATTCTCCTAAGACCTAAAGGTTTCCCGTAAAGTTGCAATAAGGAGAGGAGTACGTCAAGGGTGTATCTTGGTCCCCTTTTTGTTTAATTTGTATATCAATGATTTGGATAATGTTTTAACAAAGACAATGGTAGATTATTCACGGGTAGGCAGACGTGGTCTGCCAGTTTTATTATATGCAGACGATGCAGTACTGCTATCGAGGACCGCAAGGGGTTAACAAACATTGCTTGACTCTTTCTCCTCCTTTATGGCAAATTTGGACCTGTCAATAAACAATTCTAAATCCTATGTGATGTAGGTTGGAACTCGCCCAAAAAAGTATTTTTGTACCTGGGGGTCCTAATGGACGACCAAAGGAAATGGGGCCCTTTAAAACAGAGAAAATGGGGGTATCTGGCGCATGCAAATACGGCTGTTCTACATTTTGCTTTCAAATTAGGTAAGAGACCGATTGCGGCACTTTTAAAGATATACCTGGCCAAGTGCATCTCTAAGGCTGCATATGGTAGCGAATTATGGGGTTACGTCCCCCATGAATGAGTTACAAGTAGTTGAGAACTCTTTTCTGAAGTGTTTGCTAGGAGTGCGACGAGGAACGTCGAATATAGTGGCTCATGAGGAATTGGGGGTGCCTTAACTCTGTGATTTACTGGCTTTACGCTCTTTAACATTTTGGTTAAAGATCTGGGTTAACGAGGGAATGACTTTGAGCCGTTTAATCTTGAAGGAGTGTATGTTTCTTGATTGTGCTCATCATATCCCATGGCTTAGATACATCAGAAGCAGTTTTGAAAGTTTGGGAAGAGTGGAACTCTTCACAAATCCGCAAATGGAGACTAAGGGCGATCTGGGGTGGGTTAGTGAGTCCTTTTGTAGATTAAGGAAATTAGAGAGGAAAGATACGGAAGTGAGGAAACCCAGTGTTCCTAAATTTTTTATGTTGAAAACAACACTGATGACTGAGCCATATCTCCTGGGAGTCTTCAGCACTTACAAATGTTTTTTACTGACCAGGTTCCGTTTGGACTTGTTTCATCTTTTGTTGGCTTCACCAAGGGGGAGTAGTAGAGGCCAGATTTCAGAATCCTGTGGCTGCAATGGCAAGTCTCCACAGGACATGCTTAATTTTTTAATATTCTGTAATTATTATACAATTCCCCGGAAAACGTATATTATCCCAGTGTTAAGAAGATTGAAATTTAAGCAGGTGCGCCCAGCCTTTATTCACCTACAATTGCTCTATGAAGATTCCATTTTATTTGTTCTTAATTTTTTTAATCGCAGTGAAGCTCAGAGCCTGCCTTTTTTTTTTGTTGAAACATTTTTATTGTTTTCCAAATCAACAATCCAACGTTCTGTCCAACTTCCCCATCCCCCCCCAGGAGTACTGTTCATTACTCAGCGATTCCCCGTGTCCAAGAGAAGTACCTTCCCTCCCAACCCCAACTCGTTCCCTCCCCTCCCCACCCCCATGTCAGTGCGCCCCATCTCCTACCTCACCCCCGATGTGCCCCCCCTTCCAAATAAATTATGTACGGGTGCTCAACCCCTCCCTGAGCAAGCAGACCTTCCCTCTTGTCCAGGCCTCTTGTATGTGTCCAGGGACCGCCTCCATTCCCATCTCACTCCCCAGTCCCCCCCGCCTCTTGCCTATCCGACGTGCTCCCTCCTTCCCCTACCTCAGATATCAGCCCCTGGAGTTCCACCACCAACGCTTCCCATGCCCTGGCCGAAGCTCAGAGCCTGCCTTGATAAATGATTGTAGCAATAAGGGCATGCTTCCTTTATCTTAGACCTTCCGGCAAGATATATAGTATAGGGGAGGCCTTTAGCAACACACCCTCAACTGTTTTTCTGTACTTTTAATGAAGTAGGAGAAATGCACTTTATAACTTATTGTATGCTCTGCACAAGAATTTAATGTGATGATTTAACCCTTTTTATTGTGTATGGTATTGTAGAATATTTTTATGGTTTCTTTTGTGAAAACTGAATAAAGTTTGTTTGATTGTTTGATTGATTGATTGATTGACTAATGTATAAATGGCAGAAGTGAGAAATCTATGGATTGCTACAATTAATGTCTGTCGGTTGAATGATCACTACAACAGGAGGCATGTAAAGGAAGGATTGATATTTGATAGGGCCGACATTATCTGCATGCAAGAAACTCACATAGAAGGGTCAAAGAAACATCTGTTGGAAGCCTTTGGGTATCTGTTATTGGCACACACTACACAGGTGACCACCACAAAGGGGGTAGACATACTGGCTTGCAGAAAAGTGATGGAGGTTATTCTGAAACTTACAGACAAATATGGCTGCTGGCCACTTGTTGGAGTGTTTGGGTTGGGGATGTGCTGTCACGGTTTCCTCTATTTATGGGTCAAACCTGGATGATCCAGCAGTAATTTACTTTTTTAACGTCAAGCCTGCTTCCTGGGCACCTCCAGTCATAATCTGTGGAGATCTAAATATACATATCAACAATGGTCCAACTGCGTTGCCTAGGGGTCGCTACGAGGGTAGAAAGCCCAGAGTGTTCCTTCCAGGCAATGTAGGACCTTAGTCAAATCACAGGTTTGTGAAAGTGTGGAAGCAGTTGAGGGCCCCAGCCCAGGGTATATATTTTATTTATCTCACCAAACGAAGCATGTTAGACCTAATTACGTTTTAGTTTCAACTAGCCTTCTTAAAGGGTTAAAAAATTAAAAAGTTCCTCGTACCCTGTCAGATCACAACCCCTTAGTGATCGAAGTAAAAGACTCAGCTGCTGACCTGGTCATTTGATAGGGGTCTTTTTTCAAACATGGAGTATGTTGAGCACATGAAGAAATGGCTCCCTGCCTTTATGGATGTGAATGGGGTAGTACCCTGGTAACATATTTTTGGATGCCCTGAAGGCTGGAATAAGAGAGGAGATCGTCAGCTTTAACTTGCATAGAGAGAAAACTCAGGCTCAGAAACTGAGAGTTAGCAGTAAGGAGCTGAGCAACCTGGAGGCCCAACTTAGGTAATTGGCAATGGAGCAGAGCATCACAGGAAGTACTATCTAAGATCTCGGTGGCAAAGGCCAGGATTGATGACATCTATGCAGGAATGGCAGCAGAAAAATATCAGGCCCACCAATTGAGTGCTATGAGTACAGTGAGAGGGTGGGCAAATTGCTGGCATTTCGAACGAGGCAAAAGATAGGCCACTGCAACTTCCAGTAAATTAAGGGTAAGCAGGGGCACATGGCAACTACTATTGAAGCGATACTGGGAGTTTTATAGGGAATTGTATCATTTTGAGACTTCTTCTACAGAAAATGAGATTGTCAATACCTGGGACATATTGTGGGAGGGCAGTGAGATACAGACAAGAAGGCTACTTTTGATGTTCCATTTGCACTCAAGGAAATAGAAACAGCTGTGGGTACATTGACAGCCGGGAAAGTGGCAGGTCCTGGCAAAACGTCACTCAAATTTTATAATGTGTTTTCTCTGAAATTCAGGTTGATCTCAGTAATCTATATACGGAAGTGCAAGGTGGGCCACAAGTTCCGCGATCTTTGATTTCCACTAATATTGTAGGGTTTAAGAAGAAGGGGGAACCCCTCAACTGAGCCAGGCTCTTACAGACCTAATTCATTAATAAACAGGGATGTGTAATTGTATGCTAAGATCTTGGCTTCCTGATTGAGTAGAGTGATCGGCAAGCTGGTATCCCCAACATGGGTTTATTCCCGGAAGATGGACTACCGATTACATTAGACATGTAATTACACTATTCAACAAGGTTGAAAGTGCAGGCAATCACATGTCCTAGATATTACTCGACGCTGAAAAGGCCTTTGATCGAGTGTCATGGGATTTCTTGTAGGCCGCACTTAGATGGAATCAATTTGGCCCTGGCTTTATAAGAGCTGTACAATCACTGTACAGAAAACCAGTAGCCAGATGGCAAATAGCAAGGATATAATCAGAGGCTTTTTCTATAATGAGAGGAACAAGGCAGTGGTGCCCTTGCTCTCCCCTACTTTTTGTCTTATATATTGATCCATTAATTAGGAGGCTGGTCAATAATGAGCTAATTGTTCCATTGGTTGTACATGGTCTAAGTATCAAGGAATTAGCCTACCCAGATTATATTGCATTTTTCACACCTGAACCTGAAATATCATTTAGGGAAGTGGAGGATGAAGCAGGAAAGTTTTGGGCCATCTTTAAAATGAGAACAAAAGTCAGATTGTGGCTGAGTGGGTACAGCTAGTGAATAACTGCAGAACTGAGCAGGCTGTGTACTTGGGAGTTAACATCATCAGTAAAGAGGAGCAGATTAAACAATCAAATGCTGCTCCAGTTCTGCAGAATACGAAGAGGGACTTCAGACAAATTGATAATGTACATCTTTTAATAGTCGGACGATGCAATGTAATTAAGAAGCTTTTTCTACCCAGGGTACTCTAACTCATTAGAGCTATTTGAAGGCTGCTGCTTCAAACAGATGGAGGGTATGGCCAGCAGTTTTAAATGGTCACATGCAAGAGCTAGAAGAGCCCTCACATACTTAGTGCTACCTAGGACAAGGGGGGGACTGTACCTAATTTTAGGTTTTATTACATGGGCAACCGCCTTGCAATATATGAGGACTTTAATTATAGGAAAGCAACCTGGTGATCAACTTTGGGAGAATCTTCCCCCTATATATGACCTTTTGATGGTAGAAGAGCAAATGGGAACAATGTGGAGTAAGGAAAATTGGATACTTTTTAAAATTTTAATCAATTGAAATCATTTGACGAGATGCAAGGTAATTTTACTTAATGAAGCTTATGCAGGACGATTTGGTAAAACATTCAGACAACTGGAGTCTGTGGCTGGGCATTAATAAAGCACAATTTTCTTAGTCTTTGGAAATATGCCAGTTGGTACTATTTTCTGCAGGGCTACAGGCTCAACATTGTAAAACGCTCTGTAACCTTTACTATACCCCTGACAAATAGCTAGCGATGCAGTAGTCAAAATGCTGATCTGGCCCATATGTTTAGCAATTGTACTAATTTGGAGGGGGTTGAACAGGGTATCACTGTTTTTTTAAATGGTGTTTTGCACATGTGGCTATGTCTGTCACCCCAGCGTATCCTATTAGCTAGACAATCAACAGGTCGAAAATCAGGTCCAATGGTTTTTATTTGTGGCTATGGCACTAGCTCAGATCTGTATTGCCTGAGACTGGCTCAGACCAGATCCTCCTACTTACAATCAATGGCGGCCAGAGTGCTCTCCACTTTCTATCTGGAGAGCAACTTGTATGCACGGAAGGATAGGGCTGCAAAAAAGGGGGGGGGTTAGAATCCACTACAGTGATAATGTAAACATGACTTCAGGCCTCCCAGCAGAAGTGTGGCTGTGCAGGTTTGAAATGACTCCTTATGAAGTTTTGGCAGGCCTAAACCTTTCTATTCAGTATTTTTAAGTCACTCCCAAGTAGGACTTATTGCCGACAAAGACAGGGTGCAAAGTATTAAAAAGTAAGACATGTGAATGTTTAATGTTAAACATATCCTTACATGAAAAATGTCCTCAAAACTATTTTCACTCTAACAGGTTTGGCTGTTCCATGGGAAAACACTTGGGTGCAATATGAAATTCTATTTCTGCATTTTAGAAATAGGATTAGCTATAGAAATAATTAAGTAACTATTTTTAATAGTTAAAATTCCGATTCTAAGATTAAGTTAGATTTATTCCAAATCTTACGAAAAATGTCTTTTAAAAAGTTATGTTTGGCTTGCCTGAAGTCCATGGAAGGCAAATCTACATTATGCTCTCCCATTTTTGCCAGCCAGAAATTAGCATGTGAATA
Source organism: Triturus cristatus (assembly GCF_964204655.1). NCBI lineage: Eukaryota > Metazoa > Chordata > Amphibia > Caudata > Salamandridae > Triturus > Triturus cristatus. The sequence continues at coordinate 775,320,282 of NC_140591.1, read as the reverse complement.
AGTGTGAATGAAGTATGGACTTGCTCCCAGGAGCAAACTATAGGATGACCTTAACGGGACCCTTCTGTACCTAACAGAATATTCATTGGGGCAGTGAGAATCCTTTTTACATCAAAGTGTCAAGTGCTGCTTGAATGTCACATCTGTTAGACAGGTCTGCTGGACCATTTCATGTGACACTTGAGACTTTGGAAAGACCTCCCCTTTCACATACAAATGTTAGATGATACCAAGGCAGGGCCCTTCTGTTGTCTTTCCTCCCCTTTAGGCCCCAATCACAGAGGGCCTCTTTCGACATTATAGTGTCACAACTTGTTTGACAGGTCTGCTTCGTTAACATATAACATTTGGGGCTTCAAAGAAGGGATGGGAAACGGAATGCCAAAATAATTTCTTGTATCTACTATATAGTTGGGAAATCTCAGTTTTATTATACCAGACTTCTCTCTCTGAGGTGTTTGTGGGTACAGGTACTGCCTAAATCTGGATTTTAGTGTTGAATGTGGGAGGACACTTGGACTACCATAGTACACTCGACTCCCACACACACACCCATCCCTCAGAGTTTAACGTGGCCAAAGCCTTTAAAATGCCCACAGTGGGATCATTTGGCCCTGGGAAACTTACCTCATTGAGTAGGACGTCCAAGGGGTCATTTCCTCCCATGAGCTCCTGCCAGGCATAAATGTAGCAAGGTGTGTGGTACCTGGTGGAGGACTAGATGTCACCTCTTCACCTAGGTTGCCAACATCTGTGCCCTGACCTCCGAGTGGAGAGGTTGAGAGATGGAAGTAGAGGGCAGGAGGAAGTAAGAGATGGAGTAGGTGAGAGAAAAGAGGATCGGAAAGGCTGGAAATGGGAAGTGTGGGAGAGAACAGGTGTAAGACTCGGGTGAGATAGGGGGGCAGATGGCGAGGAAGATGAGAGACAACACACCAGGGGTGGCCTCAGGGGTGTAGAAGGCACTACATTTCTGGGGGGGACAAGGACAACCTTTTGGATTTTGCAGTGACCCTATACAAATCGGCCATTGTATGAGAGCTATACCCTTTGTTAAACAAATACAATCTCATAGGTTTGTAGTGAAACATTGATAAAGGCAGCCATGTAGTCACAGTTTGCAAGTATGCTTTAATTGATATATACATTCACAAAGTAATTAGACCAAATGTGAAAAAAACATGTTTTTGAATCTTACATCTTCATGCACCAAGCAAACAAAGGTGGGATGAAAAATAAAGGAATAATAAACTAAATGCTCTTTGCTACACTCCTAAATCTTAAAATGCAAGTAGACTAATATTAGAGTGTATTGGAGAGACTTAGTGTAGACCCTTGAGGGACCCCATAACCCAATGGTTTAGGATCAGAGGTAAATGGGGCCATCCAGACTAACAGGGTTCTGTCTATTAAAAAGGAACGAAGCCATGCCAAAGCAGAACTGCAGACACCTATGGCTTTGAGGTGCTGCAGGAGTGTTGAATGTGAGACTGGGTCAAAAGCCATGGATAGATTAAGGAGAATCAGTGCCTTCTGCTTCCCTTGATCTACCGCTACCCTAATTGTATCTGAGACCTGTAACAGTGTGGTCCCTCTGCTGAAACCTAGGCGAAAGCCCGACTGGGTCGGTTGAAGAAGTTCATTATGTTCTCAAAAAGCAGAGAGCTGCTTCTTTATGAGCTTCTCTAAAATATTGGTAAAGGATGGCAGCAGAGAAATGGAACGAAAATTGGCAAGATTGGTCTTGTCTGCCGAGGAATTGTTTATGAGAGGAATCAACTTGGCCTGCTTCCAACCACTGGGCAATGTGGCCAAATGAACTGACTGATTTAGAAGCTGGTTTAGAACAGAGTTGATGGCAGTACAATTGGCAGCAAGAATGTGAGGAGGACAGGAGTCAACAGGAGACCCTGATTTGCAGGCACTCAAGGCCTGAGCAGACTCCTCAAGTGAAATCAAGGCAAATTCCTTGGGCAATTGGCCATGAGAGGGCACTATTTCTACCTGCAGTGCCATGTGGTCACTGATCCTCATCAAGGTGACGTCTGTGAGATGTAAAGCATCCACGAAGGTTTGGATTTAGTGTCAAAGAAGATGGACAAATGGGTACATAAATTTAAAGAAGGTTTTATGGAATAACTCTTTTTATTATTTTATGTCAAAGCACAGTTTCGAGAAAGAAAAATCTCATTGCAAAACATAGACAGTAGCTGACATTGGAAGCATTGGCCGAATGGAATTAACACTGCTGTATACCAACAACCCGGAGGCAGGCAGTGTTGGCTTTGGGCTACAATAGGCTACTCATCGAGAATTTGCTTCATAAACGTAGTCTTCCTAAGCCTGTCTCGTGCTATGGGATAGCGAAGTACATCACATACATGAACTTTTTTTTTTAACAACAAACTTTATTGTTTTGTACAGTACAAGGGTCAATCAAGAAAGGCGACTTCGTACTAATATGAAACACATAAGCACCTTTACTGCAACTTCCTCCCACTACCCTGGTCTGCAAACATCAGACCCCAACCCCCCCCCCTCCCATCCCAACCTATGCCCACACCCACGTCGTTCCATCGCGCAACCTGACGATTGCCACCGTACTGTAGGGTTCAGACACCTCCATGACACTGCAAGCGAGTCACATACATGAACTTTTAATCTGGCAACAAGCCTTAAAGGGAAGAAAAGAGAAAAGAAAGAAAAAATAGAGAGAAATGATACCCCCCTCCCCAGCCCTCCCGATCTCCTCCTCACCCCTTGTTAGATCCGTGTTGTAATTTCATAGGGGCTTCCGCCCAGAAGTTATCATGTCTCATGAGGCTGGGCTGTGTCGGTGAGGCGTAAAACCTGAAGAAGCTTAGTGCAGGTTACGTCTCTGAACTCCTTTCTAGGGATAGTTATAAAAGGAGCCCGAAGCTCCTGAAAGGCATCTGCTTTGCTGTCTGCTGCCAATGACAATCATTCCATTGCCAACACCGCCCACAGTGTCCTAAGCCAGGCAGAGTGGTCCGGGACTTTCTCGAAACCCCAATGAGCCAATAGCTCTAGACGCGCAGCTTTCAAGGCTATAGCTATCTGTCTCCGTCTCATGGAGCGCAAGGGAAAGGTCAAGCGATTGGGAAGGCCTAGCAGGACGTAGGCGGGGAAGCATGGGATGTCCGTGTCGAAGGCATCGTTTATGTCTTGTAATACTAAATCCCAGTATCTCACTAACTTGGGGCAATACCAGATGATGCACTAGGGAGCCAGTCTGACCACAGCCCCGCCAGCAGTGTGTTGAGCGATCCTTATTCCAATGATGAAGTCATCATCTTTAGTGATGAGCCATTTTCCGAACCGTGTTAACCGTCGCGAGGCCCACAGTCTCACTCCGAAGAGGTTACCCAGTGACGTACTTGTTGGTACATATAGCAATCCACCGCTGGAATTTCATAGTCCGTCTGAAGCTGATGAAGAGGAATAATTCCCTCCTGATCAAAAAGGTGGCCTACCCTTTTAAAACCCTTCTCACGCCATCACTGAAGAGGCTCAGATTTGCACCACGGCGGATAGTCCGGGTTGTCAACCAGCGGAGTCATCGGGGAGGGGAAAGTGGTAAGCCCGTATCGAATCACTGTCGCATCCCAGACTTTTAAAGTTGTCGCTGTGATAGGAGAGGAGTACAGACCCCATGCCCTATGCTTACGTGGGAGCCAGATCTCGCGCAAAATATTTTTACCCGCTATTGTTTGACCCATGAACGTCCAGTGTTTCTCTGACAGCGGACGGTTTCACTCCAAGAGGTAGCGTAACTGAGAAGCTTGGATATGCAGCGATACCACTGGGACTCTCATCCCCCCTTCGGGTTTCGTCCTTGCAATTTGCGAAAACTGAGACACAGTTGCTTCCCATCCCAGACAAAACGATTTATTGCACGCTGAAGGTTCCGCAGTATGGTCGAGGAGCATTAAGGGAATAGTTTGAAAGATGTAGTGTATGCGTGGCATAATCGTCATCTTGACTGCAATACGGCCTGCCCATGAGAGACCCGAGTATGTCCATGTTGCTAGCGTTTTTTTAGGTCAAGCCTACAGCAGCGCTGTTGCTCGCTCTTTTGTAAGTGGGATTTTAAAAGTGCTTCCCACTGTCTTTTGCTGGCCTAATGCTTGAGTTCACGCGCGCGTGAACGTGCACAGCTGCCAGCTTTCTGATTACTTTCACTTGGAGCGCTGCTGCGTGCGCACCACTTGTGTTCGTAAACCGTAACGGCACAAACCATTGAAAGTTTCCCCACATCAAATCCCTACAGGCGAATTGTACTTGTTTGTGAATTTGTACAAAAAAGATCCTCTTAAAACATTTTATATTCTTACAGTAAAGGATACACTGGTATTTATATAATAAAAGAGGAAATATTAAGGTACTGTATTTGACTCATTCATGTTTCGCCTTATTTCGCTATTTGAATTGTTGGTTTAATCTAAATGGATAGAGCCTACCAAATGTTTGGAACTATACTTTAGTGGGGAGAAGTTGTTGGACTGTCTCGTCCTTGAATTGCGCTGCGTGCAGTAGAACTTGGCTCCATGGCATATTATCCCTTAAAAATGCGATGCTAAGTACTGGTAGTTTAACATTGGCTGTGGCCGTCATGTGGACTTAAAACTCCAAGACATCAGCTCGCACACCTCACCTTAAAAACAAGCATTGGCAAAGCCAGCCCATCTGGCTTTGCTGTCAGCCTCTCTGCGTTGTCAGTCCTTTTTTTTTAGGCAAAGTGAAAGACCAAAATACAGTCACCTATGGTGAAGGTAGCTGTGATATGTGAAATGCATTGTTCGTGAGGGGATAAAAAGCCCCGGGTTGACGCGTCTTCCTTGCTTGGTCATGCAGAGTTAGAATAGTGTGATGGAGGGGTGGTCTTTTTAGCATTCCTGTCTGAGCTGCTTTACCTGCTTGTGTATTTACTACAGCAGGGCTGTGCTGCAACCAAACCCATTATGAGGCTCAATCTTACAAAACTTTCAAAAACTATTTTCCGAGCTTGGGATGTACGTGTATACTAGTTTGGGAAGATCCCCAGCCTTAGTCATACATCATAGCAAATCGTAAAATAAACACGTATTCGCACGCCCGTAATAAAACGCACATTTGCCCTACTCACAAATAATGTTACATTTCTTAAACCTCTTAAATCTATACCAAAAGCACGGAGGACATTCTATGGTCCTACGTAACGTTGGGAATTAAAATCTGTTGGCTATGTATTTTCCTTTTATAACGTGGAGCACTAGGGGTTAAAGGAAAATGCTATTGGCTACCTTCACTGTAAGTGAATGTCAATGCTTGTGTTGTCGTGCACTCCAAGTGAAAGATCAGTCTTTCAATTGGATTGCGTGACAAAACAAGCATTGTCAAAGTAAAGAGGCTTACAACCAATACCAGATCGATTGACCTTGTCAATACTTGTTTTTAAGTGAGGTGTGTTGGCGGCTATCCTGGAGACCGAATAAATGCACCTCAAAACGCATTTTATCCACATCACAGCCTATGTTAAAATGCTAGTATCTGAATACATTGAGGGGAATATTCATTCAGCTGAGCATATCAGAGCAAGTTGCACGCCCACCTTCCTTCCATTGTACCTGCTAGCCACAGAAATATTACAAAACTATGACCCCGTTTTGTGTAACAGCAGTAGCATGGTGATAAATGTATTCGCCCCCATAGCTGTCTAGTGTTGTGAGATTTTTAAGTTAGCTACTTGATAAGGTAACCAATTGTGGATAAATAAGTAGGCGATACTTCATATGCTGTAAGGCGATATGCCCTCTCCTTTGTGTTTCAGCTGTTTAAGATGTATTAATCATGGACGTACATGGGGCGATTTAGGAGGTCAGGGAGCCTAATTCAGGAGTGCAGTGGAACTTTTCACGTTTTCCAATTCTTTCTGTCCTGTAAGCGCAACTGTATTTTTCTGTGCTTCTACCCGAAATCCTTGTAGCTAAGCTGCCAGTGTCCCTTATTCTCGCTGTCTCTGTCCCAAGGACCTCACGACTATTTCATTTCTTCTGTGCTGTTTTTAAAGTTAATAAGACGTTATTAATCTTCATCCTGATTGATTCACGACGTTCAGCGACTTCCTGAGACATTAGAACCCCAGAGGCGGATTTAAACAGCTACCTATGATTCTACCTTAGAGGTTCTGCTTAAATTTACGGACTGCTAATTTATCAATTACATGTCATTAGTACAACTCCATGTCATCTGGTGGTTACTGTGTTCATTTCCATGGCGACGAGCTGGGGGTTGGGACCTACCGGTACACATGCAGGGAATTAGGAGCTGGAGGCAGTGCAGACGACAAGACCTTCCTTGAGGCATTCTGCAGGACATGAACAGTTAAAATTAGACAACACAGGGGTGAGCTTTGTGACGGTTTGTAAACTTGCTTTCTAGCTATGGCACCCCAGACATCCTTACGTCAGTCATACCTCTCTAGTCCTCATCGTGATATTCAGTCAACAGGTTGTAATTTCAGCTTAGACTACCCAGTGGTTAGTCAAGGTGCCTCCTAGGTGGGTTATAATGCAATCCACAATATTAATGCCATAAATCAGGTTTACCAAAGGCCCACCTCATGACTGACTGGGTCTTTACTGTGGCTGCAGCCAGGCACTGGAATATTCTGCCATTTTCTGTCCTCTCTTAGTCTAGATAACCTGATGTCATTTTGTAAAATGTGAAAAAGCTGACACCAGTGCCAAGAAACCCTATTATGGTGACCGCTGCGCTCTACAAAATATAACAAGCATTGGCATAGCCAATAGGTCCGCTTTTGGGACCTTAGAAGTATTTAGTTATGCAGCACAATATCCTTGGTGCAACAACATCAACTGTTGCATGGCTAAACGCTTATAAGGTCCCAAAGGCGAGACCTATTGGATATGCCAATGCTTGTTGAGTCTGTTCTAGGAGTGGGGTATATTTAGCTGTTAGTGTTTTGGCTGGGGAACGCGCCAGAAGAATTCTGAGGTATGGTATGCGATGTCTGGCCCAGGAGAACGGGAATCGTTTAGTCAGGGCTTCCTCAGTGGCTGGGGGTGTGGACAGATTTGGGATTTGTGACTTATGTAGATTGACCTTAAATCTCGAAACTGCGCTAAAACAGGAAAACTCGTCTACTAGTGCCGCTAATGAGGTCGCTGGGTTCGTCAGAAAGAGGATCACATCGTTGGTATATAGGATAATAGAGTGTACATCCACCCGAGGCGGATTCCGGAGATTCCTGGATTGCCTCTGACCCTCTGAGCCATTGGCTACATATACAAGCAAGCAGTAGAGGTGAAAGAGGTCACCCCTGGTGAGTTCTTCTGCATATGGGAAAGAGCCCAGAGGAATATCCATTGACCCTAACCAATGCTCTAGGTGTTTTATACATGCATCTTAACCAGCCGAGAAACCTGTCCCCAAAACCGAACTGGCGGAGCGTCTCCATTAGGAATGGCCAGTGGACCCTATCAAAGGCCTTCTCTGCGTCGACAGACAACAGGAGGGCCTCCCGTCAGGAGCAGGCAATGATATCTGTAAAGTGGTTGAGGCGTTTCGTGTTGTCTCTGCATTGCCTAGTCGGGTCGATCAGGCCCGGCACGTACTGATTAATGCGCCAGTGAAAATTTTGGCATCCATGTTAAGCAGTGGGATCGGCCGATAGGATGCACGTTCTAGGGGATCTTTAGTCGGCTTTAAGATTTCTGATATTGAGGCTTCTGTGAACGAGCCGGGTAGTACCCCAGTATCGATAAAAGAATTAAAGAGCCGCGTTACAATGGGGGCGAGGACCTGGCAATATTTCTTATAGAAGCAAAAAGAACTATTGATGGACAGAATGCAGAACAATGTCATACATTCACCCCAGTACAGAGATCTGGGCCTAAATCCATCGTTTTTTGCTCACCATGCCATTCCAGTTTGAACCCAGCATATTTCTTATAGAACAGGGGGGTGAAACCATCAGGGCCCAGGGAGTTAGCTATTTTGAGGCTGGCTATCGTTGCGATTACCTCATCTACGTGATTAGGGCGATCGATATGGGTGGCCATGTCCACCGGTAACATAGTCAGTTGTAGTGAAAGTAGGCGGCTATATCTCCCTTGGGGGGGGGACCTCTCTCCAAGTAGAAGTTGGAATAGAAAGCACTGAAGGCCTCTGCAATCTCCAAATCTGTATGGACTATCGTCCCAGATAGGGTTTTAACTGCCGAGATCTACCCTGAGATCTCTCTTTGCCTCAGTTTGTGAGCGAGCATGCGGCCCGAGCGATTGCCACTAAGGAAGAATTTTTGCTGTAGGCACAGCAATGCGTATTCTGCTCTGTCGAGGTCCAGCCTACGAAGAATGAGCCGTTTCCACCCGTGAGGGCCAAGGTACAGTGACCAATGGAAGTGAATGAGAGCATGGTTATATCAAGTCTGAGGACTACTGTGGAGTACCGAAACATGAGTGTTAGAAAAAATGGTGTCTAAGGTATGACATTAAATGTGAGTGGGCTGAGTCACAAACTGTCACATATCCCAAGAGGACATATGCTCCAAAAGAAGTTGACCATGAGGGTCAGGAGATGTTTCTGCATGTATATTAAGGTTCCCTAGAACCATGACATTCAAGTATTTCAACATATACTTTGAAACGAATTTATCCAGGGGAAGGAAACCCCCCCTGCATGCCCAGGGGACGGGGACAATAGATCAGCATGTCAGCCTGTTCTTAATAAGTGGACAATAAAATGCAAATGCACATAGACTCATAGACTTTGCTGACTTCCCATCAATTTCACATGCTGTTTCATCGCTCATCATCACGTTTGACTCATCTGTATAAACAAAGGGGCAGATTGACAACTTCTGGCGCATCTCTGCAAATCAGCAGCAATGCGGCAGAACAGATGCGCCACTTAATCCCCCCCTTGAGCCACCACGGATGCTTCGCATTTACAATGCGGCGCACCATGGTGCAAGGAGGAGAAGATGTGTGACGCATCTTGTGGCGTACGGGCGGCGCATTGCTTGAGTCGCGTCGCAAGGACGACGCAACTCCTGCAATGCACAGGGGCCGCCCATACTTAACGTGGTGCGTCACTCCTTACGCCTGCTTTAAGCAGGCGTAAGGATTTGATGCAGCAGCATCATAAAACTGACTCCGTGAAATCTTGTAGATTTCACTGCGTCAGTTTTACGGGGCTTTCCTGTGAGGGAACGCCCACCATGCGACATAACGCCCACATGAAACCTGACGCAAGTTTCATATGCCGCAGGGCTTTACAACGTGACGCATCTGCCTAGATGCGTGACATTGTAAATAAGTCGCAACGTGGCGCATGGTTTACGCCACCGCTGTGTCACAAAAGTGACGCAACGGCGGTGTAAAGGTGTCGCAAGGGGCTAGTAAATCTGCCCCAAAATCTTCACAGTTGCAAACTATTACCTCTGGGTCCTGAAAAGATTAAGCCATTCATCTCTCTACTAAAAATACCGTCATGACTGGACTTCGGCCACACTGTTCCTGTGGGCGTCTCACAAGCCTGCCTCTTGCCACTGAAAACTGTCCTATATGCCAAACTAGATGTATGTCTTTATCTCTGAAATTCGATCACATTACTCTAATTCCCGTCGAGTTACACTGGCCTCTTAATAAGGCAAAGATAACCTTTAACTTTGATGCCTAGCCTACAAAACCACCAACACCGGTTCTCCTCTATACTTCTCCCACCAGGGCACAAGTCCTAAACAAGTATTTACAATGCAATAGGTCTCGCATTAGCGAGATTTTGAGTGACTGGCATTGTAAATGGCAATGCCTTTTATAATATTAAAAGGTATTGTCTTACGGATGAGATAGTATGGAACTGTGCGACCTTTGGGGGGGGGAGTGGGAGGGGGGAGTTGGGGGTGGGGTGACATATCATTAGATGCACCTATGTCTTGTATTGTTGAACAGGGGGTGGGGGGAAAAGTTGTTTGTTGTAATGATTGTCTTTGGTTTGCTTTGGCAGATGACTCTGGAGTGCAGAGCCCTGCGCAATATATGCAAATTGTCAAATAAAATATGTTTAAAAAAAATAAAAGGCATTGCCAGTTACAATACCAATAGGTCAAAGTTTAGCAAAAGGAAGACATATTGTATTGTATGCAGAGCACGTTGCCACCATTGTTTGTCCCCATTAGTCAATAAACAGCATAGTGCTCATCCACATATAACGCAGACCGTGTAAGAAGACAAGTAAAAGTTCCAATCGTAATGGGAGGTAACAGTTGCAGACAGGGTGGTACCAAGGAGGGACTAACAAGCCTAGTTACGAATCAGAAGCCAGCATTTATGACAGACAATGACAAAAGCCAATGGCAAATATCGGCGAAGAATGGGCGGGGCTTCCACTGCATATCCCAATACAGCATGCCTGCTGTCTAGAGTAATTGCATGCTTCATGGTTCTTACCACTATACGTTTGGATTAAAATACCCTTTAAAACATCGAGAAAGTCCAAGTGTGGACGAAACACGTGTTGGCTGAATCATCTGTAATTACTAATTACTGGAAGAACTGTATTGACTGTGTGACTGTATCAATAAGACGTAAGCAACTTATTCATCATGTTATATGAAGTCTGGACTGTTGATAGAAAAAATAATATATACGGATTAATAAACTCCTCTGTATATGTGTTAGACTTTAGAAAAACAAAATTGGGTGCCAGTTTCACAAATTGTTCCTTTCTTGTATATAACGAGTGCTCCGCTCTTAATATGTTGTATAGATTAGGCTAAGGTCAACAGGATCTCTGGGATCTGGCTGAGACACATCATGGCAGCAGATGTGGTAGTAGTGTATAAGCCACAGAAATGGTTGGTTATTACTATCTTTTAAGGGGAGCGGTGTGCAACATTCGTACCAGAGTTGCCTTATTTGTTTATGAGTAATGAATGAGTAATACATGTCTGAGGAGGCTGGAGTAGTGTCATTGCATGTTGACATGTCCACAGTATTCCAATTGACATATCCTCATTTGTTTTTAACCCACACACATATGTTCATGTCGTACACTGAACAAATCCATGTCCAAGCCCCCGAGGGCCATATTTCATTGGATGGGATAAGTATAGAAAGAAATGCATGCTCATCTACAATACAGCATACACTGGGACACTTTCAGTTGACACCCCTCAACACGATTCAGTTGCAGATGAGGGCCCCTCAACCTAAGTCATTTCTGCATCACATACAGTGGCTTCATCATAGTCCACCACTGCACCCATCTTCACTGCAGCAAGAAGTACAAGTTCCACACTCAGCATTGTAATCATGAAAGTACCTAGCATTGGTTTAAAAGAAGATCTCTGACCATCATTGCTGACAACTCTGTAGCCAAACCTGCTGCCACCTCTGCAGTTACGTTTTCTGCCAGTACAGAGACCAAATCTGCTGGTGCCTGTATAGTCAAGTCTGCTGCCACCAATGCAGCCAAACGTACTGCCACTAGTGCTGCAGCAAACATAGCCCCAGCAGTATGCATTTCAGTAACACCAACAGCAGTCAATTGAGCCACACCTGCAGCAGATACTCCTTCAGCTAATAATTCGGCCTTACGTGCTGCAGACAATCCAGCTGCATCTACAGTAGATACTTCAGTCGAACCTACAACTGCAGCCACTGCAGCAAGACCAACTGCATCCCTCTGTGCCTACTCCCAAAATAGAACTGTGTGTCTGCAAGCAGGTGATTAATACATATTAACCATAGAAATGAAGGTAGTGGGCAATGGGACCAAGACTTCTATGAACACTAAATCACAGAAGGTGAGTGAAGCCCACCTATGCCCCCATCCCAGCGGAGGAGAAGACTACTGGTCCATGTCTGGATATTATTTAGCTACCCAGCCAAGCTTCAAATATGGGATTGGAGTGCCATGGAGAAAGGCCAGAAAACTCACTTTCCCAAGTATGATTAGAGGACCTAATTTAAAGACTGGTGGAGAGGGTACTCTGTTGCCTTTGCCAGGTCTGCTAAACCATCAGATCACCTCCTCATTTAGAAAAGGGCAGAAATTAACTTTTCTAGTTACAGAGCCAATTAGGGCTCAGTTGATGAAAAACGTAAGGTTTGCCCGTTTTTAAACATCCTCTGAAGGCCCATTTCAGTAGGGACGTCTGAGAAAGGACATCACATTGTCCGACCTATTTTGGGTATACAGTGTAATGTCCTTTTGTCTTGTACATCACTGTCTCGAAAAACCTAGCAGTGAAGGAATAGGAAAAATAGAATGCCCCTACTCCCTAGGAGAAAACCCAGTTAGAGTTAGTCATTAGGTTTTTGTTTTTCTGAAACCACCTCCCACTTTGGGAGTTTGAGTCTGTAAAACCAAAAAACTTAAAAGGTCTGGTGTTCAGCCATCAGAAGTAACATCGACCATCCACCAACGTTTTGTGCATTGAAAGACACTACCAAGATGGAGGTTTCTTTCAATGTATAAAGTTGATCAGACTAAGGGTAGATTTTCAGGATGGCAGAGGTAATGTCCTCCACCACCCTGATGGATGGAGCACCATCCATCAAATTCTAAATCAGATTCAGAATACCAAGGCACTATCTGCACTCCATGCAATCAGACAATGAAGTAGAAGTTAGGCTTCCTAATAGGAAGCCAGCTCCAAACAGGCGGATTGGGAGGAATGAAAGTGCCAGACATGGTCCTGCAGCAGCACTCTCAACTGACTCACCACATCCAACCTGACCATCATCGTTCAGATGGCAGGAGGCCAGACGATTCAGGATCAGCCATTAAAACCATGGTCAACTCGTAGAGGTTCAGGAGAGACACTTTGCTGTAAGAGAAAACGCTGCTCCCTACTCCACTCCACTCCATTATCCACACCACCCTGCCATGCCTCACAGGTGTCTTCTCCTAGGCCATGGAAGGGATCAGCAAGGTAGCTTGACTGTTCCTTGGTGTCTGGAAATTCATCCACACCCAGCAAATAACTTTCCTGTTTACATGCACATTTGTGTTTGGGGTCATGGGTTTTCTCATTACTTTAATTATTACAAAGATGGCAATGCAGAACATTGTCCAGTGTCCTCTTAAAACCTTGATAGGTCATGGGTGTCTTCAAAAGTGCTTCACCATGATGTTGCCCATGGTTGCAATATCATTATCATTGCGTTGTTCTCTGACATGTCTCACTTGTACTCTATATGTATAGCCTATATTGTAAGCATATATGGAGCACCATTTTAGTTTATTAAATCAAAAACAAGAGTTTTTTGTATATTGCTTCCGAAGTTCATATATTTGAAGGTGTTCACTTGTGTGAAAAAGAAGAAAAAGGAGGCCCAGTGCAAGGGATCACACAATTTAACCATGTGGGCCAGGATTGATTCCAGGGTTTTGGTTTTCACATTGTGTAATTCAGCCACTAGATGGCTATCTACTTCTCTTCTTTTCAAATGTTTCTGCTTTCTTTTTAATTCTGACAACATGAGGTTTGAGTGTGTTGGCAGGCAGAGCCACATAAAAGCTCAGTTTGTTTTGGGCTCAGGGTCACAGAGGACATAAGATGAGCTAGAGCCAGGTCGAGCTTTCAGTGGTGCGCCCACCTCTAGTCTACATTGCCTCACAGTTATGTTGTAGTGCAAGTTCTTGACGTGCACAATGCAGCAAACCTCATCTAGCTTTTAAATAAGGGATAAATGTTGTGGTTACATATGACCCTCACCATTAACAGTTCAAATGCATGCTTGATGGTGTAACTTGTCTGGGTATATCTCATATTGTACAATTGCTCATGTAACATCCCTGGTTCTAGCAAGGAGATTTCTGAGATGGAATGCCAAGTGTTATCCTGCATGTGCAGAGGGTATTTAAAAATAGGACTATCATAGTAAATTTACACATGCCCACGTACAAATTGCTTCTAGCCCATATGCACATGGTTTGTGATGATACCCTTCATTTCAACATTATTTTATTTTTTCGTATGTTCAGAGTGAAAGATGACATTACACTGTGACTGAAATGCTTACTGTCTTTTGTTTTGATACACAAAAAGATTAGATTGTACACAGTGCTCAATGACATGTCTGGTTGCCACTATAGTTCTTCTTTTGTTTATGTGCTCCTTTGCCATTGTGCACATCTCAGCATGACACTTGAACCATTTGTTAGTGGAACTGAGGATGAGAGTGCCATATACATACCAAGTTGATTTGTTTAGCTGAGTCTCCGTAAGAGATGTGTATCCAAGCAGCTCCATCAAAGACTCATGGTCTTATCTGTGAAACTACAAAATATGGGATAGCAATCTGTGAAGCTGAAATATGCTGAAGACAACATTCTGACTGAGGCTTCTCCTGATTATGGACCACCATATGTTGTCAGGTTCTGCCTTCTCACTTGGATTGGATACAGCACAATGTTCTATACCTCTGGCCTCTGGTGTAGTCATCAAACAGATTGCCCCACTGGGTGCTAATATCAGTACGACAAGTCTAATTACAGTAAAACCCATTTGTCTCCACAAGATTAACAGAGAGGATGGTATCCAAAGCATGAAAGTTTAAAAACAGACTAGTGAAAATTACAGGCTTTATTTGTTCAATTGGTCATTTCTCAGATTAGGCATAAAAGTCCATGAAGTCAATCAATCCAACAGAATAGGATGAAGAAGATTGTAACATACATAACATACATAACTAAAGAGTGCAAAATGCAAAGCAGAGAAGGCATCAGTTCCATAAAGGAAGTTCCCTAAACTAGGTAAATTCTAAGCAGAAGAGGCCATTAGGGTTTAAGGTAAGTAAGAGAGTCTATGTCAAGTACTGGGAATATGAAATCTCAACAGTGTTAGGGAAAGGTCTTCCCTCAGGAGAGTTAGGACAGGATGTCCTAAAAACTCTTCTAAGACACACAATAAAAGCATCTCCCAGAATGTATTCCGACCAACTCCGCAGAGATGAGGCAAATCAAGTTGTGTGGTCTCCCTGGAACAGGTAAACTTCCCACATTCCCAACATCGAACAAGAGTGCACACAGCTGCACAAACTTAGATGTATCATTGGTCCGGACTGTATGGTGCAGGAGGATCTTTCTCATACACTTGTATGGTGTAAATCTCTATGTCGAATTAATCGTTTTGGTTCTAAAAAATGAAAAAGCAAATCAATGAGCTACTCTTCTAACTAGTGTAAGTTTTCTTGCTCCTGAAATGAGAAGGAAAACTTGAAAACAGATTTCGAAATCAAAAATATGTTTAACAGTGCAAGACTTTTGAGTAGCAGAGGCCTACTGGCAGGTAGGTCAACACTAAGGGGTCTATTATGTAGGGCGGATCGCCACCGCTATTGCGGACGGTGGCGATCCGCCCTACATCATACCCTGCCCACCACCCATTTCCCCCCCGCCATATTAGTATGGCGGGGGGGACCCCGGCGGACGGAAAGACCGTCCACCGGTTTTACGACGGTCACACAGGTGACCGGGCGGAAAAGGGGTCTGATATGGTGTGCCATCCATATTAGGATGGCAGCGGGAAGCAGCCTTTCCGTGGCGGCAAAGGCATGCGGTTGCCTCAGTTGGGGGCCCCTTGCGGGCCCCCTGGATGCTGGGGGGTGGGGGGACACATGGGAGTACCTATGATACCCCCCTGCATTGGCACTGACAAGGTGGCAGGCACCGCGCGGTGCCTGTCACCTTGTGCATGCCAATGCACACAGTGCATTCCCAGCATTGTGACGGGCGGTGCTGTGAGCACCGCTAGGGAATAGGCCCCTAAGAATGCTGTTTGGTTAACATGAATATACTATAGGCTAAATGATTATACTTCTGTCGCACAGTATGTGGCTTCTTTATACATGTTTATCCATTCATTCACACACAGATTAACATATGATTAATGAAGGTTATAAAGCATACATTTTTCCTTGTCCTAGTCCTCCCTCTAATGGCAGAATAGCCATCACACAAGACATTTAAACACCCAACAACTTCATTAGAACTTCGTTGCCCATTATTGCTTATGCTTAGAGCTCTTCATTTCCCTCAACTCATCATAAACAATATATTGCTCATTCTCCAACTGTAGTTCTACCCTCTTTATCTTTGTGCCCTTACTTTCTGTGGATGTTTTCTGTTCTTATTAATCTAAATCCCTTTACAATGGTAAATAAAGTAAATCACACACACACCAATAATCGAAATAGGTCTCAATATAGTGCCTAGATATCTCTCTATACCAGAAAATCTTTTCGCAATTGCTTCCCAGACACCTGCTACTTCTAATTCTTAATTCTTCCAAATCTTTCAATATTCCAGTGATATTCTTCACATACTTTCTGATCTTTTTGCTCTTGCGTGGGATAGATGTGCAGCACTACTGCACTTTCAGCATCTTACAGACCACACCTTCTTTTGTAAGTAAAATATCTAAAAGAAGCTTTAAGGAGTTTAAAGTAAGCATTCTTTCTGCACACATAAAAGTCTCCAGGAATAGTGTGTTGCCAATCTAAAGTCAGTTTGTTTATACTCCAAATGTTTTGCTTTTCTCCTCTTCCTTTCCAGTGGTTGCAGGGGTAACGAGGGAGAAGGTACCTAGTGGGCCCTTTCAATGGAAAAGAAGTTAGACTGCATGTTATGAAGTACCAATTTGAGTAGCCAATCTTCTAGAAACAGTTCTGCTGATGGTTCTTTTATATGTTACGGTACTCCCACTATCCTGATGTGATTATAGTGGGTGCGGGTGCTGCATCTTCCACCTGGCCCTGTAGCAAACGCAAATAAATGTGCACACTGTCCACCTGTTGCTGTAGAGTAAAGGCTGTGGGCCGCAAGGCAGCAATAGTGGACTTATTCTCTTCCACTCTGTCAGAGAGTTTTCGTTGATTTGCCTAGAAAAGACCCAAGTCAATCGCTATGGCGTCTATCTTCTGTTCTAGCACCACATGGGCCTTCCTGATTGCCGGTAGTATGGTCCCTGTGGTATTCTCCTTTGTGATGTTCATTTGTGACTGTGTATATGTGGCCGCAGGAGCCTGGGCTGGTTTCCCCTTGTCACCACTGTGAGCCCCTTTTGTCATCTGTTAGCCCATGCCCACAGGCCCCTCTGAATTCAGGGCACCCTGAAATTTAGTGCAAGGGGTGTCTATCTGGCAGCTGCGGAAGTAATACTGGACGCGTTCAACAATGATGCACAGCCAGGAGGGACTGACACAGACGGAAGGTGGCCCAAGGAGTCCCCAGAGGAGCAGCACAGAAGAAAGAAGCAGAGGCACTGGCAAGGGGGGAGGGGGCCAGGCAGCATAGGATAGATGATTCTGTGTGCTTCCCTCTGTGAGGCCATGCTAGCTTCAGTAGTGGGTCTTAAAGTCACAGTGCTGATAGTCCAGGTCTCTCAGAGGCAGGCTACACAAGTCTGTAGTCCCTTCCCGTGCCCGCCCCTGTCAGCAGCCGCCAGGCATACAGCTCACCTCCACACCAAGGGTGCAGTGTCCCCAGGGGTGTCTAGGGCCATGCCATGCTCCTCAGCCCAGGAGTGAGTGAGCAAGGGTGCAGTGCCCAACCTCAGCACCCCATGTCTGCAGCCGGCCATGTCTCTAGAGGGGTCACCGCAGGTCTGGCCGGCCCAATCCTCCCAATCAGTGTGCGGGTCCCAGCACAGGCGTACCAGGTAAGGGAGGCCTAGTCTAGGCCTGCAGCATTGTTCCGTGTGGGCCATGCCTCCATGACTGCCGCACAGCCACAGGTCTCGCCGGTGCAGTTGAGGGCCCTACGCAGATAGCACTGGGCTTCAAGATCCAGCAAGGCAGAAAGACGCCCCAGCCCAGTCACTCACAGGGGCTCCACAGTGCCCCTGCTCTGACAGGCTGCAGCAATAGCTCAGCATCCAAACCCCGGCCCAACCTCTCCTCCTGGGTCGGGCAGGCCAGATTCCTCCAAATTTTCAAATAGCAGGGGTCGTCCTGGTGTGCGACCTGGTTGTGCAGAAGGTTTGCATCATCGCCTCCCCCAAGAGGCAGAGGATTGTGTTGGTGGGACTAGAGCACTTGTATTAAATGTCCGCCATCTTGTATCTATGGGCCACGCCCCAGTGGTACATGATATGATTATTTGTAAAGTGCTCTATCACCCATGAGAGCATCCTTGCTCTGACCAGGTGTCCGTCCCTATCCCTGCCTATCAGAGATTGATTAATTGAAAACCCAGATCTTCAGCTTCTTGCAGAATTCAAGTCAAGATGAGGAGGTTCTGATATGGAGTGGAAGGCCATTCCACTCTTTATATAGTATGAGCATGAGTATCTTTCAGCGGGGCTGTTCTTGTTATCATTTCTTAGCGCCTTTTCTGTTTCACACACAGATGTAAGAAGATGTACAGGTGTCTTCAAGCTTTGTGCCGCCTCTCTTCCAGTGGATGGAGGGAAATGGAAAGGAAGAAGAGTAGGGAGAAGGAACTTCTATTAATTTCTTCTAACTGATCTCATGGAGGGAGGGAAACTTACTTACTGCCCCTTATGCCAACTAGCATGTAGGGCAGCAATAAAGAACCACCACTTCTGTCTGTCTTGGGCAAGTTTTTATGGTGCTCCAGCTGTTGTTCAGAGTCTTTACTTCTTTTGCCACAGTATGTCTCTAGGTGTTCTTTGGCCTGCCTATCTTCCGTTTGAGTTCTGGAGTCCAGTAGTGAGCTGTTCTTGTGATGGGTCTTGCTCTTTTCTGCTGGTGTGTCCTATCCATCGCCATCTTTTTCTCATAACAATAGTGTCTATGCTCGCTTGCCAGTCGTGGCCGGTGCAGGTAAGAGCGGTGAGGCGTGGCGGGAGGGGGGGAAGTCGGCAGATGACGGAATAGGGAAAATAAAAAAATTAAAAAAGAATATCAGTTACTATGTGTTCCCCCGATTGCAGTCTCGGCCCACCGCTCTTACCTGCACCAGTTGTGACTTTCTCTTGCTGCATCTAGTGAGCTGTTCCTGGCTGACGATGGATCGCAGCCAGAAAATGTGCATGATTCTCCTCAAGTTACTGGTGTAGAAGGCTGACAGTTTAGTGATTGAGCTTTTCGTCATCCTTCAGCATTCCGACCCATACAACAGTGTCGACAGAACACAGTTCTGGCAAAGCCTCAGCAGGGTGGTAGTGCTGTACAGAGATGACTTCCAAGTAAGGTTCAGCATGCCGAAGGCATTCCTGGCCTTTTCCAGTCTGCAGACAGGGGAAATTATATGATATCATTTACTCATGCACACTACCAATCTCTTGGTAAGTAAGTCAGTATAGAACAGCCAAGGATCTGGATCAATGTGCCGCTTACAGACATTAATTATTACAGGGTCTGAATAAGCGGCCCAACCCTCTTGCCTAGCTTACCCACTCTGCACTACTCCTATAACCAACTTGCACTTTACTGTGGAATCACACAAACTAGTCACTATCTCCTAGGACTCCTGAAGCACCTACCTACCCTTTCAGTCTGGACCTGTCGTCTCCTACCCAGGCTATACATGTGCATGTGTTAGGGCACCTAAATAAACAAGCAAACCAGTAAAAAAGTATGCATGTTTAGACTTTACCTTTTAATTCAGCTGTAATAATACTGCCCCACTCGATCAGCTGATCAAGAGCTGGGGCTCACTCCATCCCAGTTCCCCTGGAGAAATCTTTCCCTTACGATTGGCACCAGGGGTCATCATTGGGGAGCCTGCTGCAGCTCTCTTCTGGGTTCAGGCTCAGAGTAGGCAGTTCTGGGCTGAAGGCACCATGCTGTGAAAGAAAATATTGCTCCAAACCCACTTAAAGTCCAAAACACTTTTATTAAGCAAACAGAAAGCAATATCTCTACCCAGTCTGACAGAATTTCGTCTCACCAAATAAGATGTTGCAGGAGCATGCATGTGACAGAAACGGAAACTTCAAATGACAGTACTGTCAGGATCCTAGGCTTCTCATAAGAAAATAAGACCTTGAAATGAGGTACAATAGGGGAGATGTCATTCACTCATATCACCAATAACAAATATTGGGGCATATCAACAACAACCGGCGATAATTATCTCTAAGTGCACTTAGCGCTAGGATAATTATCGCCGGCTAGCGTGAATTTTTATCGCTGAGATAGCGTGCTATTAGCAACGCTTATCTCAATAGCGATAAAAATTCTCACGCTAACGTGCGATTATTGCTGGAAACCCAGCGATAATCTCACGTTACCTTGTTGATAGGGACTCACAAACTTAGCCATGATATCCTCCTTCCATAGGATATCATGGCTAAGTCAGAAAAATACCAGACGTAAAAAAGCAGCGTTAACCGCGGTTAGCGCTGCTTTTTTTGTCTCTAACAGGGTTAGCGACATTCTTGATAATAGGGGAAATGTCGCTTAGCGACATTTCTCCTATTATTTTACTCTGGAACGCCCCCTTTGCATCTCATTAGAGATGCAAGGGGAAGCGTAGAGTAAAAGGGTGCTAACATGCAAATTTGCATGTTAGCACCCTGTTGTTGATAGGGCGCTAGTTTTATCTCTCCTTTTTTGGCTTTTAAAGCCAAAAAAGCAGAGATAAAGCCCTTGTTGATATGCCCCATTGTTTTTAAATCACAAATTTAGGGTCAGAGCTTGAGGTGCCTAACTGCTAACTTCTATTCAGTTAAGCCAAGC
This sequence comes from Triturus cristatus, assembly GCF_964204655.1. Lineage (NCBI taxonomy): Eukaryota > Metazoa > Chordata > Amphibia > Caudata > Salamandridae > Triturus > Triturus cristatus. The sequence continues at coordinate 775,299,601 of NC_140591.1, read as the reverse complement.
ACATTATGTGAGGGTTAGGACCGTTTAGTGACTAGAGTTTAACTGTCAGAACTTCTATAATGGATTTCAAGGGGAGATTATTGTCAGTTGTTCATAGAGCCACTTATTAACATACACCCAAGATGAAGGATCAAGGCACCCAAGTCCTGCACCCGTCAGAACAAAGTAAAAGCAGTAGATTATGGTCACAGTGGTGCAATGAACCTGAAGTGCAACCCTTCTACACTTCTGAAAGGAAATTACTTTCCAAAATAAACATACAAAATAGTGGTTCAGCACTCAATTTAAAAATTTGTTAAATGTACATAATGAGACTTCAGTCTATTGTACACAATTTGTAATTACAAGCAACGTCATCTTTTACTATCAATAAACAAATGTAAGAGTGATTTCTTCTTCAAGTAAATCTCTATCTTTTTTTTTTTAAATCACATCAATTGTGCAGTGACCAACACGTTTCGCCTGCCAAGGACTTCATCAGGGCTACAAAATATATACAAAAACAGACACTTATTTACAATATATTTAAAAGCGTTTAAAACATGTTCTATTTACAAAATGCAATACACCTGACGCTGCATGGCATATCAGTCAAATACATTGGCCTATCTTAGTTTCTTATTATCTATATTAGACATTTGTTTACTAAGGAGACTTTCAACGTGCATAAATAGATGAACTTTAATCATTGTAAACATAGCAACACTTTATCCATTACCTGTCGCCACACGCTCGCCGTCTTCCCGTTCCACCACAGCAATTTCCGTGCTGATTGTGTGGAGGGAGATAACCGAGCCCATCACTTCCTGGTTGAGCCATATTTGGGCAGCCATCTTGGCTGGGTGCCGCTCCAGCTCTCCAAGCGATCTAATCTATTTCAGGGCGAATGGCGCTAACACGCAGTGGACGAGCGCAGCGGGCACGCAAAAGGCAAGCCCGTCTGCGCCCGTCCGTGCCCGACCGGGCCCAGGGGCCACGACCCCTGCCGATTTCATTGAAAGCCCAATTACTTACGGTTCGCACTCTTTGCGCGAACTGGGAAAGAACATTAGTTCCAAATGTCTCAACTCATTCAACATTACCAACCACCCCTCCCACTGCCCACACTGTAATTTTCAGTTTACACCTCATAAAAATTTTGGACCTCACACCAACACCCTATTAAGGATGTTTCTCTTAAATTGCAGATCGTTATCCAAACACTGTGTCGAAATTGCCTTACTACTAGAGGAGCTCGAGCCTGGCGCTCTTTTCTTAACAGAGACTTGGCTTCAGATAGAAACTGATCCTGCCATTGTTCAGGCCCTTCCCCAAGGTTACTCAATACTCAGAACTGATCGGACATCTGGCAGAGGCAGAGGCCTGGCCATTATATTTAAAGACACCTTTAATTGTCGAACCACACCGACTATGCTATCAGAGTGTGAACGCATGGCTTTTTCCCTAGAGTTTTCACCTACGAGCATCTTCTCCGGTCTACTGATCTATCGCCCCACAGGAGTCCCAGAGCAATTTCTCTCCAATCTTTCCGCCTTAGTCGCCAATATAGCACTGGCTGCGGCCAACTTTACACTACTTGGGGACTTCAACATTCACTTAGACGATCCCTCTAATCGTGTAGCCTGTGAACTACTTTCGGTTCTTTTGGTGATCCAGCTCAAACAAAAAGGATTCGCCTCTACACATATCAAAGGCCATTTTCTTGATCATGTATTCAGCAATCTGGACAACCTGGTCGTAGGGAGCCCTCTCCCCACTCCCTTGGACGGATCATTTCTTAATCCCTCTAACCTGGGATACCTTTATGCCACCACCCTCCCAGGAAACAACATCTACCTTGGGAAGGAAATGGTTTAGGCTGCCCACCACAGACTGGATGGCTGCCCTTGAAAACACAAAACCGTCTTTGGACCCTAATCCCAATCTGGCCAACAGTAATTTCAATACCTGGATCTAAAGCTCCCTTGACCTAGTTCTTCCCAAAGAACCTATCCATAAAAAAATTAGACAGAAAACAGCTCCCTGGATCTCCCCGAAATTAAGGATATTAAAGCAATCTTGCTGAAGATTAGAGAGAAGTTGGAGACAAGACTTCTCAGAAACTAGGAAAGTGGAGTATAGGAAAGCAATCAGGCTATATAAATCTGAAATTAAAATCGCCCAAACAATTTTCTATGATGAGAAAATCAACATAGCGGCAAACTCTCCTTTTTTTTGTAACATATTTTTATTGATATTTTCAGGTTTATTGTGATGAACAACAGACAAATCTTTCAATCCATTGGATCGTATATTACAGTATCTGGTATCACACATCATTTGTCGTAGACAGGAGGGTTAATTAAAAAACAATTTGTGAACCCTATGGACCCTGGTAGTGAATATGTCACGCGAACTGGGGTATAACACAGGAAGAACTAGGGAATGAGTATGGAATGTCACGTCCGGGCCTCCCTGTCTGACGCTCGGATAATTGTGTGGGTGTAACGCACCGATGATTTGCAATTGAGCTGACTCTTAGGCTCGACCCCGGCAAACTCTCCTAAGGAGATTTTTCGCATTGCAAAATCCCTTATCACTCTTCCTCAAAAACCTGCGACAACAGAAGGAGCTCTTACACGATGCAACAATCTAGCAGTCTTCTTCTATCAAAAAATTCAAAATATCTACTCTTCCTTCCCTATCACCACACTCAAGCCCACCACAACAGCAATAAGCAGCCCTATCTCCACGGCCAATTGCTCTTTAGACGAGTTTCCCCCCTTAGATGATGAATCTCTAGACCTGGTTGTCTCTAAAGTAATCTCAGGCTCACCATTGGACCCCGCTCCCCCACAACATCTTAACCTGGTTATTGAATCCACTCGCCCAGTCATCCTTGATGTTCTGAACTGCTCGATCACCTCTGGTATGGTTCCCATAGCATGGAAATGTGCGATGGTCAGGGCCCTCCTAAAAAAGCCCAGCCTGGACCAGTCCAATCTGTCCAACTATCACCCAATTTCCCTCCTCCCTTGGCTGAGCAAACTACTTGAGAGACACATTAACACCATACTGGTGGACTATTTAGAATCTAACAACCTGTTGTGTGACTCTCAGACAGGATTTCGTCCTCAGCATGGGACGGAAACGGCTCTGCTGGCAGTGACGGAGGAGGCAAGGAGGCTGTTGGACCAAGGGGGAACGGCTGCAATTATCCTCCTGGACCTCAGTGCCGCGTTTGACACTGTTAACCACAACATTCTGGCCCACCGACTTGGAAATATGGGAGTGCCAGGCCCGGCACTGACCTGGTTCCAGTCATTTCTCAGTGACCGATGGTTTTAGGTCTTCGAGGGAGATGTGGTGTCCTCCCGGCTACCCCTCAGCTGTGGGGTTCCACAGGGGTCTGCCCTGAGCCCCACTCTTTTCAATATATACATGAGTCCCCTGGCGGAGGTTGTCCATCCATTCGGCATTAAGATCATCACCTATGCAGACGACACTCAGCTAGTGGTAGCACTAAATCACACTGAAGGGTCGTCTAGCACCCTAGTCCCTTGCCTAGAGGCGGTGGCCGAGTGGATGGAACTCTCCTGCCTCAGGCTCAATGGGGACAAAACAGAGATTATGTTCCTGGGTAATTCTCCATCCCCTGTCCCTGTTTCTCTGTGGCCAGCTCGCCTAGGCCCTGCTCTACCCCCAAAGACTCAGATTAAGAGCCTCGGCATATGGCTTGACAGCTCTCTTGATTTTAACCACCAGGCCACCAAGCTCTCAGCCACCTGCTATGGACTGATGAGAATCTTGCGGAAAATTATCCCCCTCCTTCCCTTTCCGGCGAGAAGAATTATGGAGCAGGCCCTTATTCTCTCTCGCCTTGATTACGGGAATGCCCTCTACCTCGGGGCTCCCCAATGTACTATCCACAAACTGCAAGTATCGCAGAATTGTGCTGCGCGCATGCTCTTCCAGACGCCGAGGTGGCAGTCTGCAAAACCAGCACTGAGGAATCTTCATTGGCTGCCTGTTGATGCCAGGATACAGTTTAAAGCTATGTGCCTGGCACACAAAGCCATCTGGTAAACTGGTCCGGCTATCATGCATTCCCTGGTCCCCCTATCTTCCCCACAGGACTCTGCTTTCCAGCTCCTTGTGCCTGGCCACCCCCAAGAAAATACAAAGATCTAGATGGGGTGGTCGCTCATTCTCGTTTAATGCCGCCAAAATCTGGAACACTCTTCCCCTCACTCTCTGAGAAAACAATAATCTCTTGGCTTTCCGGAGACTCTTGAAAACCCACCTTTTCGGGATGCTTCCATAGCAGCACGGCCTTGTTCTTTTCTCTGTACTTCTTTTTGAGCAGTGCTGGGAGGCCTTAGGGTAGCCATGCGCTATACAAATAGAATTTCATTCATTCATTCACACAGGAAGAGAAATATAATTCCATGTAAACAATATTAAAATTGATTCAATTTGTAGGAGAGACTTTAAAGCTAATCAATGCCAACAACTGCATGGTAGCTATTCCCTTTGACGACAATAAGTCCACCAGTTGGATTTGTCCCTATTCCTCACAAGGTGCTGTCCCTGTCTCATTATAATGTAAATTGAATTTATTTTAATATTTTTTACATGGAATTATATTTCTCTCCCTGTGTTATTATGTTCACAATGATAAAAGGTCATCTATTTATACATGTTGAAAGTCTCCTTAGTAAACAAATATAGATAATAAGAAACTAAGATAGGCCAATGTACTTGACTGGTATACCACGCAGCGTCTGGTGTATTGCATATTGTAAATAGATCATGTTTTTAAACGCTTGTAAATTTATTCTAAATAAGTGTCTGTTTTTGTTTATATTTTGTAGCCTTGATAGAGCCACTTATGTTTGTGGATGCCACCCACAAATGTTTCCCTTTTTACCCTGCTGGCCGTTGCCCTCTACAGTGCTCCCCCTTTGCAATCTGAGCTTCTCTCTTCCTCTTCCCACAGTAGTAATAATTGCACTCTTTACAGCTCCACTGTAGGCGTACCCCAAACTAATTTGCATTTCCTCTCCTCTGCAACCATATCATACTCCCCTTATTCAGCCCCTCACTGCTCTTTACTATCCCCCTTGAACCCTGCCTTTTCTTTCTTAGCTGCTCGCAAAACCCTCTTGGACACTGTACTGCCTCCCTCCCTCCTTGGACCCTGAGTAGCTGCTACTCTCACCATGACCATGCACTACTCTCCACCAGACCCTGTACTCTTAGTGGCCTTTGACATACATTTGTAATCACTGATTCTTGTTTTGAACACCGATTGGGGCTAAGGCACTGCTTTGGTGGCAATATTTAACCTTAGGCAACATACTGAGGGACACCTGATAGCCCCAAAGCCCCAAAATACAACTCTGAGCTTTTCAGAGAAAAAGGAGGACTTGCATGGGTCTCTCATCTCTAATCTACTGTAGAATGCTCTTATAGCTGGGAGTGTTATGAGGCAGACCTATCAATAATTAACATAAAAAATACCTATGGATGCCCTGCTACACACATCACGAGCATCCTTCCTAGAGATGGTGGCATCAGCAACAACAGTCATCTGAAGCAGTGGGCGTGACTCCGATGTCCAGCATGGTGGACACATTTTAATGAGGCTCCCGAACCTGCACTGGAAGATCAACCAACATTGCCTTGACCATGCTCCCGAAGCCCATATTGGCAACCGAAAACTATAAAGAGTGCTGCGTCAGTTGCTGGGGATTCTTAAAGACACTAAAGGGGCAGATTTACAAGCCCCTTGCGAGACATTTACGCCGCCGCTGCGTCACTTCTGTGACGCAGCGGCGGCGTAAACCATGCGCCATGTTGCGCCTTATTTACAACGTGACGCATCTAGGGAGATGTGTCACGTTGTAAAGCCCTGCATTACATTAAACCTGCGTCAGGTTTAATGTATGCAGGGTGGGCGTTCCGTCGGAAAAAGCATCGGAAAAGTGACGCAGTGAAATCTACAAGATTTCACTGAGTCACTTTTCCGACGCTGCTGCGTCAAAACCCTGCGCCTGCTTAAAGCAGGCGTAAGGCATGACGCAGCATGTTCGGCATGGGCAGCCCCTGAGCATTGCTGGAGTTGTGTCGTGCTTGCGACACGACTCCAGCAATGCGCCGCCCTTATGCCATCAGATGAGTCACGTATCTGTTTATCCTTGCGCCATGATGCGCTGCATTGTAAATGCGGCGCATCTGTGGTGGCGCAAGGGTAAACTTGCGTGACGCATCTTTCCTGGCGCCTCCCTGCTGATTTGCAGGGATGCACCAGGAAACATAAATCTGCCCCTCAGGATTTCTTCTTCGACCACGGGGTTCTGACAACGCGGAAGTGAGTGAATCAGCCTAGCAGGCATTACTTGTAGATTGTCTGCAATGAATGGATCGGCACAACGAAGTGCATGCTGGATTTGGTGGTTCAAGATGTGACACAAAGTTGTAGATATTCAAGAAAATTGAAGTTTGTGCCGCATATGCAATCATTTTGTCCGTGTCATAACGAAGATTGAACAAGGGGGATGTAACAATCTGTTGATTTCCATCATTTTGTTCAGCCCTCGGGAGGCTGTATTAAACTTCATTATCAAATATGCCTCTCTTCTTAGTAGAGCTATTTCAGGATCTCCACCCCTTGGGTCGGGTCGGGTCTGATTGTACCAAGTACAGTCCAATGGAGTTCTTTTTCATTATGTTTAAGCTCTCTCTTGGTAATGCGACTCTAGAGGTGCATTCTGCATTTTATTCTTTAATCTGGAGCGGTGCTGCTCAATTCTTTGTCGAACTTCTTGTGTTGTTTTTCCAATGTAGATTTGCGAACAAAGGCAGATGATTGCATAAACAAAATTTTTTGTTTTGCATTTTGAGAACTCGTTATGTATCCATTTTTCTCGGCCATTTGGGAATATAGGGGCATATTATCAAGAAACGGCGTTATAATTATCACCGCTTTAGCGGCAGAAAACTGCCGCTAAAGCGGCGATAATGAGCTTGATAATATGCCGCAGAGAATTCCAATAGAAGCCCATGTTGATGCCAGAACATGGGCTTCTATGGGAATTCTCAAAGGCATATTATCAAGCCCATTATCGCCGCTTTAGCGTCAGTTTTCTGCCGCTAAAGCGGCGATAATTTTAACGCCGTGCTTGATAATATGCCCCACTGTGCCTTCAATTGTGGAGCTGCAAGACTGACAATTTCCACATTTGTGGTGTCCTTGGATTGGTTGAAGGTTAAACAAGCATTGGCATAGCCAATAGGTCTCGCCTTTGGGACCTTATAAGTGTTTAGCGATGCAACAGTTGCATAACTAAATACTTATAAGGTCCCAAAAGCGAGACCTATTGGCTATGCCAAGCGGCCGTTGCTGCCACTATAGTGATCGCAATCAAACATCAAAGCAGACGTGCGGCCGCGAAAGTGAAACTAATCGCAGTAAAAGTGGCGCGCGCGCCCGCGCTCATGCACTGTAGCTCTAGGCTGGCCTGGTAGCACTTTTTGGAACCCTCTCAATAAGTCTCGCCAGACCAGCGCATGCGCTGGGTCAGGCGAGACCTAAAAAAGGACGTACGGTGTCTGAATTTCTTTGTTTTTCTTCCGTGGCTCTGATTATGCGTTGGCCAATACTTGTGTTTTTCTCTAAGGCAAAGAGTGGTATCTGCAACTCATCATCCATTTCTTTGATGAGGTGAAGATTTAAAGATTGGCATCAGCAAAACGTTTGCTGTGTTAAGATCTCACTTTTGCTAGCTTTCAGGAACACTGAAGTATACAAAAAGGGAAACGTCGCTTTTAGCTAAGGCTTTTGGACAAAATGCCTTTTAAACGAAAGCAGAACCACAACGGCATCATTACAACACATGTGGTTAAGCCGAATGGCATAACATCACCGTCATTACCTCTACGTCCCTCATCCTTGACCCAGTTATAACATGTGAGGTAGCATCAAATCACAGACAGAAAACAAAACAGGAAATGCCTACTAACCCCTGTAATATAACAGCCATAACTCAGCACTTCCTGTTTTGTTTCCTGTTTGTGACAGGACAGGGGCACTGAAGTGACTGCTGTGCTTTTACCTCCAACGTGGTTTTCTCCGGTTTCTCCTTCTGCTGGGTTTTTGGAGTGCCTGGGGGCTGTCATGGGAGCTTTTTGGAGTCGGGACGCATGGAGATATCTCCTGGGCTCCATGAGTATTCCTGGCTGCAGGGAGAACTGCTTGCTGGGCTTGGTCTCCCGATCAGCGGTTCTGTGTGCTGCAGTGGTTGTGGCGGAGCCTATGGACGCCCATGCACCCGACGGGGGGCGTCTTCCCACTTGGGTTGAGGCGTCGGGGGTGTGCGACCCCCATCTGTTGCTGCACGCTCTACGACATTGCAGTGCAGGTTTCCTTCGTGCTTTCTACTGTGGTCCGATTGGGAGTTTATGTCTTCCAGCAGAAGCGGATTTGACCACGTATGGATGTTTTTGGGACATTTCCCTCTTCATTCACTGCTGTGTTCAGAGCGGCTCTGCCTGCTTACTGTGTTGTGTGCCTTGGGGCTTGACTGCTGCTCTACGGCTGCATGCTGGGTGAGTAGCTCGTAGCATGCTTATGGGTTCACTGACACAGCATTGATGCAAAAAAATATCAATGTTAAAAATACTGACTAAAAAATATAGACAACAAAAATATCGACTCCTATACTGAAACAGGTAAGTACAAAAAACTAGACTCACAAATATCGATCTAAAAAATATAGATGTATAAAATATCGACTTTTATATAAATATAAAATAAAATAATATATATTAAATACATTAAATATTAAATATAATATTGATAAAATACAATACATTTAATAAGCATTTCAATAAACTATAGAAAATAAACTTAATTGAAAAAAGAAACACACAAACATACTTTATGCATATATATTTACTTCACAACAATTAATAAACTATTATTTTCAATTTATGTTAAAAGTTTAAAATAAGATAAAAAATAAAAATATAAATTAATGATTTAAAATATAAAAGAACAAAACTCTATAATAAATTAAAACATTAAACTATTAGAAAAATATTTAAACTTACATTTCACAATACAATCAGTAAAAAAGTATGGCAAGTGTTGGATAGCGGAGAAATGAAACTTACTATTCCAACTCCAGTGAGTATGTATGGGAGTGAGTATGGGAAAGTGTTGGATAGCGGAGGGGTAAAAATGACTATTCCCACTCTAGTAAGAGCAACAGTAGGGAAAGTGTTGAATAGCGGAGTGGAAATCATTACTATTACCACTCCACTGAGTACAAAAGTAGGATAAGTGGTGGTTAGCGAAGGGGTAAAAATTACTATTCCAACTCCAGTGAGTGTAACAGTAGGGAAAGTGTTGGATAGCGAAGAGGTAAAATGTACTACTCCCAGTCCAGTGAGAGCAACAGTAGGGAAAGTGTTGGATAGCGGAGGGCCAAAAATTACTATTCCCACTCCAAAGTGTTCCACATTAGGAAATGTGTTGGATGGCGGAGGGGTAAAAATTAATATTCCTACTCCACTGAAGTCAAAAGTAGGATAAGTGTTGGATAGCGGAGGGGTAAAAAAATGTATTCCCACTCCGGTGAGTGCAACAGTAGGGTAAGTGTTGGGTAAGAATTACTATTCCCACCCCAGAGAGTGCAACAGTAGGGAAAGTGTTGGATAGCGGAGAGGTAAAAATTACTATTCCAACTCCAGTGAGTGCAACAGTAGTGAAAGTGCTGGATAGTGGAGGGGTAAAAATTACTATTCCCACTCCAGTGAATGCAACAGTAGGGAAAGTGCTAGATAGCGGAGAGGTAAAAATTACTATTTCCACTCCAGTGAGTGCAACATTAGGGAAAGTGCTGGATAGCAGAAAAACAAAAATTACTATTCACACTCAACAGTTAACAAAAAAATAACATAAAAAATCATAATTTTGTGTAAAAAATCATACAAATAAATAAACAATATTTAAAAAATTTAAAAATGTAAACATATAAAAAAAACACATATTATAGTATTAATTCTGTATAACAAAAACCTACAAATATCATATCAAATAAAATAATACATTACTGTTAATTTTTTTTTATTTTAAACTAGAAAATATTTACAAACAAAAACGTTAATTAAAACATAAATGTATTTATTTTATTTCCTACCCTATAACACCACACCAATAACAAAACACTTCAACTTTTTAAATTACATTTATTTCCATAATTTACATGATTAATAATCAATTAAAAATATTATTAATAAAAAACTAATAAACATTAATTGACTACACACACTTTAACACAATAATATCCACAACACACACCTAAATTAAAATATTAAAACACAATTAAAACATATTTTTAAATTAAAAACGATTACTATTAACAACTAATAATTAAAATGTATTTAGTACCACCCTTTACCCCTTTAAAAGTAAAAACAACACACACAAAAATAATTACCTTAAATAAATATCAAATAATTAACATTAATTAAAAACTTTATATTAATTAATTAGCACAAATTACTTCCCACCCTTTACACCTATAAACACCACAACACACACCTAATATTCATTACAAAATTACCATAATTAATTAGCAAGTAATTAATTAAAATTAATTAACAACCAATTATTAATTAATCAATTAAAAATAAATTAATTCCCATCCTTCCCACCCTTTACACCTATAAACACCACAACACACACCTAAAATTAATTACACAATTACCAACATTAATTACCAATTAATCAATTAATTAATTGAAATGAATCAGCAATCAATTATTAATTCATAAGTTAAAAAAAATTACTTCCCACCCTTTACACCTATAAACGCCACAACACACACCTAAAATTAATTACACATCTATCATAATTAATTACCAATTAATTAGTTAAAATTAACTAACCACCAAATAATAAATCATAAATTAAAAATCAATTACTTCCCACCCTTTACACCTATAAACACCACAACACACACCTAAAATTAATTACACAATTACTATAATGAATTACCAATTAATTAATCAAAATTAAATACACACCAATTATTAATTAATTAATAATAAATTGCTTTACAGATTTAACACTATAACATCTCAATAATAATAAATAAAAAATGATCAATACATTTAATATAATTAAATGACTTCCCACCATACTCCTCTATAAACCCACAACCTGCTATGGAACTAAAAACTTAAAATTCAAACACATTTTTTTAATAACTAGTTAGTTAGTTAATACTTTATTCGAGTTCAAAATTCATGAAGTCATAAAAGCTACAAGTTCATTACAAAGACAAAGGTAAACCACAAAGCAGTTATTATAAAAACATGCGAAGTATCCTAAAAATTAATTAAACTTTTCCTTTTCCTTAAAATACTTTTTAAAAAGCCCAGCATAATTGATACACAGTATTCATCACTTAGAGAGACTAAAAACAATAAGGCAGGGCGACATTGTCTCCATGAACCATGTTTTTTAAGAGTGTCTTGATCCATCTTGATCGTTCCAACGAATAAAGTTTACAAAAACAAATTACATGCAGAGAGGATTGGGAAGACAAGTTATCACACGGGCAGTTACAAAGATTTCTAGCCCAGTCATTTACTGCGGGAAAAGTGACTAGACGGAAGAAGATGTCGAACCTAAGTCTAGTTAGTAGATAACGGTCAAAGCCCTCCTGACACCAGATTAGATAAGGCTGGATAGTATAAGAGACTAGGGTACATTGATGTTGCAAAACAAGGTTCTTATTTAGTTCTATACCTAGTCTAAGAGATTCAACATGATACCAGCACAACTCCTTCAGGTCCTTTCTAGTAATCCTGCACATTGACTCGGGTTGGTGATAAAACTCAGGTCTTCCGAGATCCCTAGTAAAATTGCAAATGAACTTCAGCCAGGGTATCCTGAAGGCCCTATCCAGCCCCATACAATCCTTGATGATATTTCTGTTTAACAGTAGGTCCGGTGATGTCCAAATTCTGTGCCAGAGCAAAACTGGTTGTATACTAATCAGGTCACTCACATAACGCACACCCAACTCTGCATGACAATTAAAAACAGGGGAGCTAACCGGGGTTGACAGAATAAATCTCAGAAATGCGTTCTCTACCTTTTGTATTGAGGAAGAGTTATGAATCCCCCAGATACCTGCCCCATATATAGCAGTACTGATACACTTTGCCTGATAGATTTTTAAGAGAATCGCGGGTGGTCTCTTCCCCAGTTTTTTCGAAAAAGACATAAGTGCAGCAGTGGCTTTCTTGAATATCAAAGTCCTATTTCTAATGGCTGGCCCCCAGGACCCTGTTTCTTCAAGGACTACACCTAGGTATGAGAAAGTTTTAGTTGAAGCAAGTTTCTCCTTCCCAACAAACAAACGACACTCTTTTTTCTTAGATCTGCCTCAGGTCATTACAAATGATTTGGATACATTAAGTTTTAACCCCCTGTTATCCATAAAATTTAAGTAGGTGTCCAGAGCAGTTTGGAGACCTCTTTGAGTCCGAGACATGATCACTGCGTCGTCTGCATATAAAAGGGACGCGATTTGATGCTGGTTAACCTGGGGAGAATCGCGTACCACGGCAACTAGCTCTTTTTCTAGATCATTAATGTACAAATTGAACAGAAATGGGGCGAGTACGCACCCTTGTCTCACTCCCCTCTTTACATGAAAAGGCTTGGTGCATTCACCTTTGGTGCCGTATCTGACTTTCGCCCTGGCCCCTACATACAGTTGTCTTAAAAAGGAGATAAGTACTTCGTCCACCTTCATGTCCCTCAGGATCTGCCATAAACGATTGTGAATGACACAATCGAAAGCAGCGCTTAAATCTACAAACACTACAAAAAGTTTGCCTTCTTTGGCATGGGTATATTTTCCTGAGATTAAAGTAAAGTTAAGGACCTGTTCCAAGGTGCCACATCCCTCGCGAAAGCCATATTGTACCGGGGATAAAATATTAGCCTCTATGGCCCATTGTTGTAGGCGGTTCAAAATAACACGCCCAGTGATTTTCATAAAAGAATCCAGTAGGGATATAGGGCGATAGCAAGAGGGTTTTTCTCGGTCCCCTTTTTTGAATATAGGTATAATTATAGAGTCTGCCCAGGTATCAATAAAGCCCCGCTCGCAACTAGCTTCCAATACACGCATGAGTAGGGGTGACCAGAGCTCAGGCTGATATTTAAAAAGATCTATAGGGACGCCGTCTGCGCCTGGCGCTTTGTTGCCCCTGCTCTGGGTGATGGCGTCAGAAATTTCATTTACAGTAACAGCTAGGTTGATCGGTGTGAAGTTACCCTCGTTTTGTCCCTGGGTAACAGTCTCCAACTCTACCAGTTTATCTTTCCCTCCTGGGTTGTAGACCTCGGCGAAGAAATCTATCCATGAATCTTCTGTGATAGCCACTTCCATTCTAACAATTTCACCTGATGAAAAAAAAGGAGCCTTGACAGCTAACCAAAAGGCAGAGCAATCCCTTTCCAAGGACGCGTTATATAGACTTAGCCACGCGTCATTCTTAATTTCGCGTTTACGTGACTTTCTGGCCTGATTGTATTCATGTCTGAGAAGCCTAATTTCAGTTTGGTTTCTTGGGTTTTTTCTTAGAGCATTCTTTAAGAGAGTGTGAGCCTTAGTACAAGCGGAGTCAAACCACCCTTTACTACTTGCTTTCCCCTCTTTGAAAGGACGTTGTAGGACCTCTTTAATAGTCTTAGTGATGTTTGCAAAAGAGTCCAGGACGTCTATTTGTGATACTTCATCCTGGAGGCATACATTAATAGAGGTTAACGCCTGTTTAATGATATTACTATTAGTGACCTCTGGGTTGTTCTGTGACCATCTAAGGGCGTACCCGTTCAAACTGCTTAAGGTGCAATTTGTTGTCCAGGCTAATTTCTCTACCGGAGGACGATCTATTTTGCAGGGGAGCTGAATACAGAAGCTAAGTGGGAGATGGTCGCTCACCCCAGTTGTGTGTGTAGCAAAATCTGATAACCAGCGTGAGTGAGAATTTGTGATGGTAATAAAATCGATCAGCGTACTAGACCCTCTCCCCACGTACGTTGAGCTAAACTCCACCGTGGGCCTACAGAGCAAATTGACAAAACCCAGATCGAATGTGGCCATCATGTCATTAAATGAGTCGCCCCCGCTATAGTGGCCAAAGTGGGGTTGATATTCAGATTTATAATTTTCCTTGTCGCCACACCCACTCAAATACTGTATACAAAGGTGGTGGTTGAAATCGCCTCCCCAGATAATGATTGAATCCCTTAGAGATTTGTCTACTAGGGACCTTAGTTCCTTGATAAGGGTATTTATCATCGCCATTTGCTAACCCCTTCTCAATGTTGTTATACATGTTGATAATAATAATCTCCACCTTGGGGGACACCCGGATTAGAATAATTTGATAGTAGCTACAAGAGGCCACCGTACTTGATGATAATATCTCCAGTAAATTAGATAAATAAATGGTCAGGCCACCTTTACTCCTCCCAAAGTTAGAGGAACTAGCAGATTGATGGTAGGTTTTATACCCAGTAATATGGATGGGATCAAGAGACCAAGTCTCTAGTAGACATAAAATATCTATGTCCTTGATAAAATCAATCCATATAGGATTGTTTATCTTGGAACGGAGACCTGCTACGTTCCAGAAAGCAATCCTGGTCCCTTTCTTAGTTACAACCCCTGGTTGTTCAGACAGATTAGTTGCCTTCGGTTGAACATCTGCACTGGCTACCGCTGTTGTTACTTTCGGATCAGAAGTGACAGCAGTCTCAGTTGTTGGGCGTCAGTCAACTCCTTCTAGTCCGCTCAAAACAGAGAAGCGATTGACCCCTTCAAAACTTTGATATTGCCCGTCATTCCCTCTCCACATCCGGTTAGGGAACATCTTTCTAGGATAATTCCATCCTGGACTTAGAGGGATGCGATAGCTCTTCCTGCCAAATTTTTTTAATAACTACTAAAAATTTAACACATATATCAATTAAATTGAATACAAAAAAAGTACATCACAAACATAAAATATATACTATCATGCATAACATTAATAAAACAATGATATTTTTAACAATTATATTTTTGCAAACGATATTAAACACTTCGATATTTATTCAATCGATATTACTTACTGTAAGTGGATATTCTTGACCACGATATTCTTGCTGTTGATATTTCTGACCCACAATATTAATGACTTGATATTTGTGCAACTCGATATTTTTTACTTGATATTCTGTCTCCGCAGCATGCTTATGGACGGCCCCTGCATTTTGCACGGGGAACAACCTTTACAACGCAACTTTTACAACGCACTACACTTACAACGCATTTTTTACAACGCACAATCCATTACAACGCATGACATTACAACGCATGACACTACAACGCATTTTTAAAAACTACCTTTACAACGCATTCCATTACAACGCATACTACCATTACAACGCATACCATTACAACGCGTAATATTAAATTGCATTTAAGGTAAGTATTAGTTAAATTAATTTAAGGTAAGTATTAGTAATTTTTACCCCTATACTATCCAACACTTACCCTACTGTTGCACCCCCTGGAGTTAGAATAGTAATTTTTACCCCTATACTATCCAACATTTACCCTACTGTTGCACCCCCTGGAGTTAGAATAGTAATTTTTACCCCTATACTATCCAACATTTACCCTACTGTTGCACCCCCTGGAGTTAGAATAGTAATTTTTACCCCTATACTATCCAACACTTACCCTACTGTTGCACCCCCTGGAGTTAGAATAGTAATTTTTACCCCTATACTATCCAACATTTACCCTACTGTTGCACCCCCTGGAGTTAGAATAGTAATTTTTACCCCTATACTATCCAACATTTACCCTACTGTTGCACCCCCTGGAGTTAGAATAGTAATTTTTACCCCTATACTATCCAACACTTACCCTACTGTTGCACCCCCTGGAGTTAGAATAGTAATGTTTACCCCTATACTATCCAACATTTACCCTACTGTTGCACCCCCTGGAGTTAGAATAGTAATTTTTACCCCTATACTATCCAACATTTACCCTACTGTTGCACCCCCTGGAGTTAGAATAGTAATTTTTACCCCTATACTATCCAACACTTACCCTACTGTTGCACCCCCTGGAGTTAGAATAGTAATTTTTACCCCTATACTATCCAACACTTACCCTACTGTTGCACCCCCTGGAGTTAGAATAGTAATTTTAACCCCTATACTATCCAACACTTACCCTACTGTTGCACCCCCTGGAGTTAGAATAGTAATTTTTACCCCTATACTATCCAACATTTACACTACTGTTGCACCCCCTGGAGTTAGAATAGTAATTTTTACCCGTATACTATCCAACATTTACCCTACTGTTGCACCCCCTGGAGTTAAAATAGTAATTTTTACCCCTATACTATCCAACACTTACCCTACTGTTGCACCCCCTGGAGTTAGAATAGTAATTTTAACCCCTATACTATCCAACACTTACCCTACTGTTGCACCCCCTGGAGTTAGAATAGTAATTTTTACCCCTATACTATCCAACATTTACACTACTGTTGCACCCCCTGGAGTTAGAATAGTAATTTTTACCCGTATACTATCCAACATTTACCCTACTGTTGCACCCCCTGGAGTTAGAATAGTAATTTTTACCCCTATACTATCCAACACTTACCCTACTGTTGCACCCCCTGGAGTTAGAAACGTAATTTTTTGCCCTATACTACCTAATACTTACCTTAAATGCAATTTAACTAATACTTACCTTAAATGCAATTTAATATTATGCGTTGTAATGGTATGCGTTGTAATGGTAGTATGCATTGTAATGGAATGCGTTGTAAAGGTAGTTTTTAAAAATGCGTTGTAGTGTCATGCGTTGTAATGTCATGCGTTGTAATGGATTGTGCGTTGTAAAAAATGCGTTGTAAGTGCATGCGTTGTAAAAGTGTGCGTTGTAACGACATACATCCCTTTTGCACGTGCCGGGCGGTGATTGTCGACCGGTTTATGGGGCTGCCCTGTCAATCGCACTTTAGGGCTGGTTGGATATATTCTTTTCCTGCATTTTGTTGGGGAAATATATATTTTGCACTCCTCTTGTGGGGACTGTCATTCTGTTTGTGCAGTCAGTATGGGGAAGCATATTGGTAAACGCAGGTGTTATTCCCTGTCTTCTACCTCGTCCTCCTCCAGGGAGTGTGCGGATTCAGCCCCTCCCTTAAGGAAGAGTAAAGAGAGTGAAGTAGGATGGGTGAAGAAGTTGATTTTCAAGATTTTGTTTGCATTGAAGCAGAGAATGAAGGCTGGTTTTCAATCAGAAGATGAGCACGACCTCTACTCAGACATTTCCAGATTGAATTCTTCTGATGAATCCTCCTTGGGTTCTGTTGACCTTTAAGGAAAATTTATCTCTAAGGATATGCTGCCAGACATTTGCTCCCATGTGAGTGAAAACATGAGATTCCCGGATGAGAAAGTCATCAGCACCTCTTAGGACATAGAGGATACAATTCCAGAGATGGTTCATGTGGACTCTATTCTCGCCAGTCTGGTGGGACATCTGTCAATGGCTAAGCATAATGCGCTGAAGGATAGTGCGGATATGAAGACTGACTCTTCTTTGAAGAAGGCTTATGCGGGGTCTCATCCTGCCATTCGTTCTGGGATTTATGGGGCTTATGATGCGCAATCCTTATTGTCTGACTTTAAGACTCTGTTCACTATGATGCAGGAGCGTGGGCAGTGTCTGAGTTGTTGGAGTCTATGGAATGTCAGACTGAGTTTCTTTCAGACATTGCGTACGATTCAGTCAGGGTTTTGGCTTTATCCTGTGGTGCTTCAATTGGGGCTAGGCATTTTTTTTGATGAAGGGCTAGAACACGCCTGCTGCTCAACAAACAATGGTGTTGAGGTTGTCATTTACAGGGCCTAGACTTTTTGGGAGGTGCCTTGAGGAGAAGTTGCATGAGGTTTTCAAGGAGCAGAAGCATTCCCTTTCTTTCAGGAAGCAGCAGCAGCATAAGCAGCTTTATTTTTATTGGTGAAGTCCTTTCAGCAAAGTTCTCGGCAGCAGAGGAATACCTTCAGCAGCCAAAAGGCCCAGGGGAAGGGCTTCCAAGGAAACTTTCAACGGAAGTCTAATCTAGATACTGGACCTGGTGGTCAGTGTTCCTGACTAAGCCACCATCCTGGGTCCCGCTGGCATGATGCCAGAGGTTGGTGGGAGACTACACCATTCCCTGGCAGCTTGGAGACTTACAGAATCGGACAATTGGGTTCTGAGTGTTCTGGAGAGAGGTTACCAGATCAAGTTCCTGTCCCCCCTCTCTTCGTCTGGCATTGATCGGACTCCAATTCTGAAGGATGCTCTCTGGTGAAAAGCTCTGTTGGAGGGGGTTAAATTGCTGCTCAAGAAAAATGCAAATGTCCCTGTTCCGAGGTTGCAAAGGGACAGGCCAATTATTTGGTCCTCTTTCTGGTCCCGAAAGTTACGGGGGGGTTTCAGGATAGTGATCAAACTCAAGCCCCTGAACAGGTATTTGGTGAAAGATCCCATACAAGATTGAGACCCTGCAACGTGTTATTCCATGAATTCAGGCAGGCTGTGTGATGACTACATTTGATCTTCAGGATGGATATCTCCATATGCCTTTGGCTCTGGGATTGCAGAAGTATCTGTGGTTCACTCTGCAGGGCCATCATTGGCCATTTTGTGTCCTACCCTTCGGCCTAGAGTCTTCATCCAGGGTCTTTACCAAGGTGTTGGGTCCCCTGGTCACTCACCTTCACCTCCAGGGGGTCTCAGTGTTTCTATACTTGGACGACTGGCTGCTGCAGGCCCCCTCTGCTCTGGTGATGCGTAACATCTGAACTTGACCATGCGTATGCTAGAAAGCCCCAGCTTCTTCCTGAATTTTCCAAAATGCAATTTTCAGCCTTCAACCAGGAGTGCTGTATAGGGGCGGAGTTTGACTCTGCTCTGGGCAAAGTGTTTCTGCCTCAATCCAGGATCCTGTGTCTGCAGACGTTGTTGAGTGCTCTGTTGTCTCAGCCCTCAGCTCCTCTACTTCATTGGATAGAGGTGCTGGGGCACATTGCAGCCTTGGTGTTCATGATTCCTTTGGCCCTTGCAGCCTTGGTGTTAATAATTCCTTGGGCCAGGTTGCATCTTTGACCTTTGCACCTACGACCTTTGCATCTTTCTGGTTTGTTTTGTTTGCCACTTCAGGATTTGTCCTTGGAGATCCCGGTGTCTCTGGATGTTGTGCGCAGCCTGCAGTGGTGGCTGTATTCTTCCAATCTGTCCAGGGCATGTGGTTGCATCCTTCACCTCAGTTGGTGCTGACGATAGATGCCAGTGCTCTGGGTTGGGGTGTGACTCTGAGTCATTGGTCCGTTCAGGCTCTTTGGCACGTATCGGAGACCAGGTGCTCCTCCAACTGGAATGACTTGTCAGCAGTGGAGAGGGCTCTTCGGTAGTTCCAGGCTCACTTGTCAGATTGCACTGTGGCGGAGTGGTCCAACAAGACATTGGCTGTGGCTTACAGGCATCATTAAGGTAGCACTCACAGTCATTCTTTGAATCAGATGGCCTGTGCGGGGGCGAGTTGGACGGAGCAGCAACTCCAGGCCATTTCTGCTCAACACATCAGGGGCACCGACAATATGGTGGCAGAAGCCCTGAGCCGTAGGTTTTCTTTCTCTCAGACATTTTGTCTATCATCCAGTGGGTTCTGCTTAATTTGCCGGAAGTTTGGATGTCCAAAGATGGATTTGTTTGCCTCCAGGACAAATGCTCTCCTGCCCCTCTTTTGTTCCAGGATTCCGGAGATAGGCTTGTGGCGGCCTTGTCCCTCATGTGACCTCAGTGGTTATTGTGTGCCTTCCCTCACTTGCCTTTCATTCCAGCGTTTCAGTTGAAAGTCCAGCGGGTGGAGGCCCATGCGGTAGCGGTGTTGCCCTACTGGCCCCGGAGGTCGTTGTTCCCACTATTGTTCAGTTTGGTGGTGGGTCCTCCTTGGATCTTGCCATGGAGTCCATCTCCTCTGAGGTATTGCACTCCTCCCCTGCTGGTCTCTCTCACCTTAGCGGTGTGGAGCTTGAATGGCAGACGTTCAGTGGGAAGGGTTTGCCAGACCACATAATATCTGTGGTGCAGGGTTCCCATAGGTTGTCCACTCTGTCTTCCTATTCTAAGCATTGGTCTTCTTTCGATCTATGGTGTTCTCTTCATGCCAAGACTTTTACTTCTTGCTCCATCTCTGCAGTTCTGCAGTTCTTTTTGGATGGTTTCAGTAGGGGTTTTGCTGTCTCTTCTTTGAAAGGCCAGTGGGCAGCTATCAGAGCCTTCAGGGATCTGGCTTCCTTGACCCCTATGGATGAGCTTTTGGTTTACAAGTTGATCTGGAGTTTCTCTCTCTCCTCCCCTGCTGTCCCTTTTTCTGTGTCTGCATGGGATCCTTCTATGGTCCTGCATGCTCTTTAGTCCTCTCCTTTTGAACCTTTGTTGAATGTGGATGTAACGTTGTCTTTTAAGGTGGCTTTCCTGTTGGCTATCACATCAGCCAGGAGGTTGGGGGAACTTTCTGCTTTGCGATGTTCCCCTACTTTTTTGAGGTTCATGGAGGATGCTGTGGCGTTATGTTTGGATTCTGTGTTTCTTCCTAAGATTCATTCTGAATTCCATACTTCTCAGGAGTTGGTATTGCCTTCTTTCTGCCCTACGCCTTCTTCTCCTGAGGAACACTTGTTGCACACACTGGGCGTGAAACGTGCTTTATCTGTGTATGTGGACCGGTTTGCTGCTTTTCGTGCTTCTGACAGTCCGTTTGTGACCTTTGGTCTTTGGCCGACATAGGAAGGCTGCCTCTCGCCTGACCCTGGGTCGTTGGATTAAAACCACCATTTCTTTGGCATAGCAGGGCTCTGGTTTGGCATGTCCTTCGGGTGTCCAGGCCCAGTACGCCTGTGGGGTCTCTGCACCCTGGGCAGCCTTTAATGAGTTGGCGTTGTATGAACTCTGTCTTGCTGGGACTTGGGCTTCTGAGTCTCCCATATTAGACATTGCCGTTTGAATTGCGCTCTAAGTGAGCATTTGAATTTTGGGAGTGGAGTTTTGCGTGCTGTGGAGTGTCGCCAAATAGAGTGTCTTAGACTGTTGTAGAGTGTAGTAGAGTGTTGTAAAGTGTAGTAGCATAGAGTGGGGTTCAGTGGACTAAAGTGTCATACAGTTGGGAGTTGTCGAATGCATTTTCGTACTGTAGATTGGCGAATAGTTTTGTATCGTATAAAGTCATACAGTGGAGCGCCAGTATTTTTGATAACACAGTGCATGGTAGAGTGGCGAGTTATAGTTAGTGTTGTCTGGTTCGCGAGCTGAAAAGAGTGTTTATGGAGGTGCACTACTTATAATAATTTGAAGGTGGTGAATAAATTGTAAATTAAAGTTATTACTTAAACTTTAGAATTTCTAATATTTGTGTAGTTTAAGTTTGGTTTGCATAGGGAAAAGTGTTTTTCTAACTATAACTGTGCTTTAACCGTTCGATGTGTTATAAATCGTAGTGTCCAGTGTCATCGAGTGGACTCTCATTATGTAGAGTGTCATACAGTACAGTGGAGGAGGGTGTTGTAACATCTATTGTTGTGGAGGGGTGTATTGTAGGGTGAAATAAAGTGGAGTAAAGTGGAATGTAGTAATGTAGCGTACAGCATAGTGTAGTGTAGTGTAATGGCACAGTGCCTCATACAGGGAAGTCAAGTAACGTAGAGCGAAGCGACAAATTGTACCATGGACTAGCATGTTGTACAGTAGATTGCCATAGAGTGGAGTAGTGTGCTTTAGAGTGGAGCGCAATAGAGTGGAGTAAGGTGAAGTAGAGTGTTGTAGAGTGGAGTATTGTTGAGTGGAGCATCGTAAACTACAGTGCGAGAGAGTGCTGTAGAATGGAGGGCCATGCCATATAGTGGAGTGGCATTTGTAGAGAGGAGTGGAGTGGTGTGTTGTTGATTATCAAAAGGTGTAGTACAGTAGCGTAGTGTGATTGAGCATAGTGTGAGGTAAAGTGGCATAGAGTAGCATAGAGTTTAGTACAGTGTTGTAGAGTGGAGTTGCATATAGTGTAGAGCGTGGGACAGTGGAGCGGCATAGAGCGGACTATGGTACAGTGGCTTAGAGTGGGCTAAAGTGTAGTAGAGTGCGGTATAGGGGAGTGGAGTACATTATAGTAGGGAAGCGCAGAGTGGAGTAAAGTGGTATAGAGTGGAATGGTATGTTGTAGACTATAATGTTGTGGAGTGCAGTAGAGTTGAGTGACGTAGCATACAGTCTAGTAAAGTGTCATAAATTGTAAAACTGTTGTACAGTTGAGAGTAGTGGTGTGTCATACAGTAGCGGAAAGTGTTGTAGGCTACAATAGAGTAGAGTGGCATACAGTCTACTAGCGGTTTGTGGAGAGGAGTTGTGTACAATACAGTACAGTGTTGTAGAGTGTGGTAGAGTGGATTGGCATACAATGTTATAGAGTAGAATGGCACCGAGTGGCATAGAGTGTAGTGGTGTATGGTGAGCAGTCAAAATTTCGAATTTTTTATATCGACCTACAGTAATATTGAGTTTTTAATATCATAGGGACAGAAAATCGATGTCAAGAATATCGGTGACCAGAATATCGATCTTAAGGTAAGTAATATTGTTTATTTTAGTAAAAGTAATATCGAAGTTAGTAATATCGAAGCAAGTAATATCGTTAGCAAAAGTATCCTTGTTAATAATATCGATATTTATATTAGTGTTATGTATTTTAATATGTATTTTATATGTATGTTTAACATTTTTTGTAATGTATTTTTATTATTTTTAAATATATGTATTAAGGGGCCGATCCTGTATTTTTTTTCCCGTACGACTCGTATCCGAATTTTTTTCCGTACGAATCGTACAAGTCACGTCCGACCCGTGAAGTACGATTCTTACGGAAAAAAGGACATACGGATCGGCCCGATCCATACGAATCGTAGCAGGAAAAGTTGTACGAGACGGACCCGGACACTTTTCCGTACGAATCGTAAAAAGACAGTCCGAGCGTACAAGTACGATCCGGACCGGCTTTCCGATTTACGATTCGTACAGAAAACGTCCCGTACACGGGGAATGACTTGTACAAATGCAATGTCGGTGTACCCACCGTACATACGCAATGTTGGTGTACGCACCGTACATAGCAATGGCGGTGTAAGCACCGTACATATGCAATGTTGGTGTACGCACCATACATAGCAATGGGGGTGTACGCACTGTACATAGTGATGGGGGTGTTCGCACCGTACATAAGCGATGGCGGTGTACGCACCGTACATAGCAATGGGGTTGTACGCACCGTACATAGCGATGGGCGTGTTCGCACCGTACATAAGCGATGGCGGTGTACGCACCGTACATAGCAATGGGGGTGTACGCACCATACATAGCGATGGGGGTGTTCGCACCGTACATAAGCGATCGTGGTATACGCACCGTACATAGCGATGGTGGTGTACGCACCGTACATAAGCGATGGCGGTGTACGCACCGTACATAGCAATGGGGGTGTTCGCACCGTACATAGCAATGGCGGTGTACGCACCATACATACACAACGCATGGGGGTGTGTGTCTGTACGACTCGTACTCCTGTACCGTACTGAACCACGGACACTGTAAAACAGCAAAAGGAGGGTCTATTCGACTCGCACACCACAAAACACGTCAACACTGCACAAAAAATGGAAAGGACTGACCTGGACACATCCAAACAGGCAAACAGAGGGGCAAACTCACAACCACCCCTTATAACTCACCCACCAAAAATTCAAACTGAGCCACACCCACAAATGGACCAATAAAAAGGGCCCACACACACAAACCATAAACCTTTGCAACAGACTCACTGCAGCTACAGAGCACAACAACAACAGCACCCATCCACCTTAACATATACACCTTCACACAACCTCCTTCACACATACCCCCTCTACACATTCACACCCACACAGTCACATTCAGACCCACACACCCACAACCATCCACACCCCCACCCTACACCATGCCCACAGACAAGAATCCAAAGTTCACAAGGGAGGAGCTGGAGATCCTTGTCAATCAAGTCATCAGAGTCGAGCCACGGCTGTTTGGAACAGACAGACCAGCATAGACGAAAAATCACGCCTGTGGCAGAGGATCGTCGATAGGGTGAATGCTGTTGCACCCATCAGAAGGACCAGGAAAGAATGCCAAGCCAGGTGGTACGATCTGCGGAGGGCGGTCAAGCGCAAAATGAATGAGGACTACGCCCAGAGCAACATCACTGGAGGTGGTGCGCCCCGCAGACCAGTACATTACCATCCCTGGGAGAAGAAGGTGATGGCCATGCTTCCGCCGGTGGGAGTACATGGACTCCAAGGAGTTGCAGAGTCTGGTGAGTACACAAACAACTTACGTAACATGGGGGTAATGGCATCCACACCCCAACTACACCAAATGCATGCAACTACTCCCAAGCCATCACTGGCCAGAACCATAGTCAAAAACTACGCTAATGCCAATAACATGTGTATGCCCCATTGAGAAAGCAAGGCCATGCTATGTCCCATGCTACATGAAGCACCAACCCAAGAATGGATGTCCGGTATGCTGGGAGGGTGGGTGGCACAAAACGCATGTTTGAATCATAAATCAGACACAATTGCCCACATCCCATATGGCCCAGCTACATACACATGCACCATGCGCAATGCACAGGGATTTGGAAAGTACTGACATGATAGCTCACACTTGGCCCTGGTGTAGGCAGCACAAGGCCCTCCTGTGACCAGTGCAAACACAAACATCAAGACATCAAGGTCAGATATCTAGGACAGGAACTCACACTCACTGTCATGGCAGCATGTTCCATGGGGGGACAGCTACATCACCTGGGAGCCCCAGGGCCAAATCACACTACACCCACCAGCAGGCCCTGTCACACACACCCCTTACACAAGCAGACACCACCAGGACAGGCAATGGATTTACCCACTGTCACAATGGACATGCAACACAACAAGACCAATACATAGCCGAAGAAGCATCCAAGACACAAATCGACATGTCAAAGACTCAGGAGAACATACCAAACTGTCCCCCGCAACATACCCATCCACAAGTGAACATTTAGGAGAATGCTAGGCACATACAACTACCTGGAGGAACAGTGCCAACTTGAATGTGTATGAAACATGCATGTTGCATGAAACAGCATTAACATTGTCTGTCTCTCACACGCAGGGTAACGTGATGAATATGCCCCCAACAATGGGGGGGAAGAATCACAGTCACAGGCTCTGGAGGAGCCTGATCTCACCGGCAGCGACGCCTCTCAACACTCCGCGGATGACCCCGACCGACCTGGACCCTCTGGTGTCCAAGCCCCTGCAGAACCTGGTTCAGGAACATCTGTGCCAACCACCATCCCCATTCCTGCCACTGAGGAGCCCTGCCCGCAGTGAACAACTGAGCCAGTATGACCAGGAAGGACAAGGTGCAGCGGGCACCCAGGAGGAGGCAGACAACACCGCCACTGCCATCCCTCAGGGGTCCGTAGACACAATGTGCCCACAACGGCAGGCCAGGCTCGTGTGCGCAGGGGTGGTGGGAGTGGAGGACGGCGGAGGCGAGAACCTGACCAGACAGCTGAAGGGACCGGTATGTCACACATCCACAACATCATGGAGGCATACCGGCGTAACACCAGGGAGTTCAGCCAGGTAGTGGTGACCCTCACAGAGATCAAGAACCAGCAGGCTGAGCAACACGCCAGTCAACAAGAACACCAAGGATGGATGGAGGCAAGACTGGCTGAGCTCCTCGAAGTGCAAAGGGACATAAGCCATTCACTCAGTCGGATCGCCGACAACATGGCCAACCCTCCCTGTGCCACCAGGCGAAGACCACCACCAGCCACAGGGAGGGAGGAGGAGGAGGATTCTTCCGATGGAGTGTCCCAAGCATCGTCAAGGCCTATATCTGAGGGTCCCCCGAGGAAGGTAGGTCGTCCACGGAAAAGACCATGAGAGTCAGCGGCCCATCCACATCTCCCAGGTCACCTGGCCTGGCACCTGGCCTTCATGTGCGACAGCATCACCTCATTGACTGACATCATCTGCCACATGGACTTGCTGGTCACAGTCTGACCAATGATGCCAAACACTGTAGTCTGGACTCTGATGACTTCAAATGCCAAGGATCCCATCTCCCCCTGTGAACTTTGGATTCTATGGTCCCTGCATAGAACCTTTTTCTGTGCACAAATCACGCCCCAGAGCTATAAATAAAAAATTAAGACATGAAATTTTATGTTGCAGTCATTTAGCATGAGTCCACAACATACGTGTGGGGATGTGTCGAAGTATGCCTGAGTGTGGAACAAACAGCCATCCATACACTTGGATCTGAGTCCGGTCGAGGACACACATGGGTCACAATGTTTCACAAAATACAGACATGGTGCCCAATTCTCACCCGTGATGACCTCAAGCTGCTGAGGGGGTGCTTGCAATACTGCTCAGACAGACCATTTTGGAAGAGTATCATGAAGGTGTAGAGGTCATGGGTCATGTTGATGTGCCCGGGGAGGGAGTCCCATGTCTGTTTGGCGAGGTGGTAGAACTATCCCCTGCATGCAGTTTTTATGTGGATGTGATGAATGGTGGCCAGGGCAAGGTGGGCTGCATGGAGTTGGGCCAACGGGGTGTTGGATGACAGACATCCAAGGTCGGTGTTGGGTCTGGGGTTGTGGACTGCCTCCTGAGTGTGGTTGAGGAGTCTGAAGGTGATCCTGCAGCACATACTGAGCCATTGTACCTATCTCAGGTGGACTGTGATGTGGCTGGGGCGGGGGATGTTGCAGATGAGGTGTGCAGATGCACCCTGGATGTGGACAACTTCTCCTGCAGTTTTGCTGTTGTGCTCCGTTGATGCCGGTGCTGTAGTTGAGCCGGCTGGTGTCGTGGACCAGGGGGACGGTCTGTCTTGCCTTGGAGTGGATCCATCTGTGGGTCATTTGCAGCATGTGGAGGGTGTTGCAGCATGAGGTACAGATGGTGGTGAGTTGCATGGTAATTGTGAGCGATGGGTCCATGATGAACACCAGCTTGTGTGCGTGGCCACTGGGTGCTGGTGCGGTGCACAGACCAGTGGGACACAAGGAGTTGACCCAGCTGTAAGGGGACAATCCTCAGGTGATGACCTCTGTCCTGTCCAAGTCCAGCCTCAGGTGGCTGATGTTCAGCCATTCCTTAACGGATCTCATGCCTTCTTGAAGTTTGGATCTGGCAATGGCTGGGTCTTTGGTGAGTTTGAGGAGCAGCTGGGTGTCAATGGCATACGAGATGATGTTGAGGTCGTGTGCGCATGTGATGGTGGAGAGGGGGGTCATGTAGACATTGAAGATCGTCACGCTGAGAGAAGAGCCCTGTGGCATGGGCCAGATGACCCCAGTGTACTACATGTTGCAGGGTGGAGGCAGACTCCCTGAGGCTTGCTGGTGAGCGAATTTCTGATTTAACCCTGGGCCCTCCTCTGGATACCAGTGTTGAAGATGTGTGAGCTGACAGTGTGGTAGCACATGGTGTAGAATGCCATTGAGAGGTCAAGAGTGGTGGCCTCACCATTGTCGAGCATGGCAAAGTTGTCGTTGGTGGTGGCAATGCTGACGGTTGCAGTGGTGTGATTACTGTGGAAGATGGTCGGGTGCCGGTTGCCTGGAGATGGTTGCATGGAGGAAAATTGTGTTTTGCTTGTTGAGTGTCTTCCTGATGACATTTGCTGGGTAGGGAAGCAGAGTGATGTACCAGGAGATCCTGCGGTACTGCCATCCGTTGTTTAAGAAGGGCATGGGTCTCTGCATGCCTCCTGCACCCATGGACTGTGGCAAACTCAAAGGAGACATTCAGGATGCGCTGGACGTGGGCTTCAAGGATGTGGAATGATGTGGTTTAGATGTTGTGTGGGAAGGGGCCTGATGGAGAGCCAGAGTGTATGTTGCACATGAGCTAGGTTGTGTCATTGCTGCTGATGGGAGTCCATAACCTGATGGGGGTTTGTCCTACGGATAATAGTGCTGTCTGCCTCTGGGTGCCAAGGCTGTCATGTATGCCCATGAGCTTGCAGTGGTACAAAGTTGCAAGGGATGTGATCTGCCTTGCAAGGGTGGGGTGTCTTGGATGGCGATCTGCTGTCAGTTCACTCACAATGCTGATGAGCTCCTTGATGTCGTGTGTTTGGGTGTCTCGCACTATCTGAAGGATCTCCACTTGTGCTTGCTGATGATATGGTGATGGTTGTGTGTGGTGTTTACCAGGGCTGTAAGGCAAATGATGGCTCTTTGTGTTGCAAGGTTTGCACAAGAGACTGCTAAGTCTGTAGGAGTCCAGTAGGTCTGCCTTGTCCCAGGTGCCTTAACTGTTGTTCTGCTTCACAGGAAAGTCCGTCAATGTGGCAAGATTGTTGGATCAGTTGCTGATCCAGTGCGTGAGGTTGCAGGGTGTGGCGGGGGTGTTGCTTTGAGTGTCCCATAAAGCTTGTCTGTGGTGACTTACATCAAGCATCTTTGGGGGATCGGTAGCGGGGTGTGGGGCAGTGTATTGCTTGTCGGAGACGTGGATTCAAATGTTGATGGACTAATGATGGATGGTGGTGTGGTTCCCCTCCAGCAAGAAGTTACTGGCCCCCAGCCACATGTAGCCCGTGGAGGTGAGGGCGTGCGTGCAGATGTACGTGTTGATGGCTTAGCGGAATAGTGGATGTAGGCCTGCAGATCTTTAGAGGAGTGTTACACTGAGGGTTGCCATGGAGTTGCAGCAAACCCAGATTTGTGACTCTGAGGGTGTACTTGTGAATAAATAGCAATTCATCCCACGGGATTGGTGTTGCCGTCCCTGCGGGTGATCTTGTATCCGTCTGAGATGGCAATGAAGACGTCATGTGCTGAGGATGCTTTTGTCCAGGTTACTCTCATGAAGGTGATGTGTGGGGCTGTTGTGTTGAGGAGGTAACAGAGTCCAATGGCGTGCTGGTGGACGGAGCAGGTGTGGGGTAGGAGGCACATTACCTGGTTGTTCTGACAGGGTCTTGTGGGCTGGGCAGCGCTGTGTAGGCAGTTGGAGTAGCACACTCAGCATGCGAAGGTGTCATGTGTGTGCTTAGGGGTTGCCTGATAGCAGGAGGATAATTGTCACGATGACATTGCTTGAAGAGTGGCTGCAGCATGAGCCTGTTGTGCAACGTGGGTCATGCAAAGACTAGAGGGTCGTGCACTGTGCATGTTGCAGGCGCAGACGTTTCTGCCTTTGGCACCGCGCTGGGGCTACAGTGGCACAGAAAAGCTGCTGCCTGCATTTCGAATGGGTGGAGGGGGAAGGCCAGAGCATTTTTGAGGTGTGGGGGTTGCAGAATCAGGGCACTCGGTAGGGCGGTGCCGCAGGTGAGGCAGCAGCAGGCGGAAGGGGTTAGAAATTAGGCAAAAAGTAGCACACAAAGACAAGGTCTGAAAGGCACAGTGCAACAGGTGTATGTAAAGGAAGGAGTGTCAGGTTACTCATGGGTCACTACGAGAAAATGTATGAACAATCACCATAAATTACAGCCACTGGATCAGGCAAAAAAATGCGGAGATGCGCAAAGGAGACACACCATCAGCAGGCGTTCACGACCCGTTGCGGGGAGCAACCTGCAAAAATACATACCCAACCAGGTACTCCATGCACAATAGAGATCATTAGCCATAAAGCACTGCATGCATGTTGCCAAAGTACACATACACACAGATGCTCAATCTTTGACTATTATGCCACAGATGACGCATGCAAACTGTCAAGAGAGCTGCAGTGACAGAGATGAGGCACTTTGGATTGTGCTGAACACCTTTATTTCACATACACACACAAAGGGATATGCATCCATATTAACAGACTCACAGGTCAGTTGACAGAATATGTGGGACATACGCTGGACACCCCCTTCACAACACGGATGATGTAAATCCCAATGAACTGGCACACAAGTTAAGGGGATGAGCCAAACACATCCTGCTGCACACGGAGAGGCTCCAATTCCCCATGGAGCCTGTTGTTGTGATGTCCCCCACTATGTCCACCCGTAGCATCTGCAATGTTTCAGAGGCAAGGTTTACACACATTGATGCCTTCATCAGACGCCACACTCCACTACAGATGACTGTCAAGAAGTGTGACTATCATGTCATGGAAGTGATGCTACATGTTATATGCTCCATGGTGAGAAGACATGTATGCATGGTACCACAACATGCACAGAAGCAGTCCCCACACATTCCAAACCCGTGCCACCACAAAAAATCCTTGCTGAGACCTTACCAAGACTGACCTTTCCACATGTCCGTGCATGGAACGCTGATTCAGCACACGTTGCAATCCTCATGAGGAATAGCAGGAGGACAACGATGACACGAGCAGACAACAGGCGCAAAATACCTGGGAATGACAGACACACAAGAAGTCACCTAAAACAATTATCACCGCACACATGGACATTTACCAAACATGAACTATGTTTGACACATGTAAATTGCAAAGAAAGGCTCTCCGCAAAACTGTGTGGCATGACATCATCACTCGAGTGACACATCGGAACACACATCCAAGTCACTTTGCATTCAGTCAGCTGGACACACACATTGCAACACATGCCACTCAATGCTACAAGCTTGCACACTCATACCCAGTGACTCACCATTATGAGAAGAAGTTGCTTATGAGCTGACTCCGGATATCATCCTCCTCCTCCTCCTCATCACTAGCCTCGTGAGCAAGCCCTTGATCCTCCACGGGTGGATGTTCCTGCTCATCCGGATCCAGGAGGAGTGGCACTGCCTTCTCAACTGCCATGTTGTGCAGCATGTAGCACACGAGGAAGATTCGGCAGACCTTCTCCGGGGTATAAGGGAGGGACCCGCCTGTCTTGTCCAGGCGCTGGAATCGGCTCTTCAGGAGGCCAAAAGTCCTCTCAATCACTCGCCTGGTCTGCCCATGTGCATTGTTGTACCTGTGATCTGCAGCTGTTCTTGGGTTGCGGAGAGGTGTCATTAGCCATGGCATGTTGGGATATCCAGAGTCCCCTACATGGAAACATCATGTAAAAAAGTGGGTCAGGAGATGCCGTAAGAGCCAAAGATACCGCAACACACAGGACAAACAGAGTATACCCACCAACAAGACATGCTCGTTCGTTGTGCAGCCGCAGCATCATTTGTGGCACCCTACGACGCCTCATGATGTAGGCATCGTGTGCTGATCCTGGAAAACGTGCACAGACATGGGAAATCAGCATGTTAGCAAGACACACCACAAGGGCATTTATCGAGTGGTAATGTTTTCTATTGTGATAGACTTGTTCCTGTGCCTGTGGTGGTACCAAAGCCACATGTGTACCATCAATGGACCCAATAACATGGGGAATCCCTCCCAGGGCATAGAAATCACCCTTGACATCTGTCAACTCCTCAGGAGTAGGAAATGTGATGAATTCATCAAGGTGCTCCAACATGGCTGCTAAAACATCATGCAGGACACGGCTGAACATTGTCTGTGACATGCCACCAACATCAGCTATGGTGAATTGAAATGTACCTGTGGCAAAAAAATGTAGGGCTGCCATCACCTTCATCTTTGGGGTCAGCGCAGTAGGATACCTGTGTCGCGGTTGGAGGTGTGGTGCCAGCCTGTCGGTCAAGTCCTCAATCAACTGTTGAGTGAATCTGTAACTTCGGATGCAGGCACGTTCCCTCATGGCACCCAAGTCTGGCATTGGTCTTGGGACAGGCGGTGCCCTGCATGACATTGTTTGTAAGAATGAAGATTGAGAGTCTGCAATATCAATGTCAATGAACATAGCACATGCTACACTGCTAATACACATCAGGTAACTATGGAGTCGGGTGTGTGCAATTCATACAGGACACATATGCCAGCTTGCTGGCACTCCTACAAAAAGCCAGATACACCTGTCAATTGTCAAGTCAACATGACATGCCCTGAAATGATTTGGGGGCCAGTCTGAGTGAAGAGCCACAGATATCACCGGAGTGACACACAACCACATAGCTGCATTGGAAGGATGTCATCTCATCCAGACAGCTGACTGAAAGGCACACGCACAGGTCACATGGAATGTCAAATGTACATATCAAACACAGTGCGATGAAAGGGTACACGTGACAACACAAAGACACAGCCATTGAGACAACGCAGACATGTATGACTGGGAAAATATGATGTCCGATGCACGCAGACCCTATAGTCGTGAGAATCCACATGTGGCATGGTGTGCGTCGATGTGTTCCATGCCCATCTCCACACAGACCCCTGTTGGATGCACCAACAGCAGATGCAGTTGACGGGACACTGACATCAAGCTCATGGGAACACATGACACACACCTGACATAGTCCCAAAGGGGCACGCTGATCGTGACAGGTCAGTTGATATAGTGTTCCCGTCACAGGCATCAGGAGACAGGTACGGGTGTTGATGACTGTGCCATCCCACTGCTGCTGTGCATGACACAGTTGGACTACAGACACACATGTGGCAAGTGTTAAGGTGATGTGTGCCACATAGTGCCCCATCACACATGACATGTGTCCACAGGTTATCACACATCAATTGTGCAACTAGATGAGATGACCTGGGCAATATCACTGGCTAACACACCTAGGGCCTGCACATGAAAGTATGCAATGACAAGTACTTGATGGACATCCTTGTGCGACTGGTAGCCCTCCATTCCTGGCATGTGTACGCCTGTATTACCAATGTAAGCGTGTGAAATGCGTACCCGTACGTGTATGCACTAGTAGTACACGTACGTGTACTACTAGTGCGTACCCGTACGTGTATGCATTAGTAGTACACGTACCTGTACGCACTAGTAGTACACAGACGTGTACTACTAGTGCGTACACGTACGGGTCAAACGCACTGTACAACAGGTGCCATAGGGGTACATGTGAAACCACAGTACCTGTGTGTGGATTTCAAAATTACATAGGGGACACATAAGGGACAAGTGTTAGGCCATAAATGCATGCTGGCTGTCATGAATACCGAGTTCTCAGTTGAAATTTGTCCATCAGGTGTCCTGGAAAAGTCAGTTGGCCACAAAATACAATGTTGCAAAGTGGTTGTTGACTTGACATGATGCTCAAATTTTGAACGATGCAAATGCTGTCACTGGTGTATGTTTAAAGGGATTGGAGTAAACGTACGATGCAAATGATTCAGACCAATCACTATGTACTCCTCAAAATGAATGCTCCTCAGCAAGACAGATATAAGGCAGCCAAAACCCACGAGAGGGCACTTGCCTGCACAACTCAAGAGTCGACAACACTGCTGCTGTCTCTGCTTCCTCTGGCCATGTCACGTGCTGTGGAGAGGGCCCAGCCATTCACCCTGGAGGAGAATGAGGACTTGCTGGACGTCCTCCTCCCAAGGTACACCAGCCTGTATGGGAGACCAGGGGAGCAGGTGAGTGCTGACTCCACTACCTTTGCCTATGCACCTGTTGTGTGACAGTCAATATAGTGTCCAGGTGGGACACACATGCAATGTTGTTTAGAGTGTGTCCCGGGGGGGTCATGCTTATGGCTCTCATGCAGAGCATGATGTAGTTCCTGAGTGCACTCCTCACTTGCATAGTGCTCACAGTGACTTTCACTGCATAGTGCATGACACATTCAGCCTGGCAAATCCTTGGTGGCTTTTCTTCCTGTTGTCCTGAGGTGATTCAGTAGTCCCCCCGGTGTGACAGGTGACTGTACCCGCAGATGTGTATGAGTTGAGTGGACCGGTGGTGAGAGTGTCCAAATGATGTGTACGGCCTCGTGGACATTGATGTGTGTGAATGTTCCTTGTCATGTGGGTGAGTGTCTATGTGAAGTGTTGCACCACAGCTGCATGGTGGAGGCAACAGATCTACCCATCTGATGTGACAAGTAAGCCGTGCTTTGTGTCTGACTTGCAGAGCTAGCACGACACCTGTGACTCCCCACTGGCAAATGACACATGTGCAGAGTGAGGGTTGTATCCGCTGTTGTCAATGACAGGCGAGTGATCTGTGCCTGGGTGTGTCTGTCTAGTCTGCTGAGGGTGTGTCAGTGGAGTGGGACATGTGACCACAGGTCCACAAGAGGTGGCAGGACATCCGGTGCTGGACCTGGCGGATCGCCCGTGTCCAGCTGGGGCTGGACCCTCCTCGCCCCCACGGCGGCTGCCGACGCCTGACCCCCCACATGAGACGTGTCCTGTCGATGGTCTTCCCTGACCTCGATAGGCAGTTACAGGAGAGACTGCAGCAAGGAGGGGGTAGGGACATGGCTTTTGGTTGCGTTATGTGTCGCCTGCTATTGAAAGTGCTCTTTCAGCATGAATACACTCCCAGAGTTGATATGTGCAGTGCATTTTCTGTTCCCCATTGTCACCTGGGGCTCTTTTTCATCCCTTCCCCTCCTTGACATGTGTCCCCTGGTCTGTGTGTAATCACATTTGCACATGGTCATCTAGGGTGCCAGTGAATCTAAGTGCACATAGCTTTCTGTATCATGTTGAAGGGTGGTCTGTGACTTGTGTTGGTACCTTGCCTGTGCCATGACCTGTTCACTATGTTGGGGGTCCATATTTGTTGTCACTGATGATGATTCTCAACATAGGAGTGTGAGCTTTCAACTGAACCCCCTTGCAGCATGCATGACCAATGTTGTGGCCTCAGACATGATGTGCATGAGTGGGAGATATGCATAGTGCCATGACGGTTGAACATGGTACAGTCAGCTCATTCCAGGACCACGGAGCAGTGTGCCCACTACGGTCCCCTGAGACACCCTGGCCTCCTAATCATGTATGTCATCCAACACTGTGCACCTTCACTGTGGGTTCAGCATAGGTCTGCCTCTGTGGCATTGTTACCTGGCCTAGTTTGAATTTTTCAAATGCGTGCTACATGTGTCCACTGGACAGGGATACACCATTTTGCTTGTGCATACTCACACTGGGCAGTGCCTGTGTGGCTATTCACAACAATCTGTTGATGGTTGTTTGTCACAAATATGTGTTAGAAATAGAATTCCCGTGGTGCAATGTAGTAGAAATCTTTATTGTAAAGTGGTATGATTTACACTAATTGGATATATTCTATCACATGGGCTTATGATTGTGCATTCGAATATAACAATTTACAGCCTCATGCATCAAGCCAAAATCCAGTCGGTAAAATACCGAATCGCTAATAACACCCGTTAGCGAGTAAATAAAACCTAATCCCAATGCATCAACCCGAATACAAAAATCGCTATTTAAGGAATCCTTAAATAGCGATTCCTTAAATTGCGATTGCATTTAAGGAATCCCAAATTGAGATTCCTTAAATGCAATGCATGAAAGTTAAAAAATTAGCGAATTCGCTAATAGGGGGAGCAAATTACCATGAAGATGAACTGCATGGTAATTTGCTAAAAGTTTGAAAAATGCACTTTTGTGCATTTTTCAAAGTTTCATGTTGCGCACACACATGCCCTTAGAGCATGTGTGTGTGCAACATATGTGCACATATCAATTTCAGGGGTGCAATAGGGTGTCATTTTGACACCCTTGCACCCTTGAAATTGCATGAGCAATTTGCGAGAACCTACTGGTACTCGCAATTTGCTCATGCAATCTCCAATTCATTCCTATGGGCCTGGAGGCCCATAGGAATGATTGGGACGGCATTCCTTAATTGCTACTCGCAATGTGCTAGTCGCAATTAAGGAAAGTTAAGGAATCACTATTTGAATAGCGATTCCTACATGCATAGCCTTTTGCTATTCCTTATTAGCGATTCCTTATTTTTCCACTAATAAGGAATCGCAAATGGCATCGTTGATGCATGTGCCCCTTAGTTTCTTTATACAATAAGGATTTCTTCTACATTGCACCACGGGAATTCTATTTCTACCAGATAGTAGTACCCTATTCCCCTGGTTGGTTAAAGGGGTCCCTCTGATTTCTATTTTGATACAAATATGTGTTGCCAGCCCCACAAGGTGATGTTGTGTCAATGAAGCAAGTTTTCAAGCACAGTTATTGTAACCCTGAATAAGAGGTGTCACTTCTTGATCTGTATCAGTCACATTGACTCAGGTATGGGGGGGTGCGGGAGGGGCATACATGTGCAGCCCTGATTTTTCATTGCCAGGTCTGACTTGTGTGTGAGAATTGGCTGTACATAAAATCAACGTGCAGTGCCCCTGTGATGGTGGCCAGTGCTTAATGTTCGTGCTTTGCAGCCTGTGTCAGTTTTTTACAAACATGTATCGTGCTCATACATTTTTGGCACCTGTGTGTGGTTCAGATGCAACGCAGTTTTGACTTTGTGTGCTGACATCTGTGTGTACATTCTGACTTGCCATGAGGGTGTCCCCACAGTACAGCTAGGCTTTTTTTAAAACCAATTGCAGGCCCATTAGCTTATGCATTGTCCTGGGTGTGGACATGTGTGCCACTCCAGATGACAGGCAGTAGGTCATATGTGTAGCCAACTGTGTAATCAGGTGACGGATAGCCATGTGACAAATTACATAATTCAAGTTGTTACTCTAAATAAACTGTACCTTGGCACTCACAGCACTTGTTAACAGTTCTTCATGTTTTAAATGTGGTGATTTGATGATTTGTGTTAAGAACAATGAAGTGCCTGCATGAAAGATATCTCCCGAGGAAGTGCACACCAAACGGCATTTCCACTTTCATTGAACACACTGGCACCTTTTCAAAGAAGCCACAGTTAGAATTAATTGGTGTTGCAGATTCTCCATATACATGTTCCCACTGAGGTCTGGATTTTGTGAGACTCCTTTGTTGTTGGTGATACGAACTAACGAGTGTCAAGACATCAAGACCTCCGTGGGCACATGTATATGTACTTTCTGCAACACCATTTATTTCTAACTGTGGCTTCTTAGAAAAGGTGTCAGCTTCTTCAATGACAGGGTAAATGTACTTTTGTGTGCACTACCTTGTGTGACATATTTCATCCAGGCACATGAGTGTTCTTTTCACGAGATGGCGAATTTCCACATTCAAAACATGTCGATTGTGTAAAGTATTGTGAGTCCCAAGGTAACCACATTTTTTCTATTTGTGTTCCAAAGTACTTACAGGTCTCTGAGTGTGGTGACACCTTGAGTATTGAGGAGTGTTAGTTTACCTTGGGTGCACCACTCCTTTTTCTTTCAGGGTAAACAAGAGGTGACATGACTTCATTGTATTACTGTGCTCACCGGTTCACAGACACTAGCTTCTCAGTGTATTTCTCATTCAAGTTGTGGCCTGATGTGTTCTGTTTTTTCATGGTGTCCAAGTGGCATAGTGGGTCTACCAACTGGGCAGTACAGGGCATACATATGTGCGGAGTAATGTAGCTGTTACTCATGATGCATTGCCGGATATGCACTGTGACCAATTGTTTTGTGCTCATGTGTCAGATGTATACAGGTGACTGATGCATTTTGGTTTCTTATCCTTGCCCACAGCATCATCAACCGAAAACGAGGGAGACACCTGCATGGACCTGGAGGAGGGACCCAGCGACAGTTCCGCCAGTGCTGTGGAGTCAGCAGGAGCCAGTGGCACGGAGGGCGAGGGGAGTCAGTTGGAGGACTTGTCTGGAGGCGAGAGCAGCTACGACGCCGACGGGTCCAAGGTTGAACTCCCTGAGGAGGCGGAGGCTGCAACACCAACTGGCAGCATACCCACATCTGTCCCCGCCTCCTCCATTCCCATCTCCGCCCTCCCAGTTGCTCCCATCCCTCCTGTCCGTGCAGCGTCCCACCGTGTCTCCTTCGTGCCAGGCACCGCACCTCCTGCCCCTGTCACCCCTGCTGCCCTCAGTGAAGAGTCTGTGGACATACTGCGGGAGTTGCAGGTTGGGCAGGCATCGATGCTGAATGTCCTCCATGACCACACTAGACTGCTCACACAGGTGGTGTCATTCATGGAGGGCATGTCAGCAACGATGTCTGACCAACGCAGGATTCTGCGGTCCATGGACTCTTCACTGACGGCAGCAGTTACTGCCCTGCAGCGCTCCATCCCCCCCCTACCCTGGACTCATCCACACTGCCCTCTCCCATGCCTGCCCAACGCACACCCAGACAGTCACGGGCACGCACCCCAACAGACACATCCAGCACACCCACAAGTAAGGTACAGCGCACACATCCTGGCATGCACACTCAGGGGGATGTAGGCACACCCAAAGGTTCTGGGGGAAGATGACAGCCACGCAGCCACAGTCATAGTCCGCAGTTCTCACAACCCAGTTCCTCCAAAACCACTCCCCTTAGCTCCCCAGCCAAACTGTCACCCAAGGACAGCTACACGGCTGGTCTGGCCCTCAGCCCCACTTTGACACCACCCCACAAGCGTGCGAGGAAGTCCCCGGGTAGGGGAGTTGAGTCCCCCCCATGTCCACCCCCTCCCCAAAGAGCGCTGCACCCCATCCCTCGGCCACCACACCCTCCATTGGCCCGGGGGTATCTTCAGGTGCAGGGGTTAGGATGGGGGCCCTAGCAGAAGTGTGCAGCGCCGTGTTCACCTCCACCTTTGGCGCTGCCCCACCCCCTGTGGTGGAGACGTCCACCCCTGCACCCACCACACCTACCCAACCCCCTCCTGTCCCTGCGGTGCCTGGTCCTGCCTCTGATGATGCCCCCCCCCCCGGTCGACAAACCTTGAGGTTCCTTTGTGCAGGCAAGGTAGGGGTGGACTCGGTTCCCTACGTCCAACCTTGGACTCGAGAAATGGAATGGCCATTGGCCTTTGTACATAGTCTTATTAATTTATTATTTTTCTGTGCTGAATAAAGCCTTTTCTTTTACTTTCAACACTATTGCATTTCAGGTACTTGATGTTGGTGATGAGGCTCATGAAGTTGGTGTTCTGGTAATGTGTTAGCGTTCTGAGATATGTTTTTGTATGATGGTCATGAGGTGGACCATGGTATCTGTGTGCCATCACAATGTCTGTGCAAATAATCATTGGTAGTGTGTGTTCATTTCCTTTGGAGACATTGTCCCAAGGAGTGTTCCTTCCTCTGTGGCACCTGACATCGTCCCTGCAAACAGTTGCACAATTGTTGTGCTGACCTGTGTCCACATTTCCTTTGTTGGTGACGGATCCCTTCAACAATGGCCATGCCTGCTCACCGATGTCTCCTGCTGAATCGTCTGTGCCATCCTTGCTAGTCACTGTACTTGTGTTTTGGGTATGTAGGAATGGCATCAGGGACAAATTGTCCCTTTTCAGCACTATGCATGTGTGTAATCACGGCCTAACACACAAATATTACGTGTTATGCAGGGTATTTGGGCACCTGACTCACAATTGTGAGCATTGTATCTAGTGGCATTAAACCCTATTCCTTCCATGAGAGACAACATCTTGGTGGCTGGACCAGCACCTGGACATTCCTATCAGTCCTGGGATGTGCGTGACAGTGTGTTCCCTTTGGCTATCTTAGTTTTGTATGCAGTTACATGACTATACAGTCTGTTGGCATGAAATCAGGGTGTGTATTGGGCTGCATCCGCCATGGGTGGGTATGCATGTGTTATATGTCCTCACACCCACATGTGGTGTGTCATGCAGTGTGTGAAAGACATCCATCCTCCTGGGAGTGTGACATTGCTGAGAGTCCTCTGCACCCACCCCTCATATATCTGTCCTCTGCTGGTAGTGATATGCACCCACCCCCATATGTCTGGACACTGCTGGTAGTTATATGCACCCACCCCCATATGCCTGGACACTGCTGGTAGTGATATGCACCCACCGCTCATATCTCTGTCCACTGCTGGGAGTCATATGCACCGACCCCCAAATGTCTGGACACTGCTGGTAGTGATATGCACCCACCCCTCATATGTCTGGACACTGCTGGGAGTCATATGCACCCACCCCCATATGTCTGGACACTTCTGGGAGTCATATGCACCCACCCCCATATGTCTGGACACTGCTGGTAGTGATATGCACCCACCCCTCATATGTCTGGACACTGCTGGTAGTGATATGCACCCACCCCCATATGTCTGTCCACTGCTGGTAGTGATATGCACCCACCCCATATGTCTGGACACTGGTAGTGATATGCATCCACCCCCATATGTCTGGACACTGCTGGGAGTCATATGCACCCACCCCCTTGGAGCTGTACACTGCTGGCCTGGACCTACACACACACCAATATGATGTTGACATGCTGGGCCAGTCCTCTAAGCCCACATTCATGGCGTGTGTACGCCTCGTATCTAAAAAGTACTGATGCTGTAGGGGTACGTGTGGTACGCACCGTACCCACGCATTCATGCGTGGGTACAGTCCGTACCTGAGTTGTAATGGTGCCGTAGGGGTACATATGGTACGCACCGTACCCACGCATTCATGCATGCGTACGGTCCGTACCACTGTTGTGATGGTGCCATAGGGGTACGCGTGGTACGCACCGTACCCACGCATTCATGCGTGGGTACTGTCCGTCCCTGAGTTGTAATGGTGCCGTAGGGGTACGTGTGGTACGCACCATACCCACGCATTCATGCGTGGGTACGGTCCGTACCACTGTTGTAATGGTGCCGTAGGGGTACGTGTGGTACACACCGTACCCACGCATTCATGCATGGGTACGGTCCGTACCTGAGTTGTAATGATGCCGTAAGGGTACGTGTGGTACGCACAGTACCCACGCATTCATGCGTGGGTACGGTCCATACCACTGTTGTAATGGTGCCATAGGGTTACGTGTGGTACGCACCGTACCCACGCATTCATGCGTGGGTACGGTCCGTACCACTGTTGTAATGGTGCCGTAGGGGTACGTGTGGTATGCACCGTACACGTCCACTTCCGTTGTTTCGGTACGCAGGGGTTGCTGGACAAGCCCCCAAAGTGACCAGAGCCTGGTGGTAATGTATGGCCTACATATTATAAGTTTTGGTTTGTGTATGGGGTATGTTTCCAGCCCCTCACTTCCCCCCGGCCCCTGGGTGTTGTTCTCACCTTCTGCGGCGTGTGCGGTGCACCAGGTCGTAGGCCAAGAGGACCGGGAGGACACGTACGATGGGGTTCATGGCGTGTACATCGCGTACCGGGGCTCCGATGCGTAGAGGTTCGCGTCGAACTC
This sequence comes from Triturus cristatus, assembly GCF_964204655.1. Lineage (NCBI taxonomy): Eukaryota > Metazoa > Chordata > Amphibia > Caudata > Salamandridae > Triturus > Triturus cristatus. The sequence continues at coordinate 775,258,259 of NC_140591.1, read as the reverse complement.
TGCTTTTCCAGCTGTGTTTGACTCCCGTAAAAAAAGGGCCGTACGGAGTGACGTAGGGACGATTCGTACTTGCTGGGCGGGAAACCGCTGCCTGAATACGTCCGGACGTCGCGTACAAGCTGTTCCGGATCAGAATCGTAGGTATTTTTTCCACGTACGGTCGATTCGTACGGAAATAGGCTTTCTGTACAAATCGTACTTCCTAGGTTGTAGGGACAGTTTACCGGGTGCGAGTCGTACGGAGAAAACGCTCCATGCGACGATTCATAGGTCCTTTTTACAGGATCGAAATCGACCCCTAAATGTTTAGAAATTAGTAATTTTTTTAAAGTAAATTTTGCGTTTTAGTATCAGAGCGGGTTGTGGGTTTATAGGGGAATAGGGTGGGAAGTAATTTAATTATACTTAATTAATATGTTTTTATCTATTGTTATTGATTAATTTATTGTTAATTAGTTATTAATTGGTAATTCATTTTTATTGATTGATTAATTTATCACTATATTAATTATAATGAATTTATTATTATTTTTATGTATTGTTATTGCTAATTAATTTATTGTTAATTTATTATTTGGTAATTCATTTTTATAAATTGATTAACTGATAATTAAATTAGCTATGTCAATTTTTATGTGTAGCGGGTTGTGGGTTTATAGGGGAATAGGGTGGGAAGTAATTTCATTATTATTAATTTGACATTTTATTTATTTATTGTTATTGATAATTAATTTATTGTTAATTAATTATTAATTGGTAATTGTTTTTATTAATTTATAATTATATTTAATGTATTATTATTTTGTATTTATTTTTATTGTTAATTTATTTATTGTTAATGTATTAATATTGGTGATTAATTTTTATTAATTGATTAATTGACAATTAAATTAATTGTGTTCTTTTTTATGTTTAGCGGGTTGTGTGTTAATGGGAAAATAGGGTGGGAAGTAATTTAATGTTATTTAAGTAAATATTAATCTAATTGTATTGGTATTTATTATTATTTTTTTAATTAATTAATTTTTTTAATGGTATTTATTTTACAAAAATTACTTCATTAATAAGTATGGTAATTTAACCCCTACGCTATCCAGCATTTTCAACACTGTTACAATCACTGGAGTTGGAACAGTAATTTTAACCCCTACGCTATCCAACACTTTCCCTACTGTTGCACTCACTGGAGTGGGAATAGTAATTTTTACCCTTTCGCTATCCAACACTTTCCCTACTGTTGCACTCCCTAGAGTAGGAATAGTAATTTTAACCCCTACGCTATCCAACACTTTCCCTACTGTTGTATTCCCTGGAGTGGCAATAGTAATTTTAATCCCTACGCTATCCAACACTTTCCCTACTGTTGCACTCCCTGAAATGAGAATAGTAATTTTTACCCCTACGCTATCTAACACTTTCCCTACTGTTGCACTCCCTGGAGTGGCAATAGTAATTTTAACCCCTACGCTATCCAACACTTTCTCTTCTGTTGCACTCACTGGTGTGGGAATAGTAATTTTTACCCCTACTCTATCCAACACTTTCCCTACTGTTGCACTCACTGGGGTGGGAATAGTAATTTTTACCCTTACGCTATCCAACTTTTTCCCTACTGTTGCACTGTTTGGAGTTGGAATAGTAATTTTATTACCTCCACTATCTAATATTTTTTTTATTATTTTGTTTAATGTAGTATATAATTAATGTTAAAATGATTAAAAATATATTTTTTTAATCTGTTATATATATTTATTTAATTTGTATTTATATTATTGTTTTATGTGTATAGATGTATTTATAATTTATATATTTATTTTTACATTATATATATATTAATTCTAATTTTTAAACATTTTAAAATATTTTTAACTATGTTTATTTTAATTATATGTATTATTTACTTTATTTTACATTATTTTTTTAACTTAAATAAAAAACTATATTTTGAACAACGATATTTTGGACATCGATAATTTTTTTCAGATATTTTTGTAGTTACCATAATGTAGATAGGATGTTGATATTCTTGACTTTGATACTCTTGCGTCAATATTTCTGTAGGTCGATTTTCTGACCTTCGATATTCTGGCAGTGATTTTTGGTGAATCATGGAGTAGTAGAGTAGGATGGAGTACTGTGTCATAGAGTAGAATGGAGTAAAGTGGGGGGCAGTGCCATACAAAGAGTTGCATACAGTATTTTATAGAACACCTGTGTATTGTAGAGCAGCATAGACTGGAGTAGAGTGTTGTGCAGTGGCATACAGTATAGCAGAGTGTTGTATAGTGGAGCGTAGGGGTATAGACTGGAGTAAAGTGTCAGAGAGTGGAATACAGCACAGTAGAGAGTTGTGGGGGGGAGTTCATAGAGTGCAGTAGAGTGTCAAACAGTGGAGCGCTTAGAGTGGATTGCTGTACAGTAGCGTAGAGTGAGGTATAGTCTTGTACAGTTAGTTGAGTTGAGTGGCGTGGTGTGGCATAACGTAGTGTGGAGTAAAGTATAATAGAGTGTATTGGCTTGTCTTACAGTAGAGTGGCATGGCGTGTACAGTAGTGGCATAGTGTCAAGTAAACTGTGATAAATTGGAGTGCGGCCTCGTACAGTAGAGTGGGGAGCTGTGTCGTACAGTCTTGGAAACTGTCACAGAGTGTTATACAGTAGAGTGTATAGGCATAGAGCTGAGTACAAATTTGGACAGTGGCGTGTACGGGGATAAAGTGAAGTAGAGTGTCGTTGAGTGCCAGTAGACTTTTATGGAGTGTACTTATATATTGTGGAGGAGAGTGTCGTACAGTGAAGTGGCGAAGAGTGGAGTGGCGTACACTATAGCAGAGTGGCTTACTGTACAGTGGAGTAGCATACAGTAAAATAACATTTTTTATTAGATATATAGAAACGTATGGTTATTTTTCCTACACTTATTGCCACTTTTCCAAAGTGGTAATAGGTAGGGAAAAATATATAAAACCTAATACTTAATTATATCTAAGGCCCAGAGCCAGAACACTGGCAAAGTGGCCTTAAAACAAGATTGGTGCCTTAAACCTTTGTAAAGAGAGTCAATATCCAATCAGATAATGACTTGTCATTGCCATGTACCACAGTAGTTTAGCTATATTTCACAAAATTCCTCAATAGTGCCATAGTAACAGATATTACTTAGTTTAAATGCCTCATAGCTTATAAAATACCTTCCCTAATTACCTGCAATACCCAAAAAGAAAAGGATCCTCAGTGCAGCATAATGTATAATCATGAACATTTCATGTAAATATGTACAGCCATTTTTGCTCTACTTTGAAACAATAGTCTAAGGCAAATGCATTGGTGGACAAATGTGTTTTAGGACCCCCATTTTATCTCTGTACCCTCTTAATGATTCACCCAAAAAAATTCCATCTATACAAAATATAGAAAATGCTACAGGTCTGGAAAGTGTTGGCATGCTCCTAATTAGCATATTTAACTTTCCTATAAATCCTAGTATAAGGTGCAAAATATGCCCAGAACCTAGAAGTTAAATACCACAAGTGGGCTGCTGCACCTATTGTGCCATCCACTACAGTGGGAGTGCAAATTTAGTTAACTGGCTTCAGACGTACAATTGAAGACTGACTGTAGCAGGGTAAATACTGCATTCCATCTGCCAAAATAAACCCTTTTCACAGGTCAACCTTTTTCACAAGACAGGATACATGGATTTTAAAAATAGGACTTGGAGAAATGTTATTGTTAATAGTTCTTGCAGTGACTAGCACCCACAAGATATTTTCTCTGCAGGAAGACTAACTGGCAAATAGAGAAACACTGGGCAATAATAAATATGAATTTTGCTATCCCAGGGTAGGGACTAGCTAGAGTGAGGAATAGACCCCTATGTTTAATATATATTAAAAGCCCAACTTAATGGTGAGGTTCCATGTAAAATATATATTAAGGAAATTTAATTTTTAGAAAGTTATCTTTTTACTGCCTAAAGCCTTTCTAGGCTAATTTGCCATAGCCTTCAGCTGCAGCCCTCTGAGTGCTCTGGCTCTGATGAGGGGCGAAAAATGCTCTTAGAGCAGTGTCAAAGGCCTCGGTACTGGAAGGTGCTTTTGTTCCTCCGGCAGGATGGCCAGCTGGTGTGAACCTATGAACTTAGGGGGATATTTACAAGGAAGTGGCAGAGAGAAGCGTTAGCCTTCCTGGCTTAAAGCCTTTCTCCGCCACTTCTGAAATGCAAGGCTGCACCATATTTACAACGATATGGTGCAGCCTTGCATTTCCCCCTGCGATGGTGCTACACTTAGCAGTGTAGCGCCAACGCAGGCACCCTTGCACCATAGTGCGAGAGTGTCTGCGTGCAGGGGAGGATTGTTTATGTGTAGGAAGGTGTCCCTTCCTGCACATAAACAATCCTGAAATGCCATTTTTTGACTTTCATGTGTGCTGCTTAATGCAGCACACATGAAAGTCACAAAATGGCATTTTTCTTTAAAGATTGCTTATGTACAGTAAGGTGTCCCTATCTGTACAATCCACGGCATTTTGCTTTTTCCATGTGTGCTGCACAAGGCAGCACACATGGAATAAGCAAAATCAAGGACAAATAATGCATTTCTCCTCATTTCGCCAACTTAAGACCAGGATTTCCCTGGTCCTAATGTTGGCGCTGCCTCCTATGTATGACATCCTTGTACATAGGTTGAGGCGTCAAAAACAATAGGTGTTGCGGTGGAACGCCCACCGCAACGCACACTGTCTGCCCCTTTCACACTAACCATAGCGTGAAAGGGAGCATTATCACAAGGCAGCGTTAAGCCACCTTAAGTGGCTTAACGCTGCCTTGTAAAAAGGACTGTGCCCCTATTGCCACCACAACATCTGTAAAAGTGACGTGGTGGAAATAGGGGCTCCTACATATGCCCCTTCTCTGTCACAGCTCCCGTCATCGGTTAGCTCAGTCAGGCAGGCACCAAACCCAGTTGAAGGACAGCTGTTCCCAGAACTGGTTTGGATAAATCACAGAGGAGGAAGTACCTATTTTCCAGGCCACACATCTGGATGAGCACACAGACTCTACACAAGGGGAGAGGGGTTTCTTCATCTTAGATTTAGGTAGTGAGGGGCACTTTGGAATTGTTTGCAGTACAGTAGAAAGATAGAAAGAAACTGCTGCAAAAGTGTGTAGCGTTATCTCTAGGAACTTTCACTCCATCGGTTAGGGAGCTACCAGGAGTCAACCCACCTAGTAGCCGATGCCAGGCATTAATGTGCCATCCATAGCACCTGCAGGAGAGTAGGATCTGCTTCTTATAGTTACCCCCACTTTTTGCTGATATTTCATTGTTTTTTTACTTAGATTGGCTGGGATCCTGCTATCCAGGACCCCAGCCTAGCTGCTTTCTCCTCTAAATTGAGTGCATGTACTTTAGGTACACTCCAGATTGGATTCTGGGGTACCCTTATAAGTCCCTAGTATATGGTATACTATGTACCCAGGGCATAGGTACCCCAGAGGCCTCCCATGGGCTACAGCATGTATTATGCCACCCCTGAGAGTCCATTCAAAATGGCACCACAGGTCCGCTACAATAGCCTGTGTAAGGTGGTGCATGCACCCCTTACTTAGATATAGGTTCACTATATCTACTCTATATCACTGCACAAATAAACCTATCAGTCAACCCTATGGCAGGCCTTATCAATCCTGAAGGCATGGTGGTGGGTTTTTGTGAGAGGGTGCACCTGCATGAGCAGAGCCCCTCTGCAGTTTTCGGAACCTATTTTACGTGGTTGTTTGTGATGCAACCAACCATATATACTTAAGTGCATTATAACCTCGCGGTAAATGCTAACTTTAAAACGGCTGCATGGAAACATGTTGTGTTAGGTGTCAAACACCTTTGAATCATACCTCCCTGCCAGTAACTGGCAGGGGAGGTATGATTCCACCCCCCTAGAGGGGCAAATGTGACATACCAGGCTACCCAGTACCAGCTTTCTCGACCTGGGCATCACAAAATGGATGCTGCCAGCCACAGACACGAGTCTGCCCTCCTGCTGCTAGGCCAAGCTTGAGCAGGGGAATGCTTGAGAATAGGCTTCCTGTCACAGGGAGGTGTGACCACCTCCCAGACAGGATTTAGTGTATTGGGGCTGGGTGGGTGCACTCTGAGAGTGCTTTGATGTCTGCACTGGGGGCACATTTGGTGTCCCTGTGCATAGACCAGCTCAAATCGGTTGCAGGAGCCTTTTGCTCCCGCTCTGGTGCGAAACTGGACACAGGACATGGGTGTAGCCACCCCTCTGTCCTGACCCTCCCATAGGTGGGTCCCCAGAGTTTGTCCCACCCCTTCCTTGGGTATAAAGTTGGAACACCTGACTACAGGACTTTAGATTTTACCTGGACTAAACTCTGCTACAACAACCAAGTACTTCCACGATCTGCACACCGCTAGACGACTGAAGAATCTCCCTTGGAGTAAAGGAGTTACTCCCCTGCACCAGGCACCTAAAGGCATCTGACTGGTTTGCATCTCCTGAGCTCCTGAGGACTTCGAAGATTTCTGCAACACAGGATCTGGGTTCCTGTGGTCTCTGAGGTTGAACTGCGCTTTCATCTATTCTGAGGCCCGTATCCCTCGTAAGGACCGTGCAACCTGAACCCCTGTGCACGTGTACTTTTGCAGCAGCATATGCTTTTCGACAATCACTGAGGCTGTGCTATGGGCTACTTGTAGTCCTGACCCGGAGCAGTAATTGCACTGAAGATGTCCGGCCTACACTCCACGAGTGTTCCGTGGACTGATTTAGCTCGAGTTCCCTTCGTGATACCTGGTCCGTTGGCCTGTGGGTCACTGTGAAGGTAACTTTAACTTTCCGTGGGCTTTCCTGGTTGCTCCAGACATCGAAGCATCTTTCCTCTGACAGCGTGGGTTACATTTGCCAAGGCTTGTTGGTGTTCAATCTGGGCACTGACCCCCCAGCACTCGACATCCTTTGTGGGACAGCTCACCTCCATACCTTGGTTGTCGTCGACGTCTCCTGATCCACTTGGCAGCAGAGTCAAGTTTCACCTCTTCTGACCTGAAACACCCGACATCGGTGGGCATTCTTCTATCGTGGCCCTGGTCACTGTGAAGTGACCCAGACTCTGTCCCCTCTACTTTCAGGTTCTTCTCACCTCGGATCCAGGCTTGGATTCCACCGGGCACTTTTTATGTTCCCGGCAGCAGCCCTTTTCCGCATCATGCCATTGAAAACTACGAAGGTTTTCGACATCACTTGACCCCTATGCACCCGGCTACTCTGGGATAGGTAACACGGGTATTTCAGAACTCTCAAGGGTGCTGGCCTTAGAACCTTCTATGTTTAACTGGGTTTGCTTAAAGTCCTCTCCGAATTGTCCTTAATCTTTAAAATTCCAACCGCGACTTTCCCATGGAGTTGTACGGAACTCTGCACCCGTCCTCTGTGGGTCCCCCGTGTCACTACTTTGGGTGGTTCCTTGGGGTCCCAGTCTATGTTCCCTGTAAGGTTCGTGCCTGTGCGCCCACGCACCCTACTGTTTGCAGGCCCGCAGGACCTCTGCTAGAGCGCGCACGAAGAGAAAGACTTCCCGAGCTTCTTAAATCATTAACGCTGAAGGAATCTTTCTCTTGGTGCGGGCTGTCATAGGAGCAAAACACCTGCTTTTCCATAGACTTTCTGATGGGGGGCTTCTGGAGAGGGAAAGTATGACTTAATGGGCAGAGGGCTGTTACCAATGCCGTCTGCTGTCCTGCTGGAGTGAAGTGCATGCTTATGTGGATGCACTTAGACCTTTCAAACCTAGACCTTTTTAATAAGCTTAAATGTGGCTTCTGGGGCCCCACGGCTAGAGCTGCTGCTAACTTTGGAGCTGATGAAGCAAGTTCGAATCTCGGTCAAATTTCGGCAGCATTCAACATCCTGTGATTCTGGCCAGATCATTTAATGTTCCCAGGTTAGAAAAACAATGCAACTGATGCTCATGCAAAATGTTCCAATGCCTTGCCCTAAATAAAAACAGCAGAAAAATGCACATTGCGTTAAAATTAAAGCATTGGCATAAAAGAGTAAAGACTAAAAAATGCATTTTTGGTGGCTGATTCATACAAAATTAAACCTGCTAAATCATAGCTTCCCTGCTTAACTTGTGCAATCTTAGACAAATATTTTATTTGACCAAAACTCCTTTTTCTTCATAGTTGCATATGAAATCCCTTTCAAATAGGAGTTCAGAATACCAGTTGTACAAAAACCTATTGTGTGTGATTTAATAGACGATAATGTTGCTCTTTAACAATCTGGACCACCCACAGGGTTTATATCAGAACTGTCTTGCCTATTAGTTCACTAGTGGTTTGTGTTTGAAAATGATTGGCCTCATCTACATTATTTTGATGCACAGCAACGCAGCAAGCCTTCCTGATGCACTGCCATGCGTCAAAAGAAAAGGGCCGGAATGCACCATAGCTACAAGACACGGTGCATTCCTGTCCTTTTCCCCTGCACTGGCGCACAATGGGCTGCCTTGCGCCATGGTGCAAGGGTGTCTGCATTGTAGGAGTGCTTGTTTGTGAGCAGGAAGGAACACTTTCTTGCACAAAAGCAATCACAGCAGGAGTTTTCCTCTTTCTATGTGCTGCATACTGCAGCACACTTATAGAAAAAGGAAAAATGAGGAGGAATAAAGGTATTTCTCCTTTTTGCACCGCCTTACGCGTAGGAATCTGACGCATTCCCAGGTTTACGAAACCTTGTGAATCTTGGAATGTGCCAGGTTCCATGGATGTTGTGTGGGAACACCCACAGCAACACCCAGAAAACACCCCTTTCATGAAGAGTAATGCGTGAAAGAGGGCCTTATTTGCAAGGCCAGGAAAAGCTACGCAGGGTTAAAGGGTGAGTGATCTGACTTCTGGCAAATACCACTAATTCTGGTAGTGCACTTGCTTGGTTAGTGTGTTGTCACATGTCTTTGACGCACATGGCCTTGACTGCAGTGCACAGAGACCATTTTCTGCTGCACACAGGGAAAACAAATTTGAGGCAACATTGGTCCCAGCGATTCTACGTGCTATAGGCACAGTGTCTAGTCAAGTCATGGTTGTTATACCACTTTCTTAGTATATGGTCTGGTCTCCACCTGGAGCCCGCTGTGTATTCTGCTATTTACTGTCGTTCTAGTGATTTAATATTGTGTGCTTTGTTCTCTAATCTTATAAAGGTTAGTAGAGAATGTTTAGTAATAAATACATATATTTTATATAGTCCTTGTGTGGTTCACCTTTCATTCAGGAGGTTATAATCTGGTAAACCAAGCTGCTTTACATTACTTCGAGACTTAGCCTGAAGGCTGCTCTCCTTAGCTTCCACTAGGATAGCATTCAATAAAGGTTGTCTTTAACCTAATCATCAATAAGGGTTGTTTGGACTGGTACAAGGTGCCCACTTTAATTAGTGGTCAGCATATACCAGGACAACTTCTCACAGCATCCTCCTTCGAACGCTGCCTGACCTGAGGAAGAACTGAAGGGGTATGTGCCTTCTGCATGTGACCTGGGAGGAGCCTTGAAAGATTAGACCTGCTCCCTTTTGTACTCAAAGTAAAGAAGTCCACCAGGTACCTCCAGTAAGCACCACAGAGCTGCGTTGCAGAGTGTTGTAAGAAGGGGCGTGGCCTCTGAACACCTCTCTGCTACGCAGCTCTCTGGCACATACTGGAGGTACCTGGTGGGCTAGTTGGCCCCTAGGGACCCTCAGGATTGAGAAGGAATTAATTCTCCAACTTAAAATGTGCCATAGGGCGTGTTTGCAGACATGTCACCTCAGGCCACGCCCCCCTCCTTTACCATTGTGCAAACGCGCCCCCTGGCGAGTTGTAAGTTGGGGAATTAATTCCCATTCAATACTGAGGGTCCCTGAGGGCCAACTAGCCCAACAGGTATCTCCAATATGCGCCAGGAAGCTGCGTTGCAGACAGGTGTTCTGAGGCCACGCCTCTTTTTACACCTCTGCAACGCAGCTCTGTGGCGCTTACTGGAGGTACCTAGTGGGCTAGTTTGATCCTAGGGACCCTTAGGATTCAAGAGGACTTAATCTCTCAACTTATAACGGCCACAGGGCGCGTTTACACAGGGGTGAAGGGAGGGGACGGGGCCTGAGGTGACGTGTGCAAACACGCCCTGTGGCGCATTTTAAGTTGGGGAAATAATTCCCCTTCAATCCTGAGGGACCCTGGGGGCCAACCTGCCCACCAGGTGCTTCCAGTAAGCGCCGCTGCGTTGCAGAGAGGTGGTGCAGGCCATGCCCCTTTTTACACCTCTCTTCAATGGCGCTTACTGGGCATACCTAGTGGGCTATTTTGCCCCTAGGGACCCTCAGGATTTAAGGGGACTTAATCTCCCAACTTAAAATGGCCACAGGGCGGGTTTACACAGTGGGGAAGGGAGGGGACAGGGCTTGAGGTGACGTGTGCAAACACGCCCTATGGCGTGTTTCAAGTTGGGGAAATAATTCCCCTTCAATCCTGAGGACCCCTGGGGGCTAACTAGCCCACCAGGTGCTTCCAGTAAGCGCCACTGCGCTCCAGAGAGGTGGACTAGGCCGTGCCCCTTTTTACAGCTCTCTGCAATGAAGCTCTTTCGGGCTTACTGGAGGTACCTAGTGGGCTAGTTGGACCCTAGGGACCCTCAGGATTCAAGGGGACTTAATCTCCCAACTTAAAATGGCCACAGAGCGTGTTTGCACAGTGGTGAAGGGAGGGGACAGGGCCTGAGGTGACGTGTGCAAACACGCCCTGTGGCGCGTTTTAAGAGGTTGTTTTAATCTCCCTGCCCTATTATATACTAGGTGCTTACAGAGGAGGTCATGCTAATCACAGGGGGACCCCAACGCATAGTGTTCCCTAGTGTATGTAGGTGTTTTCACTGTATTCTAAGTGTCTTTTAACATAGCACTGGCTCTAGGACTGGTTAGTCAGACTCAGTTACCACCAGTATCCGTCTGAAAAAGTTGAGGGTACAGGATGATTTTGCAACAAGGCTTCTTTCTGCTCTTCTGTTTGTTCTTTCTGCACGTTTTCCTTTTCCTGGCACTTTTCTTAGTCTTTGAGGACTTCTGTTGCTTCTTTATGCATTTCTTTTTGATCTCTCTGTGCGTTTTTTTCTTCTTTCTTCACATGTCCTATCTCTGTGGGCATAGTTAGAAATTAGCATTTAAAAAACCTTAGAAATTCACTGAAAAAACCATAGGTTTAAGGGGCGTTATAGTTAGCTGGACATTTCACTCGTATAAAACCATTGAAATTCCCCCGTTATAGTTAGTTCAGCTAACTATAACTCGTGCGCCCGCAATGCACTGCTGATGACGTCACATATTACATCACTCATGACATGGTTAGTGACATCACTCATGACATCATTGATGACATCATCCTTGTGATAGAGTGGCAGACCTCCTCTCACCCTAATATAACCATTGATACACACATTAAAAAATAGAAACTAAAGTTTTCAAAACAATGGACATACCAATACCAGTTACAACAACCTTTTCAGTAATTCTAAAATCCACATACACATCCACTCATTCACCAACTGTCCTATACAGTCACTCATACATGTATTCACTCATCATATGTACTCATACACCTATACATTCTGTTACACACCACCACTCATCCATAGAGTTACTCACACACATAGTCACTCATGCTAATAAAGAATCAAACATCCATTTACTTGCATATACAGTTATACACACACCACTACACTTACTTCTACAGAAACTTACACATACTTAGGGGCATATTTACAATAACTTGCGCATCCATGCATATCTGCAGGGATGCGCCAGTTATTGTGCGCCACAGCTCCGCCACCATGGATGCGCCGCATTTACAATGCGGTGCACCATGGGGCAAAAACGGCACAGATGCGTGACGCATCTGTGCCGTAAAAGTGGCGCATTGCTGAAGCGCGATGCAGCTCCAGCAATGCTCTGGGGGGCCCTATCTTGCTAATGCTGCGTCAATCCCTACGCCTGCTTCAAGCAGGTGCAGGGTTTTGACGCAGCATGGGCCTAAAAGTGACTGAGTGAAATCTTGTAGATTTCACTCAGCCACTTTTAGGAGGCGTTCCTGCGCCGGAACACCCTCCCCTGAGCAGGAACGCCTACATGTGGCGCAGGGCTTTACAACGTGACGCATCTCCCAGATGCGTCACGTTGTAAGTACCCCGCACCATGGTGCAGGATTTGCGCCGCCTCTGTGTCACAAAAGTGACGCAACAGCGGCATAAATGAGCCGCAAGGGGCTTGTAAATCTGCCCCCTCGTCTTTTAAACAATCACTTATAGAAACACATACTTATTCATACAGGAACTATTCCAATCTCTCACATATACTCACTTATATACAAAAATACTCACATATACTAGTTTAAAATATATGTAGTTACTTATGAAGACACTATTGAGACAATCATTCACTCACTAACACACCCACACACACACACACACTCATTCACCCATACAGTCCTGCACACTTGCTGTCTTCAACACATACAAACAGTGAGTCACTCATTCATGCATCTATGCACTACATAATACCCCCCACCGAACCATACAGACACTCAGACATTCATACTGATACTCAAAAAACCAACTAATAACCTATATAGACACTCATGTAGCTACTCCCCAACCCATACAGCCACTTATACACAAAGTGAGAGACTGATACATATATTTACATATTTAAACATTACTCACTAACCCATGTATTCACTAAGATACACTTAATCAGTCAGTTATACAATCAATTTTTCAAAAACATTCATCAATTTAGACACTTATATACCCATGTATTCTTCCATCGACCTTCAGATATACATAAATAAAACATATTTAATTTTCAGAAAAACACACATTCACTGGATGATGTCATCAGTGATGTCATGAGTGATGTCACTGACCATGTCATGAGTGATGTAATATGTAACGTCATCAGCAGTGCATTGCGGGCGCGCAAGTTATAGTTAGCTGAACTAACTATAACGGGGGGATTTCAATGGTTTCGTACGAGTGAAATGTCCAGATAACTAACGCCCCTGAAACCTATGGTTTTTTCAGTGAATTTCTAAGGTTTTTTTAATTCTATTTCCTAACTATAACGTGCCTGAAACCTATGTTTTTTTCAGTGAAAAAAAAAATATATATATATATATATATTCACTTAAAAAACCATAGGTTTCACACATGTTATAGTTAGCTGGGCATTTCACTCGTGAAAAACCAATGAAATTCCCCCGTTATAGTTAGTGCCGGCAACTATAACTCACGCGACCGCAATCCTCTGCTGATGACGTCAGATATTACATCACTGATGACATATGTGTTTTTCTGAAAAAAAATATTTGTAATATATGTATAGCTAAAAATTAATGGAAGAAGACATGGGTAAATAAGTGTCTAAATACAGTGATGTAATATCTGACGTCATCAGCAGAGGATTGCGGTCGCGTGAGTTATAGTTGCCGGCACTAACTATAACGGGGGAATTTCATTGGTTTTTCACGAGTGAAATGCCCAGCTAACTATAACATGTGTGAAACCTATGGTTTTTTAAGTGAATTTGCAAGGTTTTTTAAATGCTAATTCCTAACTATAACGTGTGTGAAACCTATGGTTTTTTCAGTGAATATATATATATATATATATATATATATATATATATATATTCACACAAACGAGCAAGATTACCAAAATCTGTGGCCCTTTGACAGGTAGTGAGTCAAGCTGGGCAGGTCTCCCGGCAAATATACAACGCACAGCAATCTTCTTCAAAGAAGGACTCGCGCTCAGAATGAAACCAGAATTTATTCAGGAAGGTTTACGCGTTTCGACAGCCAGGCTGTCTTGATCACACAAAGTAATACAAATTGCAGGTAAATCTGTATAGGTGATCTATATAGGTGCTGATACAAAGAAAGGACTATTGTTTGACAAGTGGTGGTAGAAACCACGGCGGCCATTATTGAATGTAACCTGAACATGAAGATTCATGTGTACAACTGCAATAGATCTCTTCTCATTCTGTTATAATACACCACATATTATTATTTCGATAATCAAGGTTCAAAACCCAGTACCAAGTCATATAATATGGTGCAAACATAAGAATAAAAATAAATATGTATGATTACCCAAATGCAATGTAACCGATTCAGACGCGACAACTAGCGCGATGACTACAACGCTGCCAAAACATAGTTGAATGTTTTAAATTATCAAACAGGCAATAGTGCCCCAAATATACAGCGTGGGATGAAAGGCAATAAACACAAACAAATTTATGTCATAAGCCTATAAATTATAACAAATATGATTATTTGCCTATGGTAACAAGTATGCAATAAAAATATTAACGGAATATTGCCTATGAATTACTTGCAAACATCTATGGCATACATGCATATTTGACAATGGTGCCTCAAAATAAACGCAAAATTCATACAGTAGAGCTACAATAATAGCATATGAGGTCATCTTCGCACAATAACATGTACGCAATGAAATCAGCTTGGTGCTGTAACCTGGAAAATGCTAGCGGCATAGTGCCCATGTAATTAGCTACATACACTATTCAACTATATGTTTCCAGGTAGAAAAATTGGATGATATAAACAAGGCACTGCTACATTGTTATATATTTGGGCACATGACATATAAGAGACCATGGCAATATTTTTCGGCCGACTACAAAAAGTCAAATATTTAAGAATATATTAGCCAGCAACCTAAACAAGATTCCTGAAACAAAAAAGAGAAAGAAGAAAGTGCCCAAAGATAAATATGTGAAGATAGAAAATCTTATCTGAGATGGACCCACAGGACGGGGAAGAAAAGAGTAGGTTGACCGGAACAGATGAGACAGTCCGCAACTGAGGTGACCCTTCCTTTCCTCCTATGTAAAGAAAAAAGCGTAGAGTGATATTAAAATCTAGTAGTTCAAACTATTACTTCCTAGTTAGTACCCATAATTTAAAACATATCAAACAGTAAGAATACATGCAGTAACAATCAGAATAGCTTGTAGCACATAGGAGAACCAGTGTTAATCATAGCGTAAATGTGAACTCAATTCTTCATCGAGATTATGACCCTTCGGATACTTAGTTTCGAGTTCAATTATCCACCTAGAATAAATTCTGGTTTCATTCTGAGTGCGAGTCCTTCATTGAAGAAGATTGCTGTGTGTTATATATATATATATATATATATATATATATATATATATATATATATATATATATATATATATATATTCACTGAAAAAACCATAGGTTTCACACATGTTATAGTTAGCTGGACATTTCACTCGTGAAAAACCATTGAAATTCCCCCGTTATAGTTAGTGCAGGCAACTATAACTCACGCGACCGCAATCCTCTGCTGATGCTAATACTGTATTTAGACACTTATTTGCCCATGTCTTCTTCCATTAAATTTTAGCTATACATATATTACAAATATTTTTTTTTCATAAAGACACATATGTCATCAGCAGAGGATTGCGGTCGCGTGAGTTATAGTTGCCTGCACTAACTATAACGGGGGAATTTCAATGGTTTTTCACGAGTGAAATGTCCAGCTAAATATAACATGTGTGAAACCTATGGTTTTTTCAGTGAATTTGCAAGGTTTTTTAAATGCTAATTCCTAACTATAACGTGTGTGAAACCTATGGTTTTTTCAGTGAATTTGTACGGTTTTTTAAATGCTAAGTTACTTTACGCCGTTCGTGGCATGCGCGCCCACTTCACGCAGTTCGTTCCGTGCGCGTACGGTGCGCACCGCGCGCCCACTTTACGCAGTTAGTGCCGTGCACGCACGGTGGGCACGCGGTGCGCTACGCGCACCGCGTGCCCACGTTACGCTGGATGGGCCATGTGCGCACGATGCGCTTCGCGCACCGTCCGCACACGGAGGACATATTATGCGCTTCGTTGTGAAAGGTTATCTATTAAATGTTCAATTGATAAATGGCCGTGCACAAAAAGTTGCCCTGCGGGCACCTTTTGCACACGGGTTGGGGTAAATGTGGATATTTTTTTTTTTTTTTTTTTTTTTTGCCGTACGCGCACGGTGGGCGCAATCGGCGTTTTTTAAAAAAAAAAAATGAATTTTTGGCCTTGGGGGTTCTTTTGGGACACCCTAACCATGGCTAGGTGGTTAGGAGCTGTCTAGCCTGCCCCTTTTCATGTTATCCAACTTTGTTTTTCCTCCCCCCCTCAGAGTGCGAGAGAGAAAATGGCGGCCGACACTTCCTGGTTTCGACCGATTTGAATGTTTACTAAGATCTAACAGCCAATCAGAATCGCGCTCGCGCACGGCACCGTACGCGTACGGTAAGCTTACCGTAAGCGCACGGTAAGCGCACGGAGCGCGCTTACAGATATATATATTGATTTAAATGCTATTTTCTCAGGACCTACTGAACAGATTTACACCAGACCTACAAAAGGCACTTCCTTGACCTGTAGACTACCTCTCTGCCAAATTTCAAGTAACTCTGTTCAGCCGTTCGGGCTGTAGCTGTGTCTAAAGGTCCTATGGAAAAATGCATGGGGAAAACGCGTTTTGGGACCCCCCTTTTTTCTCAGCCCCCGCTTGACGAATCCCCCCGAGACTTTCAGGGTAGGAGCGGAGCGTAGCGCCCCATTAGTTTTGAAAATTTCGCGAGGATTCATCGTCCGGCGCCAAAGTTATTCCAAATAGAATGTTGCGGATTTCCTATGGAAACAGGGTCCTAACTATAACTATCTACTGGTGACCGCCAGTAGATAATATATATATATATATATATATATATATATATATATATATATATATATATATATATATATATATATATATATATATATATATATATATATATATATATATATATATATATAATTGTTTTTTTTTCACCAAAGGCCCAAGCTTTTTAAGAAGGCACACACAGCTCACTATTTCTACCAGTATTTCCAGTATTTCTTTAAATCTGCCTCGGCATCCCGGTGAGTATGTTAATGACGCCCTACGCGTTTCAAGGACATTTGCCTCTTCATCAGGGGCTGTCTTCTTAAGTTCTTGTGCCGTCTCTTAAATACATGCTTTAATTGAGTGATGGTCCCCCTGTGGGCCGCGCTTAGTGCACTCCCATTCAGGATGCATGTTGGGACATGTGGTTCTGAGAGAATTCATTATTATCCATAGTGGGTTCCAAGCGCCAGAGCACAAAAGTATTGTTATCTTTCCTTTGTAGGAGGGTGATCTTCAAGGCCGATTTTCGTTCGCTTGCTGTGCTGAGATCGTGTCCCAAGCCACAGCATCTTCATGTTTGAAGATGGTGCTCTCCTTCACGGCAGGGATTCCGTGTACAATTATTTCCCAAGCTTTTTAAGGAGGCACACACAGCTCACTTGCATCCAGCGTTTCTTTGAATCTTACTCGGCATATATATATTTATTTATTCACAGAAAAAAACAAAGGTTACAGGGATGTTATAGTTAAGCTCAGGTTTCATTCGTACAAAACCAGTGAAATACAGCCGTTATTGTTAGTGAGCTAACTATAACTCATGCCCCTGCAATGCACTCATTATGACCTCCCATATTACATCACTCATGCCAAAGTCAGTGACATCACTGATGACATCTCAAATGACATCACTGATGACATCTCAAATGAGTGCTAAATATGTATACCAAGATTTATTGGTAAATCAGTGGGTTTATGAGTGCCTGTTTAGGAGATTCAATGGGTGCGTGACTGACTGCATAAGTGAGTGATTAGATGTCTCAGTAAATGTATGGGTGAGTGACTGGTTGTGTGAATGTCTGTGTCAGTCTGTGACTTGGTGCCTAAGTGGCTTTATGTGTATGTGAGTGGGTATGTGAGTTTCTGTATGGGTGAGTGAATGGTTATCTGAGTACTTCCATGGGTGTCTGAGTGGGGGTGTATGACTGCCGGTATGGATGAGTGAGTGGGTGACCCAGTGGCAGTATGAGTTAATGAGTGCATGTGTGAGGGGCTGTATGGGTGAATAAGTGTGTGTATGGCTGTGCTGGTGAATGAGTGCATATGTCAGTGGTATATGGGTGAGTAACTAGGTATGTGAAAGGCAGTATAGGTTAGTAAAAGGCTATGTGACTGACTGTATGTGTGAGTGAGTGAATGTGAGAGTGGCTTTATGGGTGAGTGTATGCTTGTGTCAGTGGCTGTATAGGTGAGTGAGTATGTGTTAGTATCTGTAGAAGTGAGTGTGTGTGTGACTGTATGAGTGAGCAAGTGGCTGTGTGATTGGCTGTTTCTGTGAGTGAGTAGGTGTGTGAGTGACTGTATGGGTGAGTGAGTGGATGTGTGTGTTGATCTATGGGTGACTGACTCAGTGTGTGAGTGGCTGTATGGGTATATGAGTAGATATGTCAGTGGCTGTATTAGTGAGTGAGTCAGTGTATGAGTGGCTGTATGGGTGAGTGAGTAGCCAAGTAAGTACTGGTATGGGTGTTTGAATGGGTTTGAGAATGGTAGTGTAGAAGTTGGAGTGAGTGTAAGAAAGGTTATATGGGGTGTGAGTGGGTACATCAGAGATTCTGTAGATGATGTTATCAGTGATGTCATTTGAGATGTCATCAATGATGTTATCAGTGATGTCACTGACCGTGTCATGAGTGATGTAATATGCGAGGTCATAAGCAGTGCATTGCATAGGCGCAAGTTATAGTTAGCTCATTAACTATATTGGCTGAATTTCACTAGTTTTGTACAAGTGAAACCTGAGCCTAACTATAACGTTCCTGTAACCTTTGTTTTTTTCTGTTAGTTTCTAAGGTTTTTTTAAATGCTAATTTTCAACTATAACAATGCTGTGACCTTTGTTTTTTTCCTGAATTTCTATAGTTTTTAGGTCTTGCTTATGCAGCGCATGCATTGCATGAGCTGTCTCGAAGAGAAATGTTGTATCTCGATATAGGCTTAAAAAAAACAGCCATCTTTTCATTGGTTCCGCTTAGTGCCCTTTGAAAATGCTGGGTTTTCATTGGTGAATACACTTAGTAGTCCCTCCTTATGTTCCACACTGGAGCCTGCACCTGCTATATGGATTCTTTCACTATGGGCCATTTGTTTTAATTTAGTGCACTACTTTGTCTTTCGCTCTGTCCTCGCTACTGCTCCCAGTTCACTTAATCTCCTGTGTCTCCCATAACAACACATCCTGACCCTCCAGCTTGTTTTTATTCTAAACAGCTGCTCTTCGCTCCCTCTCATGGGCTGCAACTGCCTCTTCCTTCCTACACCCTCCCCTGTTAATGACGTGAGGAGGAAGTTGGAAATCTCTTTTAATAAAATACTGCCTTGCTGGAAGTCAACCCAGCGCCTAGTGCCCTGCGTGCTGCTGCTTTCGTTTCGCTGAGTTAGGCTCTCCAAGAGGAGGAGGTGCTAAGTAAAGGTCTGTGCTGTTCTGTAGTGGCATTTATTATAACATAGTGCTTACTAACCTGACCAGGCGTCAGTTCGTTATGTGCGATGATGAGTGAGAGACCCAAGCATCAGCTTGCTCAAAACGAGGGAATTCCAAAAGATACCAGTAGAAGATCTGACCTCCATTACCAATATCATCCCCACTGACTGGTCCGACCATCACCTTATACTGTGCACCATTGCTACCTCAGCAAACCTCCCCACCCCTAAAACTATCAGACCTAAGAAATTAACCAGAAACCTAAAAGGCATCCCCCCAGGTGTTCTACAATTAAAACTCCAAGCTCAACTTCTTCTCATTCCCCCCTCACAAAATGCGAATGAGCTCACTGAACTATTTAACAATATTGTTACAGATATTCTTGACCAACTGGCCCCGCCTAAACTCAAAAACCAAAGAAACACCCCCTCAAACTCTTGGTTTAATAGAGAGATAAATAATGAAAGGCGGGCACTAAGACTGTCGGAAAGAACCTGGAGACACCATCCCTCACCCTCCCATCTTGCACTTCTCAGACGTGATAGATCCACTTACAAAAAACACATCCTCAAGGAAAAGGCATCCTTCTTCCGCACTCAACTTGATCGTGCCAAAAACAGACCCAGGGAACTCTTCAAAATCATCCGAAACCAAACTTCCCCCACACCTCCAAATATGACAGCCTCATCAGACAGATGTGAAGAAATTGCCCACTTCTTCTCGGAAAAAATTGCCAAAATTGATCAATCCTTCCTTCCCACACAACTATCCTCCAACTCCCAATCCAATCTTGTCCTCACCTCTAATGCCTACTCCACATCCCCCCTTCCAGACGACACTTTCTCTCCTCTGCCCTCTATTCTACCGCTCCCCAGCGAGCCTCCTCACCCACCCATTTCCATACCCCCGACCACTCCACAGGCCTCTCACCTTCCACATCTCCAGTAACCAACTCCCCTAAATCTCAACTTAAGAACAATGCCTCCTTGCTCAACTTTCTCCCCGTCTCTGAGCTTGAAGTCCTCAATATAATTGGCAATCTAAAACCGTCCTCCCACACAAAAGACCCAATACCCTCCAACCTTGTCCCTGCCCTTAAGCACATCATCACCCCATTCTGGACCAAAATCATCAACACCTCTCTTTCCACGGGCTGTGTCCCCACCTCCCTTCAGCTTGGTCAAATCTTGCCCATAATCAAAAACCCCAATGCTAACCCCAATGACCTAAATAATCTCCGCCCCATCACTAACCTCCCCCTTCTCTCAAAGGTCCTTGAAAAATGTGTCCTACTACAACTAGACAACCACATAGAAAATTTCAAGCTTCTCGACCCCTTTCAATCTGGCTTCAGAAAAGGCTGCAGCACCGAAACAGCAATGCTCAATGTCATAGATGACATCCATCAATCACTTGACAATGGAGAGACCTGCCTTCTTATACTTCTTGATCTCTCCGCAGCATTCGATACAGTCAACCATTCAGCCCTACTTAATGTGCTTAGGACACGTTTCGGCCTTACTGGCACCACCTACAAATGGTTCATCTCTTATCTACAACACCGTACTCAGCAAATCAAAATTCAAAACTGTCTCTCTACCCCTACTCCTGTCTCCCTTGGAGTCCCCCAAGGATATATTCGCTCTCCCTCCCTCTTTAACCTCTTTATGGAACCCCTCACCCTCATTATTAACCAAGCAGGCATAAATTACACCCAAATCTATTACAAGATTAAAACTCATGCTGACATCTTACACCTGAACAACACCCTTACCAAGATCCAAACCTGGTTCCATTCCAATCATCTCAAACTCAACCCTAACAAAACCGAAATCATTCTCTTCTCCCCTAAAAATAACCCTCTACCCGTTCAATCTGGGATCTCTGACCTAAATGCACTCAATTGCTCACTCACCCTGTCCAACTCCAACAAATCTCTTGGCATCACTATCGACAACACCCTAACACTTAATGTTCACATCAAAAACTCTGCCAAAGGAGCCTTCTTCACTCTCAAGAAAATCAAACCATTCATACCCACCGATGATTTCAAACTCGTAGTTCACTCCCTTGTTCTGTCATGTATTGATTATGGTAATGCAACTGATAGAGCGTCATGAGACTCTGAAACTCGTAGGGGTGAATTATACTCACCGTTAGTCAGCACCCGCATATTAATCGATGCATGTTTAAAAGTGTCATAGAAATGTATTTGCTGTGATCGTTTAACATAGAAGTGATAGAAATGTAATAATGTTTTGTGAAGATCAACGTTGCAAGTTATTATGAATGTGTTTAGTAAAATTCATAATCATTAGGTTTGTGTAATGCAATGTATTAGGTTAAACGCGTGCCATGTTAAAGTTACGCATGTAGGTTGCTTATTTGTGCACATGAGAGTAATGAACTAGTGCTTAGAGTGTGATTTAATAGTGTCTTTAATTTTGTAAAGGACTGACTGTATATACGTTAGAAGAGAAGGGCCTGTTCATTTTTCTTATGTTAGCTAATGTTGTAGGCCGAAAATGATTCCCTTAGTAAAGGCTTTGGGTTGCAGGAAAATGTGAAATCTTAAAGACAAAATGGTTTCTTGTTCCCATGTTTCTGTTGCAGGTGCAAGGACATTTAGCTCGTTAGTGAGAATAAGTCTTTGTTTTAGGAGTTAGGATACTGTGAGAAGCCAAAAGGGGAGTGCATTGGAATGTGAAGAAGTTACTTCTAGCGAGGAAGGTGCCCGGGACCCAAGGTCAAGCTAACGGACGTTGGACGACAGACAATTTCTGATGGAAAACTACCGAAAGAAGATTTGGCCGAAGAGGTGTGCCGAAGGGCGTGTTCTACGATTTCGGGGTTTTGTATTAGGGACAGTGCCCCGTGGGTTGAGCAGATGAGGATTAGGCGGGAAGCTAGAAGGAGCATCTTAGATCGAGCTCTGACTAAGTGAATGTACTTCTTAAGAAGTCTTCACTTCTGACACCTTTTATTCTCTTACCTAGGATGAGAAATGTTATGTAGGGATGTCACCTTAGAGTTACTGTAGGGATAGACTAATGTTTTTTCGTTTTTGACTAATGATTCCTAATTTAGATATTGGACTAACTATTGCCTTTTTGATGATTTTGGAATCAGTAATTCTTTTTTTTTTAGTCGGATGAGAATCCTGCGTAGGCTTGCTTTTGTGTTAGTGCCCATTTATCTTTTACACCTTGTATTGAGGTGTTTGTATGTTCAGCTATTTTTGATTGTAATAAGATCTTACAAATTTTAGATTCGGAGTCAATGGTCTTTTCCAAATGCAGTCTAATTATGGTAAATCTATTTTGGTAATTGTGTTCATCCCCTCTACGCTATCCAGCAGATAAAAAGATCCTGGCGACATGTGAGGATTCTTGGAGATAACCAGGTAGGCAAGAATCCAGCCTTATCAGTTGGTAGCAGTGTAGGATGGTTATCTCCGATAGCGAGGGGAGATCTAGATTAGGATATGAGATTTTTGAGGCCCATAGAAGTCAAGTGATGGTGACTCATCGGATGGCGAGCAGCGGACGATGGCGGCTGATGGAGATTGATGGAGAGTAGCGGTGCGGCGGAAAGCAGCAGTTCGAGGAGGAGTGAGTATGAATAGGGTGAGATGTTTGTAGGTTGCGGTGTTGATTTGTTGTGTGATGTCTTCCGGAGTTGGAGTGAGTGTTGGGTGATTGTGAGATCAGGCTGTGAGCGCGCGCAGCCCGGGAAAGTCTTAGGCTCGACTATTAGCTTAAGCGATTGTGGTGTAGAAGACACCCGAGGTAGATTTTGTTGACCACCGAAAGGGGATCGTGAGACGTCATCGATCACCCGGACCGAGATAGGGGGAGCGAATGTGTGAGTGCGTGAGGAACCGACGCTGGTTGTGGGGGGTTGTACGTGGAATTTGAGTATTTGTAACCTATCAGAGGTGATTGTCTGGTCGGACGTGGACAGACAGTTGCCAACCGAGGTCGACAATTTCGAGAGACTGTGGACGGACAGTCAGAGAAGTAACTTGTTTGGGACAAACGGTTATTTCAGCGTATGAATGGGACGAATGCAAGGGTGAGACGTGAGTTGTGAAGGAGGGGAACAGCTGAAAGCGGAGGAAGAGTGACGTCAGACGGTGCCGTGCTGCGATAGGTCGGTTGGGGTGAGTCGCGCTGTTATTGGTGGGTTTGACATCAGGAAGTAAACAGAAACATTGTGGGTGATCGAAATTTGTTCATCGTAAAATGTTTTAAAGTTTTCTGAGAACTATGTAGAGGTAACAAACATGTAGTCGGAGGAGAAGAGGCCCCTCCCGAGGATACCCCGGCACATTACATGGCAAGAAATGTGGGGTTGCATACCATAATTTGGCTTGAAAATTGGCATAAGATGACCCAGGGTGAAGGAGAATTAGCTTTCGCACGATATGGTTCATTCAGGTTGGAGGTGTTGTGTCAGTTGAAGTCTGTGATGGTGGCTTTACGACCTTTGCCGAGACCAACACAGTTTGAGGCGTTGCATGCATGGATTAGAGCAGCGCATGATAGGAAAAGAGATCGAAATCAGGAAAGGGTGAAAAAGTCGATTAAGGCATTTCAGAATGCGAGATGGGATGCAGAAGAGAAAAGGTGGAGAGTACAAACAATAGAAGGAGACAGGTTGTATCCCTTACTGGTAAAGACTGATGGTTCGAAGATAAAAAGTGTGGATGATGATGATGACAGCGACACAGATAATAGTCTGTTAGAGAGGTTGTTGTCCGAGAGACCACCTCCATACAATCCAGATCCCTATGAAGGAAGGTCAGCTGAGGCAGAATGGACTAGTGGAGTACCAACTCAGTCAGAAGTGAGAGTAGAAGGGAAAATCTCGACATATACTGAGAGTACTAGAAATCAGCCTGTAGCTAGCACAGATGTCGGGAAAGGTGTGAGGTTACTGGATGCTTTAAAGGTACCGGTTACCATTGGACCCATTGTTTCTGTTTATGATCCAGACCAAGAGAAAGTTGGGAGTTCAGTGCAGTCAGTTGTAGGAGCGAGGAGTGTGGTCGAAGGAAATTGTTCAGTGAGTGGAATGGAGCAAACTCCAAAGCCTATAGAATGGAGTACAACGTTGCCAGCTACAGCGGACTCCTCTAAGGGACAGGGAGAGTCGAGACCAGTGAGACCGAGGTCTTTAGCCGAGTCAAGATCTGACTTGCGGATGTGGGCACCACCGGTGAGGAATCAGAATCATAGTGTTAGAACAGCAGAAAGTGAACGAGGCACAATAGTGACTCGTTCTGTTCCTATGAGTATGTCGGAAGAGAGTAGGTCTCAGGAACGGGAATGTGATTATGATGAAAGGGATGGTGCAGCTTGTAGGGAAGTACTGAAGGGAGTCCTGAAAGGGAAAATGTTAGATGTTGTGAGGTTAAAGGCAGAGGTAGATGAGATAATAAGTGGAAATTTGCCTCTTGAGAGGACCTATATGTATGAACAAGATGAGTTACTCTTTGTGGCAAAGGATGTGACTCGCAAAGCACAAACTGCACATGAGAAGTTGTCAGAATTGGCCAAAAAGTATGATATGGATCTGTCTAAAACGAAATCATTGCAGGGAAGTCATAGATTGCAGTATAGCGATCAGGAATTGGAAGAGAAAAGGGTCATGGGATTGAGAACCCATATCAAGGATTTGATCACAGCAATGCGTGCATGGATCATGCTTGATAAGTGGGAGGAAAGATGGTCCAAGAAGAAAAGTTCTAGTAGAACAATAGGAGAGATGCCACCTCCAGATGGCGGGATGACGGAGGTAGGGAATTACCCTTTACGAGAGGTACAGAATGGAGGATACGTGCATGTGCCTTGGAGTAGGGATGACTTAGCTGCCTTTACCAATGATCTTCCCCGATTAAGGGAGAAGCCTGTGGAGTGGTACAAGCAAGTTGATCGCTTTGTCAAAATCTCGAAGGTGTTGTGGGTCGACTTGAACACATTGTTTGACATTGTGGTTCCGAGTGACTTGTGGTCTGAATGTAAGATCGCTGTCGAATGGCCAACCTCAGAGCCTCACAGGGACCCAATCTTGAATGGTCCGTCGCCTATAGTGATGAAAAAGTTTGAACAGGTGATTACATGGTTGAAGTCAAAAATCTCACCTCAGGACATTGACTGGGTGAAGATAGATAGGACAGTGCAAGAGCCAAAGGAGACGGTGCATGAATTTTATGAGAGACTTTTGCAGGATTTTAAGCAGTACAGTGGATTAGATGTGTTGGATACAAAAGACATGGGACAGTTTGTTTCGAAGTTTGTGTTGGGATTGAGGCCAGAAGTTAGAATCATGATACAGCAGCATTTGATTTGTTGGCAGAATAAGCCTGTGGATGAGATTTTACGGTATGCTAGGTACTGTAGTGATGAGATAGAATCGAAGCAAAGGAAGTTGAAAGACAAATTGATGCTTGTTCAGATGCAAACAGCTCAGGGACAGCCAAATGGAGGGACGTTAGGAAGAAAACAGGGAAATAACCAAGGAGGAAATCAGAATGCCCAAGGTCAGGGAAGACCAAAATCAATTGATCCGAAGAAAGGGGTGGATGTGGCGACATTGAAAAAGACCACGGCGTGTCATCTTTGTCACCAGATTGGACACTGGAAACGCGAGTGTCCTTTGAACTCGTTAAATCAGATACAGCAGGAAGGAGAGATAGATCGGGTTCCTGTATCTGAAATGGTTCCTACGGTGACTCGACCTAAGATGGTCAAAGGGGGGCCTGGTGTTCCGCAGGTGCAGGTTACTCAACCACCTAGGATACAGAGTATGCAACAGGGAGTCCGAACTTATCTACAGATGCCCGTGTTTGAGGGAAGTGAGGAATTTGGCCCAGATCCGTTGGCAAGACCGTGCTTGAGAGGGGAAGAGGACTGCGTGCTTGGAGCAGTCTTAGAGGTAGATCAGAGAGGATCATCTGTGGAAGCAGACATTGATGGTCACCCTACCACCTTTTTGGTTGACACTGGTGCTACCCGGTCTACTGTACGATCTGCAGTAGTTCCTGACTTACCTCTCTTGGGATAATCAATCCAAGTTGTTGGTGTAGCAAATAAGAAACTGACTAGTCCATTGACGGAGCCAATTCCGGTGAAGATAGGAAATTTCAGAGATCGACACCAGTTTGTGGTGTGCGACTTAAGTCCAGTTTGCCTGTTAGGTAGAGCTCTGTTGTGCAAACTGAACTGTACCATTTATTGTACTCCGAAGGGAGTGGAAGTACAGACGAGGGGTGATGATGCAACCTTTAACCTCTTCCATGCTCATGACGTCTCCCGGCCGTCATGAGTTCACGATGGGCGTGTGCGGACGACGGCCGGGAGACGTCATGACCACGCCCCCGATTGGAATGTCAGCACTGCGGTAGCGCTGCGGCGGAATTTGTGCCGCAGCGAAGAGTTTAAGGTTGCGAATCAGCGTGTGTGCATAGAGATGTATCCAACGCTGACAGTGGAGGAACTTCCACTCGATTTGAGAGATTCTGTGTCAATTGACGTGTGGGACCTTAGTGGAGAGGAGATCGGATAGGTCAAAGGTATAGACCCCGTGAAAATCCAGGTCAAGCCGAATGTAGAATTTCCTAGGACGCCCCAATATAATCTGTCACCTGAAACGATTAAGCCTGTAATCGAGTCTATGATCAAGCAGGGAATTCTGAAGGAGATCATGGGTAGTCCGCGCAATTCACCTATCATGGGACTACAGAAACCAAGTGGGAAGTTCAGGATCGTACAAGATCTGCGAAAAATTAACGAGATAGTCGTTCCGCGTTGTCCAGTGGTACCAAATCCATCTGTGATCCTGTTTCAGATCCCATCTGAAGCTGAATGGTTCACAGTGATCGACTTGTGTTAAGCATTCTTCTCGATTCCTCTACATGAGGAAAGCCAATTTCTTTTTGCTTTTCGGCTGGAGAATCGAGTGTTAACATGGTGTCGTATCCCACAGGGGTATACGGAGAGCTCATCTATCTTCAATCAGATTTTGAAGAAGAATCTTGAAGGTCTTGTGTTGCCGCATAAATCTGTTCTGGTGCAATACATTGACGATCTGCTTGTTGCGTCAGAAACTGAAGACGCTTGCAGGATCGATACCATCGCTTTGTTGAATTATCTGGCAGAGAATGGACACAAGGTATCACCGAACAAACTGCAGTACTGTTTGAGCGAGGTGCAGTATTTGGGTCACAGAATTGAGAAGGGCAGGAGAAAGGTGTCACCAGATGGCATTGAGGCTATTATGAATATGCCTGTGCCCACCACTCAGAGAGAAGTTAGAATGTTCTTGGGAATGGTTGGTTATTGTCGCCAATGGATCCCAAACTTCTCCTTTGAGGCGAAGCCTTTACAGCGGCTGGCGCGCAAAGATGTGAGTGATCCGGTACCATGGGACGACGATTGTTTAAGGTCATTTTTGAGGCTGAGAGAAGCATTGTGTTGTGCTCCAGCTTTGGGAATGCCTGATCACAACAAGGCATTCGCACTATTCTGCTGCGAAAGGGAAGGTTGCGCATTGGCAGTTTTGACTCAGAGTCATGGAGGTGTCCGTAGACCAGTTGCCTACTTTTCAGCTACTTTAGATCCAGTAGCTTCTGCGTTGCCCGGATGTCTCAAATCGGTTGCTGCAACAGGTGTCAGTATTGAAAGATGTGAGAGCATTGTAATGGGTCATCCGCTAACGGTTTATGTACCGCATTCTGTTGAATTGCTAATGACAAGGACTAAAACACAGCACCTCACAAACAATAGGTTGACACGTTATGAGCAAGTTATCCTTGCTGCAGAAAATGTGACTTTGAAGAGGTGTTCTGTTTTAAATCCTGCCACACTGTTGCCTATTCCAAATGTAGACGATGAAGATTGTGAGGACCATGATTGTCTCAATGTGACTGAATTGTGCACCAAACCGAGACCAGACATTGTTGATGAGCCGCTCCTTGACCCTGATGAAATCTTCTTTGAGGACGGTTCATGTTTAAGAGACAGTGCTGGTCGATTTAGGGCAGCGTTTGCTGTATGTACCATCACAGGAGAGGTTGAAGCTGCTTGTTTAGAAGGAGTATACTCCGCACAAGTGGATGAACTCATTGCTTTGACTCATGCCTGTTTGGCTGCTGACAAGATTCAGTTAACGATTTATACCGATAGTCAGTACGGGCTTGGTGTCGTTCATAACTTTGGACAGTTATGGTCACAGAGAGGGTTCATGACATCTTCTGGTTCACCTATCAGAAATGGGGAATATGTGAGACAGATGTTGGAAGCATTGCAATGTCCAGAGGAAATCGCAGTTGTCAAATGTTCTGCGCACAGCAAGGGGAATGATTTTGTGTCGCTGGGAAACAGCTACGCGGATGAAGTTGCCCGGTTTTGTGCAGAACAAGGATGCATATTTACTGAAGGGCATACAGGAGAAAGC
The DNA here is from genome assembly GCF_964204655.1 of Triturus cristatus. Taxonomy (NCBI): domain Eukaryota; kingdom Metazoa; phylum Chordata; class Amphibia; order Caudata; family Salamandridae; genus Triturus; species Triturus cristatus. The sequence continues at coordinate 775,229,282 of NC_140591.1, read as the reverse complement.
CAAGAAAAACCGATCTCAGCATGATGTTAGCCATGGCTGGTACATGGGAAGAACTAAAACGATTACAGGATGAAGTTTCTGATCAAGAGCGGGATAGTTGGATACGGGCTGGATGTGAGAAGGGAGATGTTAATGTATGGATTTCGAGTGATGGACAAGCTGTGCTGCCAGAATGTCTGTTGAGCCCGATGGTGAGATTAATACATGGTGCTGTACATCTTGGTAGAGATTCGATGATGCAAGGGTTTCGACAGACATGGTACAACCCGAAGTTTCGCGCAGTAGCTGAAGCTGTGTGTCAGAGGTGTGTTACATGTCAGCAAATGAATGCAGGGAAAAGAACTGCTGTGACTTTGAGCCACATTGGGAGATCAGGAGGGCCTTTCCTGCAATGGGTTAAGGTACATCTTAGTTGTGGTATGTGTCTTTTCAAGATGGGGGGGAGGCTTACCCAACACGTAGATGTGACACACTCACTGTAGCCAAACTGTTACTGAGGGAGCATATCCCGAGGTTCGGTTTCCAGACCTCCTTGGAGTCGGACAGAGGGACACACTTTCATAGTGAAATCATGAAATTGCTTTGTGCTGCCTTAAATGTAGATCAGAGGTTGCATTGCAGTTATCGACCAGAGGCTTCTGGGATTGTGGAACAAGTTAATGGGACTTTGAAAGCACGGATGGCAAAAGTGTGTTCTTCGACATCCCTGATTTAATGGCCCGACGCACTACCCTTAGTTCTCATGAGCCTCCGTAGTGTTCCCGATAGGAGGACTGGGTTGTCACCGCATGAGATACTCATGGGGAGAGCGATGCGATTGCCAGCGATACCTGCCACTGCTTTGATTAACATCACTGATGACATGATTCTCGGCTACTGTAAGTTCATTCTGTGTCTCAGCAGGTGCAAGCTGCAGTTGTTCAGGCCGCAAATGACCTGTGCCAAAACTTGTGCCCAGGGGATTGGGTACTTGTGCGTAAACACGTGAGGAAGAGTTGCCTGGATGTTCGTTGGCGTGGTCCGTACCAAGTAATACGGGTCACGAACACGGCAGTAAAGTATGGGGGATTGCCGAACTGGGTGCATGCCTCCCATACCCGTAGAGTTCCAGCACCCTTGGAAGATACAGCCCCTCTCGTGAATGAAAATCCAGCTGAGGTGGCAGAGCCATCTGAGAGGGCAAGCCAGGCTGTGAGGGTTGCTGATGCAGTTGGTTGTGCACTAGATCGAGCTGAAAGGGGATGTGCAAATCGGAGCTCCAAATTCGACTCAGACGGAGAAAGTGTTGCTGTGGGTGGAGTAGAGTCAAATTCTGCTGAAGAAGGAAGTAGTGCACAAGTTAGTCGAAGGGAGAGCAGAAGTGCCGCAGAAGCAGAAAGAGTTTGGCCCGTGAATCAGAGACGGGTAAACTTGAGATTGGCACCTGGAAGAGTCCTTGCCCCAGTTTCTGAAACGTCTGAATCCGAACAGAGTGACGAAGAGCAAGCTCAAGTTAATCATAGAAGGTGAAGGAGAGCAAGAGTGCCGTGTCAAAGGTACGCCTCACCAGAGTGGACATACGCAGTGACTGATGCCAGACATGCCGAGCACGGTGAGGCTGAGATCCTTGACACTGGTCAGCAATTCTCCGAATTTGAAAATAGAAGTGTTGCTGAGAGTTCCAGGATTGGAGATCGAAGGAATACTGACTCTCAGTATTCCAAATCCACTGCTTCTAAGTAAATTTTGTGAGTTGATTCTGGAGATGCTGGTTTTTCCGGCTTTTGCTGTTGTACCACCACATCAGGAGTTGGTGATACTTCGTCTTGAAATTTTGCAAGGGGTTTTAGAGCTTTTGGGAGCAAACATTGTCCTGGACTAAAAGTGAACTCTTTTGTTGTACATAAGTCCGAAAGAAGATAACCTAGTGGAAGAAGAATAAATTTAGGGACTTTCCGCTAGAGACAGCGAAAGAGGGCTAGGGAAGTCTTTTTGTGGACTGTAAATAAGGAACTGAAAATTGCTAGGGGATTTCCAGCTTCGAGATGATGATTGAACTGGTTTGACAAGCAATACTCGGATGAGAAAGAGACTTTTACCTGTTGCTGTTGAACGAAATTCTGAAAACTTTGCAAAAATGGCAGATGCTGGAAATGCTCACCGTAGGGCTAAATTAGTGATAGGTACACTATTGGGAGTAGTGATAGCTGCTATAGTTGCAATAGTCGTAGCCTCATATATCGTTTCACATGAGCAGGAGGGGGAGGTACAGGGGACACTTGCACCTACCACTTCTAGCCAGAAAGAGATTACTATAGGAGCTCAAAGAGCTTTGATACTTGAAGAGAGTCGTAGATTTCACATAGACCTGTCTAGAAGTGACTTTAAGCTTAATGCTTATGCAAAGCTGTTGTATGAGTATGTTGATATAATGGATGCGAAAGATTGTTATGTGTGCATGCAGCTACCTTCTTCTGTAGATGAGGGTATTAGATACCATCATCTTCCATTAACTTATGGGATTTCTTGTAGCTTGTTGCTTAGCATCTTTTATGAGAGAAGACAGTTTGAGTATTTCTTTTCCAATTATGATGCAGTACTTCCTGAAGTTCCGGCCTATAAGCATTTGAATAAGTACGACTATTATAAGTCAGAGGACAGACTTCGGAAGTATTTCATACCGACTTTGAATTTGGATACGGCTTATGCTCCCCGACATAATTTGACATGTTTATTGTCGGAGACCGAGAAGAAGTTTATAGGTCAAATAGAGGATAGATATAGAAAACTAATCCAGACACGAAATACAGGTGAGAGTCCAGTAGATTGGACCGATGAGGAGAGATTGCACAGATCTAAGGAAAGTTATGGACCCATAGCGTTAGACCAGACGCAGAAGGGGAAGTTGTGTGTGAGAGGTCCTCAGACCTATTATGAGAAGGTTTCGGTAGGACAGAGTACGTGTGACCATACCTTTACTATGGAGGACTCAGCTAAGAAATTTTTGCAAGGTCCGGCGCAAGTGATTCCAACTGTGTATTTTGTGTGCGGAAGGAATGCCTATGTGAGATTGCCTGCGAATTGGTATGGTACATGTTACTTGGCTATTATTTTTCCAAAGATTTATCATGTAGAAGATTTGAATCTTTTGGAGACTGGACATCATTCTAAGGTACGGGGAGCTGCAAGTGTAGGAGCAGTGATTGGTGATATCTTTGGAGCGATGATACTGAGTCTGGGAGTGGTTTTGAATGATGTGAAGATAAGAAAGTTGGCGACTGTGGTTGATGAGCTGTCAATGAATACTGCGAGATCATTGCTTTTGGTGGATGGAGAGATGTTGTCGATAAGGATGATGGTTTTGCAAAATCGTCTTGCTTTAGATGTATTACTGGCAAAAGAGGGTGGAGTCTGTAAATTGTTGAAAGTTTAGGAATGTTGTACGTATATTCCAGACAACAGTAAGGATCTGGAGAAATATATAGACAACATTTCCACTATTCATCAGGAGATTGTGGATCTGACTGAAGAGGGCGTGTGGGAAAAGATTGGAAAAGGATTTGGTCGAGTGGGAAGTTGGTTTGCGAATTTGGGAAAGGGATTCCTTGGATTTGTGTTGAAGCCACTCATCATTGTTGTGGTTTGCTTGATCTGCTTGTGGGGTCTTATCAGAGCCTATAAGTGGTACAGAGGGAACAGGATTGAAAGAGCTCTCAGAGCGAATGAGAGGCGAATGGCGAGACTGCATGACAGTCAATATCAGAATCTTAAGAGAATGGAGAGGTTCCGACAGGGGAGAATGGCAACAAGCACTGTTTAGGGCGGTTCTTTCTCCAAGGGAAGAAATTGTGTGATGATGTGATGACAATTGTCATCAAAGGGGGGAACTGATAGAGCGTCATGGGACTCTGAAACTCGTAGGGGTGCATTATACTCACCGTTTTTCAGCACCCGCATATTAATCGATGCATGTTTAAAAGTGTCATAGAAATGTATTTGCTGTGATCGTTTAACATAGAAGTGATAGAAATGTAATAATGTTTTGTGAAGATCAACGTTGCAAGTTATTATGAATGTGTTTAGTAAAATTCATAATCATTAGGTTTGTGTAATGCAATGTATTAGGTTAAACGCGTGCCATGTTAAAGTTACACGTGTAGGTTGCTTATTTGTGCACATGAGAGTAATGAACTAGTGCTTAGAGTGTGATTTAATAGTGTGTTTAATTTTGTAAAGGCCTGACTGCATATACGTTAGAAGAGAAGGGCCTGTTCCTTTTTCTTATGTTAGCTAATGTTGTAGGCCGAAAATGATTCCCTTGGTAAAGGTTTTGGGTTGCAGGAAAATGTGTAATCTTAAAGACGAAATGGTTTCTTGTTCCCATGTTTCTGTTGCAGGTGCAAGGACATTTAGCTCGTTAGTGAGAATAAGTCTTTGTTTTAGGAGTTAGGATACTGTGAGAAGCCAACAGGGGAGTGCATTGGAATGTGAAGAAGTTACTTCTAGCGAGGAAGGTACCTAGGACCCAAGGTCAAGCTAACGGACGTTGGACGACAGACAATTTCTGATGGAAAACTACCGAAAGAAGACCTGGCCGAAGAGGTGTGCCGAAGGGCGTGTTCTACGATTTTGTTTTTTTTATTAGGGACAGTGCCCCGTGGGTTGAGCAGATGAGGATTAGGCGGAAAGCTAGAAGGAGCATCTTAGATCGAGCTCTGACTAAGTGAATGTACTTCTTAGGAAGTCTTCACTTCTGACACCTTTTATTCTCTTACCTGGGATGAGAAATGTTAAGTAGGGATGTCACCTTAGAGTTAGTGTAGGGAGACTAATGTTTTTTCCTTTTTGACTAATGATTCCTAATTTAGATATTGGACTAACTATTGCCTTTTTGATGATTTTGGAATCAGTAATTCTTTTTGTTTTGAGTCGGATGAGAATCCTGCGTAGGCTTGCTTTTGTGTTAGTGCCCATTTATCTTTTACACCTTGTATTGAGGTGTTTGTATGTTCAGCTATTTTTGATTGTAATAAGATCTTACAAATTTTAGATTCGGAGTCAATGGTCTTTTCCAAATGCAGTCTAATTATGGTAAATATATTTTGGTAATTGTGTTCACGCTCTCTACGCTATCCGGCAGATAAAAAGATCCTGGCGACCTGTGAGGATTCTTGGAGATGACCAGGTAGGCAAGAATCCGGCCTTATCACCATCCTTAATGGAATCCCCAAGGTACACCTAGCTTCAATCAAAGCTGTGCTCAACCTTGCTGCCAGGCTCATCACGGACTGCAAACGCTTCGATCATATATCCCCTGCTCTCAAATCTCTTAAATGGCTCCCTATCAAAGGCAGATCTGCCTACAAAACCGCCTGCATTACTCATAAAGTCCTCCACCAAAACACTCCGCAGTACCTCTCAAAGAAACTCCACATTGCGGGCTCCACTCGACCTTTGAGAAGCACCAACACCCTACTCCTAATCCCACCTCTGCATAAAAAAGAAAGCCACACAATCTCGCTCCTTCTCTGGCAATGTCCCTGTTATCTGGAATGCCCTCCCAAAAAAACCTGCGCTGTAATCCCTCCTATTCTAGTTTCAAAAAAGACCTCAAAACCCACCTCCTCAATTATTATTGGGGTTCCTTACCTGTGTCCTACTCCTGATCTCTTATCAATCATACTATATTTGTTCAGTAATATATACCCGGTTCTTCTGTTCACCATTTACCTAATTACTTAACTGTATAGCTCCTGCCCCTGTTCATTTATCTTGATTTGTATAATGCTCATGTTGTTTGTACTTTGTATATTTCAAATTTTTTTTGCGCTACCTTTCATATGCTTTTATACCCTATGTGCCTTATTCTATCCTTATCTTGTAAAGCGCTCTGATACCTCTGGGTCTAGCCAGCGCTATTTAAAACCTTCAAAATAAAAAATAAATAAAATAAATAAATAAATAAAATACTATAAAAATAAAACATTTTGCTTTGGCAGCACACTTTTTTCAACCAAGTTCAAAAATGGCTGAGTTGCCCGATATCTTCCTGGATGCCTCAGTTTGTCCAGACTTGTTTCCTTGTGTGTAAGCGCACTCATTGTTTATATGTAGTCTGCACGCTCCCTCCCCTTCCCTCGTCATGACCGGCCACGCTTCATGCTTCATGAAGTGGGCCCGTGTTGATGAAAGAAATCTGCCCGGCCAATTCCGCCAACGTGCCATTTTCTCCCCATCCATGCCCTTCGTGTTGCTTGGAGTGAAAGGAGCTAGCCGTCCACTTTCTTAAATGGGTAACACGGTATGTGAGACAGATCCACACTGTGCAGAGGAGAGTCTAGTAAAAGGTTTTCTTTATACTTCCTCCCTGGCTGGAGTGTGCAGGTATTTTATTACATTGGTGTCTCTTTGCAGGTACGTACTATGTTCTTGTTTAAGGCAGAGATGGTTGTGGTGAGGAACAGAAGGCTCCTGGCAGCCCTCCTATCCCACTCCACCCCGCACATCCTCTTCCCATCACATCCGCCCAGGCTCCATGTATAACTGTCCTCCGTGCTTCAAAGCTGGAAGCTCTCGCTGCAGTGCTTGTTAAGGCCGCTCCTGTTGGGAGAGCAGGTGAGCTAGGAGGGCCGGGACAGGGTAGAGTGCTAGGGGATGCTGTCCAACAGTGAGTGCTTGTGAGAAGTTGGCCTGGCATATGTTGGTCACTAGTTATAGTGGCCACCTTGCACCAGTCCAATTCGACTCTTATGGTAGATAGGTTTAAGACAACCTTTTAAAGAAAACTATCCTAGTGGTAGCTGTGGAGAGCAGCCTTCAGGCTGAGTCTCTGAGGAATGTAAAGCAGCTTGTTTTACCTTATAATCTCTTGAATTACCAAATGAAAGGACACCACACAGGTATATATATCAAATATATATGTATTTATTTCTAGACACACTCTACTAATCTCTTTATGAGATTAGAAGCCAGGAACACATTCAAATATCAACGTTTCACAATAAGTTAAGCACAAATATGGCTGGGGCCCTAGGTGCGTACCAGACCATATACTAAAAAAACGGGTAAGAATGTCGACTTGCAGAATGACAAGGCCTAGAGTCTGTAGACTCGCTGGGGCTTCACTAATGCAGTAAAAGCAGGTAAGTAAACGACCCACGGGAGACGCGTGCAGTGTGTGAACACAGCCGTGGGTTCCCTATTAATTACAATGGAGCAAGTCGCAGTTTGATTTTTAAAGTTTAAGGGTACTTCGAGGAAGTCTACGAGCAAGCTACTTACAAGGTAAGTAATTCCAGGGTCAACACACACTAGGGCACCAGAGTGCACGAATTACCTCACCCAGGGAAGCCGGGTGCATAGGTGTCTTTTGGTGTCGGGTCACATCGCTGTTTTTTATGGAGACCAAAGAAGATTTGCTGCTTGCGAAGACTTGAGAAGTGTCCGGCGGAATCCAAGGGTGGATTCAAGATGGAGATGACCTGAAAATTGAAGGGACAGTGTTCACAGTCACTTGCCAGTGACCCGGGGCCAGGAAGATGGATGCCCACGGAAGTCGGGGGATTTCAGGTGACCAAGGGTGTTTTGACTCTTTGCCCACGACATCCAGGAGAGATCGACAATGACCAGCAGCTGGATTCGGAGTGTCCCACAACGTCTGCAGCTTACTGAGGTGTCGGCAACCGGATTGGAGCCAACAAGCCTTGGCAACAGCAAGTCTTGTGGAAATCAAAGAAGGTCAGCGTTGCAAACCAGCAAGATCTGAGGGACTCACCCGGCAAAGCTGAGTGACGGCAGGCCCGGAGCAACCAGGGGAGCCCTTTGGTTCAAAGAAATAGTCTTTGGCGGACCCACAAGCCAACGGGCAAGGGATTGCAAAGACGCCTTATGAGGAAACGCTTCACAGGAGCCCACGGTTACTCGGGATGGGGTAGGCCTCTGATTTTCTCTGTAAAACCTACTGGAGGCTTGGGCCACAAATGGTCCAATGCACAAGTTCGTAGAATGTCGTGAAGGGGTTGCACTCGACAATAGTGCATGGTACCCGGGTATTGCTGTTCCTCGTCACTGGTGGGGTCCACTCCCGTCAGCTCTGCTGGGGACTCACAATGGCAATTGAGAAGTCAGGAAATCCACTTCCAGGGCTGCAGGGACGTTGAACTCCAGTGGGAGTGGGAATGTTTGCGACCATTGAGTAAGGTTTTTGGTGCCTGCCAAGCAGGGGAGTCACTCCTTGACTCCAAGGGAGATTCTTCTGTCTTCCAAAGGTAGTGGAACGTCGAAGGGCCAGGATTCTTCTTGTAAAGCGTGGTCCAGGGTTATCTGCTTTGCAATGGCAAAGTTTCCTATCTTATACTGAAGAAAGGGGAGGGACTAGCTCTATGACCACTCCTCTAGGAGGGTCAGGGTAGGGGGTGGTTACACCCTCTTCCCTTTGTCCAGTTTCGCGCCAGAGCAGGGACAGGTAGCCCCTGAACCGGTTTGAGCTGGCATATGCACAGAGGAGCCTACTGCTCCCCAGTGCAGGACTTCAAAGCACTCTAGAAGTGCACCCACCCAGCCCCAATACACTAAATCCTGTCTGGAAGGTAGTGACAGGATACCTATTGTTGGGCCTCCTCCACTGCGAGTTTCAGTCAGCAGCAGAAGGGCAGCCCAGTGTCTGTGCTGGTGGCATCCATTTTGTGATGCCAGGTGTGAGAAGTTGGCCTGGTATATGATGTTCACCGCTGCAGACAGGCTCAGCTCATGCCAGAGCACCATCTCACATGGAACCAAGCACTCTGCCTTCAGGATTGTTAAGGCCTGCCATAGGAGTGACTTATAGGTTAACATGTGTCCCATTTAAGGTTAGGTATAGGTATACTACACCTACGTAAGAGGTGGTTACACCAACTTACCCCAGCTGAGTGATCAGCCAGTTGTGTCAAATTTGTTAGGCCAAGCCTGGGGTGGCATAATACATGCTTCAGCCCCTGACAGGCCTTAGATACACCAATGCCCTGGGTACCTAGTGTACACTGGTACAGGGGCTCACATGGTGATCCACTTCCAATTGGTTATGCACCTAGGGTGCATAGTGTAAATTTAGTAGAGAGAACAGCAGGCTGGGGGTCTGGTTGGCAGGCCCCCAGCCTCAATATGTCAAAAACCAGTGAAGCAAAAAGCAAAAATTTGGGGTGACCATAGGATAGCAGACCCTACTCTCCTACACAACCCCCCCCCCAAACGCAGGGACATTAAACTAGCCTTGACCAGTCTCGTCTTCATGTCCTAAGTGGAAGTACCTGGAGAGACCATCTGCATTCCCATGGTCAGTACCTGGCCGGTGCTCCACTGTAAAGTCCATACCCTGTAGGGAAATGGACCACCTAAGCAGTTTGGGGTTTTCACCCTTCATCTGATTTAGCCACAAGAGGTGCTTATGGTCGGTCTGAATCTTGAAGTGAGTGCCAAACAAGTATGGCCTCAGCTTCTTCAGGGCCCACACCACAGCAAAGGCCTCCCTCTCAATAGCTGACCAATTCTTCTCTCTGGGGGTCAACCTTCTGCTAATAAAAGCAATGGGTTGGTCTTGACCATCTACATTAAGTTGTGACAGCACAGCTCCCACACCCAACTCAGAAGCATCTGTTTGGACAATAAACTCTTTGGAGTAGTCAGGACTTTTCAGGATAGGTGCAGAGCACATGGCCTCCTTCAGGTCATCAAATGCCTTTTGACAGCTTACTGTCCACTGAATCTTTTTGGGCATCTTCTTGGATGTCAGATCATTAAGAGGAGTCACAATGGACCCATAGTTCTTAACAAACTTCCTGTAGTACCCAGTCAAGCCCAAGAAAGCTCGAACTTGAGTCTGGGTGGTTGGAGGGGACCAGTCCTTGATGGATTGTATCTTACTCTCCAGTGGTTGAACTTGGCCTCCACCTACAAGGTGGCCCAAATACACAACCTTACTCTGCCCTATCTGGCACTTAGTAGCCTTGATAGTGAGGCCTGCCCTTTGCAGGGCCTCAAGAGCCTTCTTCAGGTGGATCAGGTGATCCTCCCAGGTGGAGCTAAAGACAGCAATGTCATCAAGATATGCTGCACAAAAGTCATCCAACCCAGTAAGGACTTGGTTCACCAGCCTTTGGAAGGTGGCAGGTGCATTCTTCAGACCAAAGGGCATCACCACAAACTGATAATGCCCACCTGGGGTTGAGATTGCTGTTTTGGCCTTAGACTCCTCAGCTAATCTGATTTGCCAGTAGCCAGCTGTCAAGTCAAATGTGCTCAAAAACTTAGCAGAAGCTAGTTTGTCTATGAGCTCATCTGCCCTTGGAATAGGGTGTGCATCTGTCCTGGTGACAGCATTGAGACCCCTGTAGTCCACACAGAACCTCATCTTTCTCTTGCCATCTTTGGTGTGAGGTTTGGGACCAGAACCACTGGGCTAGCCCAGGGGCTCTCTGAGGGTTCAATGACACCTAATTCCAGCATTTTATGTACCTCAGCCTTTATACAGTCCCTGACGTGGTCAGGTTGTCTGTAAAGCGTGTTCTTTACAGGCAGACTGTCACCAGTGTCCACCACATGGGTACACCAGTAAGTTTGGCTAGGTATTAGGGAAAACAGATGTTGAAATGATTGTAGAACTTGTCTACATTCAGTCTGCTGATGGGCAGTGAAGTTGCCTCCAAGGGTCACTCCTTCAACTGAGCCATCTTCAGGGTTCTGAGACAACAGGTCTGGGAGAGGGTCACTCTCTTCCTCCTGTCCCTCATCTGTAGCCATGAGCAAGCCCATGTCTGCCCTGTCAACATATGCTTTTAACCTGTTAACATGGAGTACCCTGTGGGGACTCCTGGGAGTTCCTAGGTCCACCAAGTAGGTGACCTCTCCCTTCTTTTCCAGGATTGTATGGGGTCCAGACCATTTGTCTTGGAGTGCTGCTGGGGCCACTGGCTCCAACACCCATACCTTCTGTCCTAGCTGAAACTCAACCAAGACAGCCTTTTGGTCATGCCAAGCTTTCTGTAAGGCCTGGCTTGCCTCAAGGTCTTTGGATGCCTTCTCCATATACTCAGCCATCCTGGAGCGGAGACCAAGTACATAGTCCACTATGTCTTGTTTAGGCTTTTTGAGAGGTAACTCCCATCCTTCCTTCACTAAACACAGTGGGCCTCTTACAGGGTGCCCAAACAACAATTCAAAGGGGCTGTAGCCAACTCCTTTTTGTGGGACCTCTCTGTAAGCAAACAGAAGGCAGGGTAGAAGGATGTCCCATCTTTGCCTGAGCTTTTCAGGTAATCCTTTGATCATACCCTTTAGGGTCTTGTTGAATCTCTCAACAAGCCCATTGCATTGTGGGTGATAAGGGGTGGTGAACTTGTAGTTGACACCACACTCCTTCCACATAGCTGTCAAGTATCCTGACATGAAGTTGGTACCTCTGTCAGATACTACCTCCTTAGGAAACCCCACTCTGGAGAATTCTCCCAGCAGGGCCCTGGCCACAACAGGTGCTGTAGTGGTCCTAAGGGGAATTGCCTCTGGATACCTGGTGGCATGATCCACTACCACCAGTATAAATCTGTGCCCAGATGCAGTGGGAGGATCCATGGGACCCACTATGTCTATTCCCACTCTTTCAAAGGGGACCCCCACCACAGGTAGTGGTATCAGGGGGGCCTTTGTTGTGCCTCCTGATTTGCCACTGGCTTGGCAGGTCACACAGGAGCGACAAAACTCCTTTGTATCTTCATTCATGTGAGGCCAGTGAAAGTGAGGGACAAGCCTGTCCCAAGTCTTGTTCTGGCCTAAGTGTCCTGCTAAAGGAATATCATGGGCCAAGGTAAGAAGGAAGCCCCTAAATTGCAGAGGTATAACCAACCTCCTGGTTGCACCAGGCTTGGGGTCTCTAGCCTCTGAATAAAGGGGCCCATCATCCCAATACACTTTATGGGTACCTTGAGCATTCCCAGCAGCCTCAGCAGCAGCCAGCTGTCTGAGGGGTTCAAGAGAGGGACAGGATAACTGAGCCTGCCTCAAGTCAGCCCTTGAAGGTCCCCCTGTCCCCAGAAACTCAACCTGATCAGGTTCAAGCTCTTCAGGGACAGTTCCTTCAGGGTTCTCTAGATCAGCTTCCTGGGAAGGTTGATCATCACTCTGAGGCAGGGGGGAAGGCACAGCCTTGACCCTCCTGTTCTTCTTCTTGGTAGGTGCTTGGTCCATTGTTCCAGGATCCAAGACCTGAGGTTCAGTAAGGCACTTTTTGGCCTGTGACCTGGTCACAGCAAGGACATGTGGTGATATACCTAACATCTCTGCATGTGTCCTGTACTCCACTTCAGACCATAGAGAACTCTCTAGGTCATTGCCCAACAAACATTCTACTGGGAGGTCTGCACTAACCACAACCCTTTTGAGGCCAGTTACCCCTCCCCATGAGAAGTTAACAACTGCCACACTATGTGAAGTAGTGGCATTGCTGGCATTGGTCACCAGGTAATTCTCACCTGGTATGTACTGTCCAGGGTCCACAAAGCCTGGTGTCACCATAGTGACACTGGCACATGTGTCCCTGTAGGCTTGAGCCACTTTTTCATTAATTAAAGGAGTCTGTCTGTACTTGCCCGGGTTACTGGGGCTCACAGTCAGGGACAAATCAATGTCCCCATCACAGATCAAGACTGCCTGTGTCAGGGTTCTGTCTAAGTCAGAATCTCCTTCAGTTCCCATAGTGATTCCCACTACACCCTTTGTCTGGGGACCAACACTGCTAACAGTAGTACTGGGAGCAGGTGCCTTAGGGGCAACAGTGTTGGGGGCTCCACCCTTTTTACAATCACTAGTCCAGTGAGTTGTATTCTTGCAATGATTGCACCAGGGTTTCTTTTGACCTTCTTTCTTCTTTCCCTTGGATTGTTGTTGGGACCCACCCTCCTTAGCAGTAGTTTGGGGCCCTGTTGAAGACCTCTGGTCTTTAGATTTCTGATCTCCACCCTTTTGGTCTGTTTTCTTCTGATCACCCCCTTGGCCCTGGTTCTGGTTCTTTTGCTTAACCCTGGTTCTGACCCATTTGTCTGCCTTCTTTCCCAATTCTTGGGGAGAGGTCAGATCAGAGTCAACCAAGTGTTGATGCAGTTGCTGGTTTTGACAGTTATTTAAAATCTGTTCTCTCATCATCAAATTGTACAATCCTGTATAATCAGATACCTTACTTCCCAGCAACCAGCCCTCCAAAGCCTTAGTGGCACATTCAATGTATTCAGACCAGTCCTGAGTCTGTGTCTTTTGGGTGTCTCTGAACATTAACCTGTACTGTTCAGTGGTTAAGCCTAACCCATCAACTAGGACACTCTTCAGGACTCTGTAATTTCTGACATCCTCTTCTCTAACAGTGAGGAGTCTGTCTCTGCCTCTTCCTTCAAAGGAGAGCCAGAGGATTGCTGCCCACTGGTCTTCAGGAACCTGCTGCACTTTGCAGGCTCTCTCAAGAGCAGTCATCCATTTGTGGATGTCATCCCCACTTTTGTAGGGGGGCACAACCTTAGACAGGTTCCTATTATCAAAGACCCTATCTTTGTCCCTAGGGACAATGCTGCCACCAGTGGGTATAGAGCCACTCTCTTTATGCTGCCTAGCCTTGCTCAGTTTCTCTTCCATCAGGGCCACTTCTAGCTCCTGCTTCCTGATCCTCAGCTGGGCTTCTTGTATTCTGGCCTCATGATCCCTCCTCTGAGGGGTGGTCATCCTTCTCCTGGAGTGACCTTGAGAGCCTCTAGAGGTATGAGAAGCATTGGATTCACCTGAGTGATTCCTTTGCCTCCCAAGCCCCTGGTTAAGTCCACTGGGGAGATCCAATGGGGTGATCCCATTGTCAGTACCCAATAGCCTTAAGTTAGCTGGGCCACGTATAACACTTGGCACTGGGCTAGTTCTCCCTTCATCCTCACTACCTCCTGTATCCCCATCACTTTCCTCCTCTGTAGTATGGTGCTCATCTAAGGGATGGCTATTGGAAAGGGGTACTTCAGTGGCATCTTCAGAAGGGGGGCCTCCTGTTCCTGTCCCTAAGGGGGCTAACTGGGAAGCTTTCTCGAGCTCTTTCTGATTTTCATCATTCTGTAAGAGTTCTCTGAGCTCAGCAGAGGTAGGGTTCTTGGGCTGTTTAAGGCCTCTAAGAGTTGCCAAATGCCTGAGCTCATTCTGATTTAGGGTAGCAAAGATGGATGGTGCCCTCTTGGGGTCACTCTCAACAGAGATGGGTACAGTGGACCCCTCTGCCCCAGCCATTGCTCTTAAGTGTGGGTGGATGTGTTGCAATCTACCTACACTTGGGTTTACCTACTAAACCTATCTAGTAGTTGTAGTCAGGGTGTGCTACTCCCTTTACTCTACAACAACTAAGTTCAGTAGAACTTAAGTATATCTAATCTTGTTTTATATGTACCTACAGGTACCTATGTGATCTTTCAATTGGTAACCAAGAGATTACAATGGTAAAACACAGCAAGCTCAAATCCAACCGCTGCTCACCAATGTGAGAAGTTGGCCTGGTATATGATGTTCACTAGTTAAAGTGACCACCCTGTACCATGCCAAGCAACCCTTATGGTGTGGTTGTAAGTCAACCTTTTCGGACTAGCTGCCCTAGTGGTAGCGTAGGCTAAGCAGTCTTTGAGGCTAAACTCGTGAAGCGTGTTAAGCAGGCTGTTTTACCAAATGTAACCCCCTTTTATACCAATGAAAGGACACCACACAGATATATATTGAAAATATATATGTATTTATTTCTCAAAGTAACCCCTAGTCTCTTTATGAGCACAGGAGCACAAATCGTCAAACAAGATTACAGTAGAATACACAGAAGTTGCACTTTATATGGATAGGCCCTGGTGGCCGCTCAAACCATATACTAAAATAGTGGTATAAGTACCACGAACAGAAAAGGGAAAAGGCCTAGGGCCTCTAGAATCGCTGGGCCTACAAGGAGCTAACTTCAGTTAGTGACCAGGAGGTCCACGGGTTGCGTGTGCAGAGCAAATAGTCACACGCGAGCTCCCATAGGTTTTCAATGGGTGCGTAAAAAGTACAAAGTTACTGCAAAAAGGATCTTCCGGATGGACTATGAACTTAAGATTCGAAACACAGACACTAGAGATGATACTCTACACTTGGGCACCGGAGTGCCAGCTTTACCTCACCCACAGGAAGCGGGTGCGTAGGTGTCGAAGTGCGTCGGGTTTCTTCTATCTGTTCAATGGAGCCTGAAGACAAAGATGCTGCAGGCGGTCGGTCCGGGAGAGATGCGGTGGATCCAAGAGTGGATCGGAGTTGTAGAAGACCTGTAAGCAGAGGGGACAGTGTTCCCAGTCACTAGCCAGTGACCAGCGTGGCACCAGGTGGGTACCAGGCGATGTCGGGTGC
This sequence comes from Triturus cristatus, assembly GCF_964204655.1. Lineage (NCBI taxonomy): Eukaryota > Metazoa > Chordata > Amphibia > Caudata > Salamandridae > Triturus > Triturus cristatus. Next base: position 775,213,889 of record NC_140591.1, on the reverse strand, counting down.
AAACAGGAAGGAAGGTGTAGCTTGTCTCTGCAGCCACGTGGTCCCTGAAGGTTGACGACGTCCAGGAGTCGGTTCACGAGCTGTCCCACGCAGGCTCTCGCTGTCGGCGGTGTCGGCGACTTGATCAAAGCAAACAAGCCTTGGCAAAAGCAATTGTTGTGGAAAACGAAATAAGCTGATAGTTCTGACCAGCAAGGTCAGAGGGACTGCTCCTTTGGAGGGGAGCAAGGGCCAGTCTGGAGCAACCAGACCAGCGGTGTATTTCTTGAAGTTCGTCGCCAAGATGGCCACTAGCCAGCGGGCCAGCAACCGGTTAGGCGTGTCGAGTGGCAAAATGCAGAAGGGCCCCACGCAGATCGTGGAGATGCTGGCGGGCTCACCTTTGGTGCAGATGCTGCTCGAGGGTTGGGCTTCTCAGATCCCAAAGCACAACTTGGAGGGAGCCTCGGTTGTTGCGCTTGCAGCTTGTCGTGGTCTTTTCAAGATGGCTGGCTCCACGTGTCTCGGTGCCTCCACGGGTCTCCTCTTCTCAGGGACTGTGGATCGGGCGGTGAGAGGTCTGGAGGTCCAGGACTTGTCAGTCTCTGGGCTCGGGCTCCGGCGGGAGGCGGCGGCAAAGCAGACGTTGATTCGCTGGATGGTGCTTGCGTTAGCAAGGTGGTCACTCCCTGACCACAGGGGAGATTGGCTTCAGTCCTCTGTGCGGCAGAGCGTCGAAGTTCCCGTCTTCTTCTTAGTTTCAAGTTGATTCCAGGATGTCTGAAGTCTTAGGACACAGCTCCTACCTTTAAGCGGATTCTAGGGGCCGGACTACCTGCTAGGTCCCTCCCTAAGGGTGGGACCAGGAAGGGGGGTGGTTACACCCCCAATCCTTTGTCCAGCTCGCCCCAGGCCCGGGACTGGTGTGCCCCAGGACCGGATTGAACTGGCATATGCACCGAGGCCCCTTGTGAGCCTCAGGCATGTCTGGTTTCTTTCAAGCCCTACCTGACCAATACACAAAATCCTGTCTGGGGTGGTGCATGCACCTCCCCTGGCAGGAAACCCTTTGTCCACACCTCCCAAGCTGGAAGAACTCCCAGCAGCAGGAGGGCAGACTTGTGTCTGTGGTGGCAGCATCCATTTTGTGGAGCTGAGGCTATGTCTGATTTTACCCGGGTTTCAGGTACTGTACATGTCGTGTCCCTCTAGAAGGGTGGAATGCTAACCCCGTCGCCAGAATTGGCGAGGGGTTAGTATTCCAATTCGTATGACACCTTACTCGACATGTTTTGATAAAGTCAAACCAAAGTTAGCATTTAACCGCGAGGTTCATAATGCACTTAAGAGTATATGGTATGACGATATCTGGAAACAGTAGAAGGAAGTTGTTCCGACCGCTGCAGACAGGCTCAGCTCATGCCAGAGCACCATCTCACATGGAACCAAGCACTCTGCCTTCAGGATTGTTAAGGCCTGCCATAGGAGTGACTTATAGGTTAACATGTGTCCCATTTAAGGTTAGGTATAGGTATACTACACCTAAGTAAGAGGTGGTTACACCAACTTACCCCAGCTGAGTGATCAGCCAGTTGTGTCAAATTTGATAGGCCAAGCCTGGGGTGGCATAATACATGCTTCAGCCCCTGACAGGCCTTAGATACACCAATGCCCTGGGTACCTAGTGTACACTGGTACAGGGGCTCACATGGTGATCCACTTCCAATTGGTTATGCACCTAGGGTGCATAGTGTAAATTTAGTAGAGAGAACAGAAGGCTGGGGGTCTGGTTGGCAGGCCCACAGCCTCAATATGTCAAAAACCAGTGAAGCAAAAAGCAAAAATTTGGGGTGACCGTAGGATAGCAGACCCTACTCTCCTACACCAGGGCTCTTTCAGATTTCTACAGTGTTACCACAGTAGGCACATGTCGTCCCCTCTAGAAGGGTGGGATCATACTCCCACACCAGTTACTGTTGTGGGGGTATGATTCCAAGTTGTTTGACACCAAACACAACATGTTTTGATGCAGTCATTCCAAAGTTAGCATTTACCGTTGGGTTATAATGTACTTAAGAGTATATGGTTTAACCGCATTCACAAACAGCCACAGAGAATAGACTCTGCCAGCTGCAGAGGGGTCCTGCTCATGCAGAGGCACCCCCTCACATTGTAAACCAAGCACCCTGCTCTCAGGATTGATAGGGCCTGCCATAGGGGTGGCTGATAGGTTTATATGTGTTTGTATGGTGAGATATAGGAACCTATACCTGTGTGAGGAGTGCTAACACTACCTCACCCAGGCTGCTGTAGCGTCAGATTGAGTCTGCTTCCCAGGGGTGGCATAATACATGCTTCAGCCCCTGATAGGCTTGTGAAGTACCTATGCCCTAGGTACCTAAGGTACCATATACTAGGCGCTCATAAGATACCACAGTATCCAATCACTAGTGCACCTAATGTGCACTCCATGTCGTTTAAGGGAGTAAGCAGATAGGCTGGGGTCCTGGATAGCAGGATCCTAGCCAGACTAGTCAAAAACCATCAAAACACCAGGAAAAAAGTGGTGGCAACCATATAGTCAGATTCCACCTTCCTACAGTGCTCCATTAATGGGGATCCAGGAGGACAGGGTAGAGTAGTACAGTGGTTGTGGTGCTGCTATCGCAGACCAAGTCTTCTGTGGTCTGCCATAAAAAGCACTTCTTTGAATGGCATGTGGGTAGCACATCATCATGGGCGTGTCATCTGCATGATTACGGGTGGTCTGCGCAGTCCAAATACAGTGTGCATGTGCTGCCTTCCCCCATACATTGTTCTTGAAGAGCCTTACAGTTTTTTGGCATCAGAGCCCTTTATAGCTGCCCCTTTCAGTGAGACCCTGCAGCAAGACCTCTCTGCACAGCCCGAATTAATGAAGGAATTTCTTGTGTGGTTACTTAAAACCATTACAGTATACAACGTTAAAAACTTGAAGCAAAGGGGAAGTGCAAGTTGTTATTAAAAATCCAATTTAAAAAAGAAGCTTATAATATTTAAGACCGAGCCTTCAGAGTGATATGTGAACAAGCGGTATAGATTTAAAAAAGAACATCTGGACAGTGTCTCCATGATGAAATCAACTGTTTAGGGGGGGAGCGGACCTCCAGGAGGGTGACCCTGGTATTGTGGAGCACCTGGGCTGTTCGTCAGACTCTGCTTGTGCCAACTTGTCTTTCAAAAGTATGCAAGTGTGGTGTACAAATTTGCCAAAGTTGGCCATGTTCTTCACAATGTCCAAGGTATAGAGCTGATGGACGGCCTCCTTTGCTGTGCTCAGTTGAAGAAGAATAGGTCTCAGGAGAATTCTGCGGGCTTGCTGCAAGACTGGGCAGCCTATCAAAATGTGTGCAAGGGACTCCCTTTTATATTTACAACGGCAACACTCTGTAATGTCTGACCGTGCTTTCCAAGATGGAAATAGTTCTTTTAAAGGGAGTGGATGAAATCTTGCTGCCAAGATCTGATGTAATGCTTATTTACCCACGGCCTGCGTGAGGTAGGGCTTATGAGTATGCAAAATTTGAGGGAGACATCGGGGTTCATGAAAGTCTCTGGCTGCCAAGGATTCCATGTCCAAAATGCCAGAGCGGGAGTGTAATTGCCTTCTTATTGCTGTTCTAATGGTTGCTTAGTTGATTACGTTGGGATCCCAGTTCTCGATCGCTAATTGAAGAAGATCTTTGGCTATGGCAAGACTAGCATACCAGGGATTGCTCAGTTTTAAAAAGATGGAATTTATGAGGGCCTTCATAGAATTCTCGGGCGCCACAGTTGTCAAGTAAAAGTATTTTGTCAAGGCGGATAGCTCTTCGAATTTTTGTTGGTTGATGTTGTATTCGAGGCAGATCAACGTGTTTCTTGTACAGGCTGGTAAGCAAAATATAATTGTGTACGCTGTGCAGTGTATTTTTTCCAAGTCCTGTGCAAATATTCTCGGAAATGACAGTTGCGCGTAATTGAGTGACTGTAGTAGTTTGGCCCTCAATACCCTTTGAATTGCCATAGCTGCTGGGCAATCTAAGGTGGCATATAATTTGCAGAGAGCGTGTGTGACCATGTTCCCTTTCTGCCGCAGTTTTTTGTAGGTGGACACGTCGGGGGCCGGTCTCGCTGAGCCTGGCCCAAGATAGTTGTAACTTTGTACACAAACCAGAATCGGGGGGCCCAGCTGCCACTTAGTAAGTTTCTTCTTCGGGTGGCAGTCAAAAATCTCAATTTTGGACTTACTTGCATTTGCTACCAGCTCGTTCTAGGCATTATATTCCGAAGAAGGTCATCGGCATACTGCATCAGATGGGTCTTTTTGTGACCAATTTTAGGAGTAGCTAGAGATGCTCCATGCAGTGCTAGGCCCAGGTCGGCAGGTGTACGAATTAAAAAGCATTGGTGGCAGGACACATTCCAACTTTAGCCCCCGATCTGTTGCAATTTTCTCTGTGGCGGACTCCAAGGAGAGTTAAACCCTAACCCAGGTTCGAGAGTACAGAGATCTAATAGCTCGTAGTAATTTTGGACAGGTGTTCCACCGTGCCAGTTTCTGCCAGAGGATACTGCCGACTACCCCATCGAAGACTGCAGAGTAGTCAATGAAGCAGGCGAAGAGCAGACGGGAGCGTTGGGCTACCGCTTGTTGGGCTAAGTATGACAGGGCTGTGATGTTGTCTACAGTTGAGTCACCTGGTCTGAACCCCGTCTCGTAGAATGGCAGCAGACATTCGATGTGAACCCAATCAGCTAATTCCTGCAAGAGTGTGCTCGCATATGCCATACCCTCGATGTCCAGCAGGGCAATCATCCGGTAATTCTTGGGGTCAGTATTTGACCCTTTTTTGAAGATTGGTTGCAACAGTGAGCCCCTCCAGGAATCCGGGACGTCCTCCTGAAGCCTGCATTCTGCATATAGCAATGAAAGATTTCAGGACCAAAAATCTATGTCCTCCCTAAAAAAGGAACCAGGCAGCCCATTAGGGCTGGGAGCTCCATTTTGTGTAATCTTTTTTAGGACGGTACGAGCTACAGCCTCACTTAGAAGTGTTGAATCCGCCGGTGGCCCGAGGGAATCCGCTCTGATGTTGTCCGCCTTCCTCGGTGGAGTAATTCCACTTAGAGAAATGGCTTTCTGGTCAACGGAGTACAGCAATTTTACGTGAGCTACCCAGGTATCTGCTGCGACCGAGTTCTCTCTGCTGGAGGGCCCATTATTAAGTTATTTAAATATTGCCAGAATTCTTGGGACTTGCCAGCAGCTTGAAGATTTTAGCCATTTTGCTTCTGTGGCTTCCCGTTTTAATTTCTAAACGAGTAGCATGTGGGTCTTTGCTGCTGATTTCAGCTGCTTTTTAGTATCTTCCGTTCCCAATTTTTTGCACGTCCTTTGTTTTATTTTCAATTGCTTTGCGCATTGCTTGATTGCCTGAACTTGGCCTAAGGTGTGTGTTGATTTGCATATTGTACTGTGAGTGGAGTTTCCACGGAGCAGCGTGCCCAGTTCGTATGCAAGTTTTGCCCATTCACCTATGATTGCCCGCTTATTTAGCCCGATCTGCCATGCAGATCATGTAGATTTCCATAAGTGAAATTTATTGATGGTCATCTGCCCCCATTTGATTTCTCCTGAGGAGCCTGTGTTGTTCTTCATCCTTAGTCTCCCATATGGGGCGGAGAATATGCCGGGATTTCGCTGTGGTCATTAAGTGCAACAGCAAGGCAGCATGATCACTTTCACTCCGTGGGAGAACAGCATAGCTTAGCATATATTTTCATAGCCGCGCACTCAGTAAGATGTAGTCTATAGTTGTCTGATTGTCGTAAGTAGGTGAGCGAATCATTCCTGGCTTGGACACTGTAGATATGAAGTGAGCTGATGCCAAGTTGCACGTCCGGTGGAGGGCATTGAATCTCCCTGTGCTCCCCAAGGTTTTGACATCGGACTCCTGTTCCCCTATAATATGTGTTAAAAAATCCCTGAGGATGATAATTTCCATGGATGCAAACTGTGTCAGCAGAGTTTTGATCTGTTCGATCAGCCGAGTAAGCTTGTCCTTGGGACCCTGACCATAGGGATTATAGTATACATTGATTAGGAGTACGGTTAGTGGACCGTCTGCCGACTTGAGGCCTTCCAAAGTGCCGGATGGGATTGTGATAGAGGAGTTCTTTATTTCTGTAAAGCTGAGTTTTAAGGCTTGCTTGATGTATATGGAGCTACCCCAAGAGGGTCTCTCAAATAGATTGAATTTGATTGCCTGTTTAAAATATTCTTTTTCAAGACCTTGTGCATCCCAGCGAAGTTACACGTCATGATGTTTAGTGTTTGGGTGCTTCCTACTGTGATGCTATGGTGGCAAGGCCCCTTACTGGGTGGGGGCCAGAATTTTATCGGCCAAGTTGGAGGCGACCCAACCCCAATAAGAAGAGTTTGAGGAGGGTGGTGCACGGGGTGAAGCTTTTGATGGTGGAGATGATCTGTCTGCCCCCATGCAAGCTGTTGACTCTGCACTGAATATTTGTGTTTGCTTGATCAATGGAGCATTCCCCTTGGCTGGTCCTTCTCAATATACAAGCCGCAGGCATGTTCTTTGGGGGTGACTGTAAGAGCATCCAAATGTCAATCCCCCATTCTGCGAATTGTTCTTTTTCGTTGTGCACACTTACTGCTGTGCTGGAGTAGCCCCAAATTATATCAGTTTGTTCTTTTCCTGGTTGCAAGGGCGAAGAGACAAATTGTACCCTGACAATGTCGCTGCTGGTGATATGAGACAGCGATAGGGTGTGTTGGAGAAGTTTCAGGATGTTTGACCTATTGAGAGTATCGGTATTGCCTTTCAAAACGTATAGCGGAGTAATGCTCATCTTTGCTGACTTACCTCCGCCTAGAGCAGGAATGTTTGACCTAAAACTGGTATTGTCATAAAGAGGCCTTCGTATTGTTGAGGTTCTGTTACATATTTCAGTGTGCTCTGTGGAACTTGCAGGTGGCCAGAGAAGCCAGCTTCGATCCTTTGGGCTGGTCTTGTGGGTTCTGATGTCCTGGGGCAGCATTAGACCAATTAAGCTGTGATGTTGAGCTTCCATTGTTATTGAACGTGCTTCCTGGTTGGATTTTCCCTTGCCCTGGAGCACTAGACGCTCTGCTGGAGCTTGGGGTCCGGGTTGTGGTGCTATTCCCATTGAAAAGGGCTCCCCCTATGTCGATGGCCCCCACACCGGCTTCCTTGCCTTTGTTCATTGCTAGGCTGGTAGACATGGCGGGGCAGAGCTGAGTGGGCATTAGGTCAGAGCCCACAGGATGCTGACTTTTGTTGGCTGTCCCTGGATCAATGTACAGCATAACCAGTTTGTTGTTGTGGGCATTTGTGGCCCGTGGAAGGACATTGTGAATGGTAGATGTCCCACGTTTTGTGATCTCAGCCTGTGTTGCTATATCCCCATGCATGACGATCCCCATCTGTGTGGAGAAGGCCCCCGTGGCGGGATGCAAATTTGAGTGCACAGTGCTTGTTTGTAATGCTGGGAGGCCCGGTTCTGGTAAGACCTGAGTGTAGGCGTTCTTACAGAATAAAGGGAAGAGAGGTTGGTTATTTTCTATTTCGGTGGTCTGCATTGATGGTTCTTTTTATGGGTCCCAGGTTGGTTAGATTTCACTGGGGAATTCTCGATAGTAGTTGCTTTGAGTGCTTTTGTTGTTTTTTAAGATGTTTTTTCTCTCTCCGTGTCTTTGGTGGGGCTGTCTGAGGTGCATCCTGCGGGCATGTGGCCCCTAAGGGTCCGAGATCCGCTATATTATAGCTTCCTCCTATCGTTGTCTCTGGGTCTGGAGGGTGTAGAGGACAAATTGCTCTACTTGTTGTCGGCTGATGACATTGGATGAATTCAAGGTCTACGTCCCTGCTGGCTGCTGTGAGAACCTTTACACCCTTCGCTGGGCTCACGGGGCCTGAGCAGGTTTTGATACCAAGCTATAGCTCCTCCACCAGTGAGGAGAGAACCGTTGGGAGGGATGTCAGTTTGTTGACTATCTCTGGGCATCGACATTCAAGGGGAGGAATTTGGAAGAGTTGGAATGCTACTAAATGCTGCCATCCTGTCATCTTTCATGGCCATGTCGGCCATTGTCGTTGCCATGGCTTGGAGGGTCTCCATTTGTATTTTGAGCTTCTCCAATTGCCATGTTAGAGCATTGATGGATGTAGAGAGAAAGTGTTGACTGACCTTAGCAGGTTATCCTGAGCGCATGAAAGTTCAAGGGGCAGTATCGAGGGTGATCTGTGAAGGAAATAGCTTAACTCAGGCCCGGAGAAGGAGTCTATGGTGATACATGATCCTTCCTTGTAAATATTTGTGTCCTGTGGAGGCAATGCCTTTGAATCTGTAACTGTTCATGGTGTGAGCAAGTTGTCAGCAATAGTTCTTGAAATTTGTGCGGGCTGGCGATATCATTCAGTGACTCCCAGACAATAGCAGCAAGGTTTGTTGCCTGACTTAATGCACTTGATGATTGGAGCTGGAAAGGCTCCCAAGTTGTGGCAAGATTGGGACCTTTTCCTCCTCCAGGCCTGGCTTGTGGCCATGGTGCAGCTGGGCAGTGTAGTTGTGGTGGATAGGTACGGTGACTCCGACTCCATATTTGGGGAATCTAGACCTATCTCATCCTTGCTGCCTATCCCAATGGCAGCCTTTAGGTCATTCCTTGTTTATAGTTTTAGTTGTAACTGCAAAGGCTGCAGAGCCCTTGAAGTCCTCGGCATCCTGGCATGTGAGGGGTTCTGGGCCTGTACCCAGCTACGCAGGTCATAGATTTTGCCAGCATTTGTCCGGGTGGGTACTCTAACCAAGGCGTCCCCGCTTAAAGGCGTATCTCCTGCTGCTGGTTTTGATTTCTGCTTTGGCCTTGGCTGGTGAGTGCTTTTCTTAGTCATTGCGGAGAGGGTGTCCTTTCCCAAGCACCCAAGTGCCTACGATTGACCTCAGGGAACGAGGGAAGGTTAGAAAAGTGCCTGGTTTCCAAATGGCAGCCCTGGTAGTCCTGAGTAATGGGTTAGTGCGCTAGAGACTTGGGGGCATATCAACAGCAACCGGCGATAATTATCGCTGAGCGCACTTAGCGCTCGGGTAATTATCGCCGGCTAGCGCCAATTTTTATCGCTGAGATAGCGTGCTATTAGCAACGCTTATCTCATCAGCGATAAAAATCCTAGCGCTAACTGGCTAATGTGAGATTATCGCTGGAAACCCAGCGATAATCTCACGTTAGCTTGCTGATAGGGACTCACAAACTTAGCCATGATATCTGGTGGATATCATGGCTAAGTCAGTCCTGAAGCAGGCGTAAGGAAAGTAGCGATAACAGGGGTTATCGCTACTTTTCCTGACGCTATGCTTCATAGCGTGGGGCTTGATGATAGGAGAAATGTCGCTTAGCGTCATTTCTCCTATCATGTCAGCTCAGGAACGCCCACTTTGCATCTCATTAGAGATGCAAAGCTGGGCGTTAGACATCCCCACGCTAAAGCAAGGTTTCACGCGTTAGTGTGGCCTTGCTAATATAGCGATAAAATTATCGCCGCTTTTCGGCCGAAAACGGCTGCTAAAGCGGCGATAATTTTTTATCGCCTCGTTGTAAATATGCCCCCAGGTAGGGTGGGCTAGGGGCAGATGGAAAATTTAAAAAGAGGCGGCTCCTCTGCCCTCAGGTCCCCATTCCACGCTCCTCACATTGCCCTCGGGGCCCGCTCCACCCCCTCAGGACACGCATCCATGAGCCCGAGGTGGGGGGAAGAGCCCCGGGTGGAGCAGCCAAAATTCGGGTGCCACCGGAGTCAGGGGCAAAGAAGACACCACAAGCCGGAGTCAGCAGCAGGAGCGAGGAAGCAGTATGGAAACAGTGTGGGGGTGCGAGCAGAGGCCATACCCAGCTGCCTCCGCAAGATGGGCTAAGCCGCAGCTCTAAGCTTGGCGCAAGGCGTGCTCACCTCCTGCACTTTACTGTGCTGCCAAGAGCCGGTCCTCCGGGCTCAACCTCGCTTCAACTTGGTCACGTCCAGTTTCCACCTAGCCAGGGAACGGGGGTGGGCAGGTGGATACAGGGAACCGCTAGCACACGGCTCCTGTATGACTCTGGCCTTTCCTGTCTCCTCTCTCGCGCCCTCTCACACCCTCTCACCAATAGCTGTTATAGCTATGCAGATGGATGGAGGCTGGTAGAGAAGAGTGGCGGCTGGGTGCCGGGGGAGAGGAGGGGGGGGGGTCAAGCAGGGCACACAGGGTGTGATCGCAGGCTGCACACAACCTGGTTGGGCCGCCACTGCGATACCGCCTAGGGCTCACACTTACTGTGGCCGCCCACTAATGGCAGCCACACTTGCCACTTGCTGTGGGGTGTTGCAGTGAGGCATTGGGCCCTCGGGCCGCGCACCGGGGAGAGTGCCTGCTCCAGGCCAAAGAAGATTTTCGGTAGGCGACCCGAGAGCTGCTTGTGAGGAGCAGAGAGCGGGAAAATTGAGCCTCGCCTTGCCTCTCCTCTGGAATGCTCCGGAACTGACCTGAATGTTCTTTCTTTCACCAAAGGTTCACTAGCTCTGCACAGCCCGCGCATTGCACCCACGAAGCCTGCTTGCCTGATTACTGTTGCTAAGCCATCCCTATAGGCCTACACATAGCTCGGTGATCAAGCCTTCTGATCGTGATGACCTAGCTGCATCAAGTACAGATTCACAATCAAAAGCAAAAACTACTGTAACTGTGAAAATAAATGACTTTGCTTATTTGAGTGCTTAGTGCAAATGAATTAAATGTGTGCCATACTACCAATTTATTCTACTTTCCTCTAAATACAATCATTTTGCTGTATTCATTTTCATAATAAATCATTATGTGAATATATTCTGTAACATGATTGCTTAGGAAAAAAAGGAGAAAGAAAGGTGAGCACAAACAGCTGTCGCGCACCAGTATTATAACCATCTCCGGCAAGATAAGTCAGACTTTTTAACAGCCCTCAATTGGTGTTAACGTCCAGATCTGCCAACTTGAGGACCAGGTTCGAGTTTCGGCGTGGCCTTAACATCCTGTGATTCTGGGCAAATCACTTAATCTCCCTGTGTGCAAAAAACAAAGTGTCCTTGTGTAATGTAAGTGCTCCAATACCTTCAGGTCAAGTTTGCGCTATGTTAAAGTGCAAAACAAAATGCCAATACTTGTGTTTGAGTGTAGGAGAAGGTTGTACTCTCTTTGCCTCTATCTGTGACCCACCCAGGGCACCCACTCTCATCTGTTGGGGACCGTAGGGAGAGCATCAAGGCCCCTGCAGTCCCTGCTGGCTCCCTGCCACCTGCGGGAGCCAGCATTGCTTTAGGACAGAGGAAGCTGCTAAGCATGCAGCTCTCTCTGTCCTAAAATAATTCTGCTCTGCTTTGAGTAAGAGAGAGTATTTCACAAGCTCTCTGTAGGAGAGTAGGATCTGCTTCACATGGGTACCGCCACTTTCTGCTGGTGTTTCACTGTTTTTCGACCTTAGTCTGGCTGTGGCCCTGCTAATCAGGACCCCAGCCTAGCTGCTTACTCTCTAAAATGGTTTCCATGTACACTAGGTGCATTTCTAATTGGATTCTGGAGTGTCTTATAAGCCCCTTGTATATGGTATACTATGTACCTAGGGCATAGGTACCTCAGAGGCCTACCAGGGGCTGAAGCATGTATTATGCCACCCCTGGGAAGCACTCCAAAATGACACCGCAGGTCTGCTACTGCAGCCTGGGTAAGGTGGTGCTTGCACCCCTTACTGTGGAATTGGCTACCTATATCACTACCATTGCACAGACATATACAACCTATAAGTCACTCCTATGGCAGGCCTTAACAATCCTGAAGGCAGAGTGCTTAGTTTTTCACTTTGGAATACTAACCCCCCCCCCCGCCTCCCCCCCTGGGACTGGCCTCCTGCTGCTGACCGAAAATACGGCAGGGGAGGCCTGGACAATAGGTTTCCTGTCCCAGGGGCTGGGCGGGAGCACTCTGGTGCTTTGATTTGAAGTCTTGAACTGGGGGCACACTTGGTGTCCCTGTGCATAGTAAAGTTCAAACCGGTTGGAGGGTCTACCTACCCCTGCTCTGGTGCGAAACAGGACAAAGGAAATGGGTGTAACCACCCCTCTTTCCAAACCCTCCCATAGGTGGGTCCCTAGAGTATGTCCAACCCTTCAATGGAGTGCAGGCTTTGGCATTCAGGGACACAGGAGCAAGTGTCACTATGATGACAAAAGATCTTGTGGATCCTGGGCAGATTATACTTGGTGAAATGTACCAAGTGACCAATGCTAGCAATGTCAGAACAGACCATTCTCTGGCAGTTGTTAACTTCTCCTGGGGAGGGGTAACTGGCCTTAAGAAGGATGTGGTGAGTGCAGACCTACCAGTCGAATGCTTGCTTGGCAATGATCTAGAGACTTCAGCTTGGGCATAAGTAGAGCTCAGAACTCATGCAGAAATGCTGGGCATCCCTGCAGATGTGTTTTGCTGTGACCAGGTCACAGGCCACAATGTCTGAAACTGAACAAGCCTTGGATTCTGGAATAATGGACCAAGTGCCATCCAAGAGGAGGAGCAGAAGGGTTAAGGCAGAGCCTTCCCCCCTGACTCAGAAGGAGGATCAGTCTCTTGAGGGAGATGATCACATTCCTGAAGAAGGAACTGTCACAGAGGAGCTTGAGCCTGATCAGGTGGAGTTCTTGGGGACAGGGGGCCCTTCCAGGGCAGATCGGAGCCAGGAGCAGCAGAGCTGCCCCTCTCTTGAACTCCTCAGACAGCAAGCTGCTGCTGAGGCTGCTGGGAATGCTAGTGGTCCCCATAAGGTGTATTGGAATGATGGACTCCTGTATTCAGAGTGTAGAGACCCCAAGCCTGGTGCCACCAGGAGGTTGGTTATACCTCTGAAGTTCAGGGGCTTCCTATTGACCCTAGCCCATGATATCCCTTTAGCAGGTCACCTGGGCCAGAACAAGACTTGGGACAGACTGGTCCCTCGCTTTCACTGGCCACACATGTCTGAAGACACACAGGAGTTTTGTCGCTCCTGTGTAACCTGCCAAGCCAGTGGCAAAGCAGGTGGTACTACAAAGGCCCCACTGATGCCACTACCTGTGATGGGGGTGCCCTTTGAAAGGGTGGGGATTGACATTGTTGGTCCCATGGATCCCCAAACAGCATCTGGGCACAGATTTATCCTGGGGGTAGTGGATCATGCTGCCAGGTACCCAGAAGCTATTCCCCTTAGGACCACTACAGCACCTGTACTGGCAAGAGCCCTGTTGGGAATTTTCTCAAGAGTGGGTTTTCCTAAGGAAGTAGTATCAGACAGAGCTACAAACATTATGTCTGGTTACTTCAGAGCAATTTGGAAGGAGTGTGGAGTGACTTACAAGCTCACCACACCCTATCACCCACAATGCAATGGTTTAGTTGAAAGGTTCAACAAAACCCTAAAAGGCATGATTAAAGGGCTCCCAGAAAAGCTCAGGCAAAGATGGGACATTCTCTTGCTCTGCTTTTGTTTGCATACAGGGAGGTGCCACAAAAGGGGGTTGGCTACAGCCCCTTTGAACTTTTGTTTAGTCACCCTGTCAGGGGTCCATTGTGTTTGGTGAAGGAAGGATGGTAGTTACCTCTCAAGCCCCCAAAGCAAGACATAGTGGACTATGTACTTGGTCTACGCTCCAGAATGGCTGAGTACATGAAAAAGGCAACTAAAAACCTTGAGGCTAGCCAGGAACTGCAAAAAGCCTGGCATGACCAAAAGGCTGTACTGACTGTTTACCAGCCAGGACAGAAAGTGTGGGTGTTGGAGCATGTGGCCCCAGCAGCTCTCCAAGACAAGTGGAGTGGACCCCACACTATTGTTGAACAGAAGGGATAGGTTACTTACTTAGTAGACCTAGGAACTCCCAGGAGTCCCCACAGGGTTCTCCATGTCATCAGGCTAAAGCCATATGTAGACAGGGCTGACATGGGCTTGCTCATGGCTACTGATGAGGGACAGGAGGAAGAGAGTGACCCACCCCCTGACCTCTTCTCACAGAACCCTGATGGTGGGTCTGTTGATGCCGTGGCCTTGGTAGGCAGCCTCACTGCCCAGCAGCAAACTGATTGCAGACAGGTGCTCAATCAGTTCAGAAACATGTTTTCTCTGACTCCAAGTCAGACTACCTGGTTCACTCATGAAGTGGACACTGGGGACAGTCTGCCTATTAAAATTAAGATTTATAGGCAACCTGACCATGTCAGGGACTGTATAAGGACAGACGTCCCAAAGATGTTGGATTTAGGAGTGATTGAACCCTCAGATAGCCCTTGGGCTAGTCCAGTGGTCTTTGTGCCAAAACCTCACACCAGTGGTGGGAAAAGAGAGATGAGGTTTTGTGTGGACTACAGGGGTCTCAATGCAGCCACTAGGACTGATGCCCATCCAATTCCATGGGCAGATGAGCTCATAGATACTTTGGCCTCAGCCAAGTACCTTAGCACATTTGACTTGACAGCTGACTACGGGCAGATCAGACTAGCTGATGATGCAAAGCCAAAAACAGCATTTTCGACCCCAAGTGGGCATTACCGATTTGTGGTGATGCCCTTTGGTTTGAAGAATGCACCTGCCATTTCCAAAGGTTGGTGAATACAGTTCTCACAGGTCTGGAAGCCTACAGTGCAGCTTATCTAGATGATATTGCTATCTTTAGCTCCACCTGGGAGGATCACCTGGTCCACCTAAGGAATGTTTTGGAGGCCCTGCAAAAGGCAGGCCTCACTATCAAGGCCACCAAGTGCTAGATAGGGCCAGATAGGGCAGAGTCAGGTTGTGTACCTGGGCCACCTTGTAGGTGGAGGCCAGGTTCAACCACTGCAGAGAAAAATCCAGACCATCATGGACTGGGTTGCTCCAACCACCCAGACTCAGGTGAGAGCCTTCTTAGGCCTGACTGGGTACTATAGGAGATTTGTCAAGGGGTATGGATCAATAGTGACACCCCTGAATGACTTAACGTCTAAGAAAATGCCCAAAAAGGTTCAGTGGACAGCTAGCTGTCAAAAGGCATTTGATGACCTGAAGCAGGCCATGCGCACTGCTCCCATTCTACAGAGTCCTGATTACTCCAAAACGTTCACTGTCCAAACAGATGCATCTGAATTGGGGGTAGGGGCTGTACTGTCACAATTGAATGATGAAGGTCAGGATCAGCCTGTAGCTTTCATAAGCAGTAGGCTGACCCCTAGAGAGAAACGTTGGTCAGCCATTGAGAGGGAGGCCTTTGTTGTGGTTTGGGCTCTGAAGAAGTTGAGGCCATACTTGTTTGGTACTCACTTCCTTGTTCAGACAGACCATAAGCCCCTCTTATGGCTAAAACAAATGAAGGGTGAACACCGCAAACTGCTTAGGTGGTCCATTTCCCTACAGGGGATGGACTTTACAGTGGATCATAGACCTGGGAGTAACCATGCCAATGCAGATAGACTCTCTAGGTATTTCCACTTAGAATATGAAGACTCAACTGGTCAAGGTTAGTTTAATGTCCCTGCGTTTTTTTTTGGGGGGGGGGTTGTGTAGGAGAGTAGGATCAGCTTCACATGGGTACCCCCACTTTTTGCTGGTGTTTCACTGTTTTTCGACCTTAGTCTGGCTGTGGCCCTGTTAATCAGGACCCCAGCCTAGCTGCTTCCTCTCTAAAATGGTTTCCATGTACACTAGGTGCATTTCTAATTGGATTCTGGGGTGCCTTATAAGTCCCTAATATATGATATACTATGTACCCAGGGCATAGGTACCTCAGAGGCCTACATCAGCTGAAGCATGTATTATGCCAACCCTGGGAAGCACTCCAAAATGACACCACAGGTCTGCTACTGCAGCCTGGGTAAGGTGGTGCATACACCCCTTACTGTGGTATAGGCTACATATATCACTACCATTGCACACACATATAAAACCTATAAGTCACTCCTATGGCAGGCCTTAACAATCCTGAAGGCAGAGTGCTTGGTTTTTATGTGAGAGGGTGGCCCTGCATGAGCAGAAACCCTCTGCAGCGTTTGGAGTACCTCCTCTGATGCTGTTTGTGGGGCAGCCTGACCATATACTCTTAAGTGCATTATAACCACGTGGTAAATGCTAACATTGGACTGGCTGCACGGAAACACGTCGTGTTTGGTGTCAAACGCTTTGGAATACTACCACCCCCCCCACCACCAGTTCTGGTGGCGGGGGTAGCATTCCACCCTTCTAGAGGGAGAGACATGTACCCACTTGTCTATCCGGTAAAGACTTTCTAGAGCCCTGACATCACAAAATGGATGCCCCTGCCACAGACACGGGCCTGGCCTCCTGCTGCTGACCGAAACTCCGGCGGGGGAGGCCTGGACAATAGGTTACCTGTTACAGGGAGGTGTAACCACCTCCCCAGACAGGCAGATGTGTATTGGGGCTGGGCGGGAGCACTCTTGCGCTTTGAAGTCCTGCACCCCTCTTTCCAAACCATCCCATAGGTAGGTCCTCAGAGTATGTCCAACCCCCTATCTTAGTATAAGTATAGGAACCCAGTCCTTGAGACTTTGGATTACCCTGGACGAAACTCTGTAACATATATCCTGGACCTTCGACGTTCTATTTCGAATAGAAGACTGCAGAAATCTCCCTTGGGGTCAAGGAGTGGCTCCCCTGCTTGGCAGGCACCAAAGAAGCAACTGTCCGGTCTGCAACTCTGAAGCTCCTGCCGGACACCAAAGTCTTTGCATCACCAGAGGTGGATTTTCAGACTTTCCAGAGGCTACCCTGAGTCCACAGCAAAGCTGAGGCCCGTGGCTATTGTGGGTGACGTGAAACCATGACCCCTGGACACCGTGAACTTTTGCCGGTACATCATCTTCCTGGTCTTCCTCGAAGTTATGCTTTGGGCTCTGAGTAGACCCAACCTTGAGCACTGACAGCTCCGAAGATCTCTGGCCTCCACTCCACGAGTGACCCGTGGGCCAGTTTCCAGTGCAACTGCTTGAGGCTCCTTCGTGATCGCTAGCCCGTTGGCTAGTGGGTCCCCACGAAGGCAACTCCTTTTCTGCTTGGGCTTTCCTGGTTGCTCCAGACGTGCCCTGACTTTTCCTTGCTGGGTGAGTCCCTTAGACCTTGCTGGTCTGCACCGACGTCCTTCTTCTATGTCCACTTGACTTGCCGTTGCCACGGCTTGTTGGGTCCATTCTGGTCGCCAACACCGCAGCACTCAACAGACTTCGTGGGACAGCTTTAATCCAGCTCCTGGTCATCATCGACGCCTCCTGGACCTCCTGGCTGAAGAGTCAAGACACCCGTCAACTCATCTGAAGCACCCAACATCTGTGGGCATTGGACTATCGTGCCCCTGGTCACTGGTAAGTGACCCAGTTTCTGTCCCCTCTGCTTTCAGGTTCCTTCCATCCTCGATCCAGGCTTGGATCTCTTCAGACACTTCTCCTCTTCATGGCAGCAGCACTTCTTTGCCAGCTTCCATTGAAAACGACGCCGCGACCCAACACCAAAAGACACCTATGCACCCGGCTTCCCTGGGTGAGGTAACACAAGTACTCCGGTGCTCCCGTGGGTGTTGGCCCTAGACACCTCTAAGTCCAAAAGGGTTTGCTTGTAGTCATCCTCTAAGTGTCCTTACCTTGTAATTTTCCAACCGCGACTTTCCCCATAGAAGTTAACGGCGATTCGTGCCTGTGTTCTAACACTGCACGCGTCTCCCGTGGGTCCCCTATGCCACTACCTTGGGTGGTTCCTTGGGGCCCAATCACTTCTAAAGGTTCTAGGCCAGAGGTCTTCAAACTTTTGGATGCCGAGACCCCCCTGTCAACATTTTGAGGCGTAAGTACCCCCTCTTGACAAAAATGTCTAAACCTGTTGACTAAATTGCGTGGGATGAAAATGTAAATAAGGTTATGTGATGCCGCGTATTTTGGGATAGCATTGCTTCATTATTTTGATATTTTTTACACACAGTAACGCTGAGGAAAGATTTCACCCAATCAGTACCCATTTATAACCAACATACAGCAATTATCATCAGAAAGATTTCAAGTCAACCTTTGTGAAGGGCCTTCCACTCTGCAGCAATACGTGCTGCCACATTAGAAGCTCACCTGGCCCTGACCGGAAGAAGCAGGGGTCCCTTAAAACCCTGGCGGTTTTGTGTAGAGTTAAGCCTTTTACCCATGCAGCTTTCCTCTCACCCCCTCCCTTCCATCCCTCTCTCCTCTCCTAACCCCGGATCCCTCTCTCACTTTGCAGGTCATTTTCTTTCACCCCTTTTTACAACTTCTGAACTCTCCCCATTCAACCTCTCACTTCACCTTTAATCACCTCTTACCATTCTGTCCTTTCACTGCCCTCATCTCTAACAGTCTCTCACATTCATCTCATGGCCTCTCTGGCCCTGTCACCTCCCGTGCCCCTCAGCACTTCTCATTCACCTCGTCTCTTCATTCAAATTTTTGTCTATTTGTATCTTACACCTCTCCAGTCCCCCCATTCCTCTTTCACATCTCCCCTTTGTTCTAACAGAAGCCCTCACCTTTGGATCACACTCACTTCTTGCGTGTCCACACTTCTCTTCGGCAATTCACATTTCTCCTCATCCCTGACCTCTTCAATCAAATTCTCTCACTCCCTTGCTGTCCTCTCTCATTTTGGGTGCGGATGCAAGTTCAGAATGGGATGAATGAATGTATGATTACTGATGGGCTTGTGTGAGTGAGTTGCATATTGAGTAGTGAGGGGGACAGGTGAGTGAAGTATCACATGAGTGCAGGATGAGTAGTGTACTCGTGTGACTGCAGGTTGAGGTATAGTGTGAGCAGGACAAGTGCATTTTGAGAGCAGAGTGATCACTGTGAGTGCAGGGTGAGCGGGTGAATGGTGCAAGTGCATGGTGATCAGTGTGAGTGCATTGTGATCGCTGTGAGTGCAAGGTGAGCGGGTGAATGGTGCAAGTGCATGGTGATCAGTGTGAGTGCATTGTGATCACTGTGAGTGCAGGGTGAGCGTGACAATGAAGGGCGAGAATGAGGAATGAGTTGTCTGAATGCAGGGTGCATTCCCAGACCCATGAAGTAACTCAGCATGTTATTGACGGGGCGTAGACTTTAAGATCTAAGTTAAACGATTGCGGCATTAATCGGGGATCGAGGGTGAAGGAAATAAATAATGTGCTGATCCTGCAACAAACTTCCAGTCCTATGGTTAGGGTTGCCAGCAGATTATTTTGGTGGCCCAGTCGGTACAAAAAAAACCAGTCACCTAAAGCGGTATTTTCAGCGCTTATCTGTGCATACTTCCCAGGGCCGGCTTTAGTGCTGGTGGTGCCCTGTGCGACCATGTTTGTTGGTGCCCTCCACAATGACCACCCCCACCACGGATTCTCTCACTAGCACCCTTTAACAGTGACCAAGTCTCCATAACCCCACACTCTCAGATGCATTGAATTAGTTATATAGTGCCACTCATACCAGTGTAGGGTGTCCGAGCACTTTGCATCACACACACATTACACAGAGACAATCAATCATAAGTGTGTAAATCAGTGTATAGGAAATGTTACATAAGCCAAAGGACTAAAAGTATAGGAGTCACATGTCATCCATACTGGTAGGCAGTATAGTTCAAGAGTGCTTGGTGTGGAGAAGCACAAACTCAGAGTCGAAAAAGAAACAGCATAGTTGGGAGTTTCCTTTAATAATAAGAATTGATTTCTAGCCAAATTAACCCTTTTTGCAACATTAATCAATGGTCTAATAATGTATTCTTTGTAGTGTGCATGCTGTTCTAGGATGAAAGTTAATAGCTCACTATTCTCTATTAGGACTTTAAGTTACAAAAGGATGTCTCTTTTGAAAGCAGTAACCTGCTGATCTCTTCACATCATACGCACTCTCATACGCACTCTGTAATCTACTTGGTACACGTTCTTTGCAGCAGGCATATTAACCCTCTGCACTAACATCACCCAAGTCAAAACCTCAACTATACAACATTCTGATCTCTCTCCAGGAAGATAATTAATCACACCAGTTATCTTGACATTTATGTGAGGCCTGGTAATTGTCGGGGAAAGAAACGCTGCAGCAGGTGCTTCAAAAGCACAATAAACTTTCACACACACGGCGCCCCCAGGAAGCCAACTTTGTATTCCTTTCTATGAAATGCATTCTCACACTACGGCAGTGAATGTAAAATCCAAATGTAAGGAAACGGTGCAGTGGGGACCCAGGGGGTACTGGAACCAGCAAAAAAACCTAAGCCTCTGTAAGCAGTTTACAAAGGCATGTTAAATGGTCTTTAAAGACCTGTGAAAAAACACGGGGGTGCCGGAGATAGGAATCCAGACACTGCCCAGCTGAGCCCCCAGCAGCTCAAGTTTCACTGCAGCAGCCCAGGCTGAGACACAGGACGGGGGAAGGGGGGGGGGGGGGCCTGGGCAGAAGTGTGACTGGGAAGGCGCGACCCCCTTTGCATCACTCCACGGCCCCCCTGGGGGTCGCGCCCCACAGTTTGAAGACCCCTGCTCTAGGCCTTGTGTCTAGTCCAGTCATGGTTCTTATACCACTTTATTGGTATATGGTTTGGTATGCCCCTAGGGCCCAAATGTGTATCTGTGCTTCTACTGTTGAATACTGACTTGTAACTTAAGTACTTCGAACTCCAGCCTCAAAAAGAGACTAGAGACGTGTGTTTTATTTTAAATACATATATTTTGAATATATACCTGGTGTGGTTGTCCTTTCATTTGGTCACTCAAGAGATTTAAGACTGGTAAAACAAGCTGCTTTACATTCCTTCAAACTTAGCCTGAAGCTACCACTAGGCTAACTTTCAATAAAGGTTGTCTTTAACCAATCACCATAACGGGTTGTTTGGACTGGTACAAGGTGCCCACTTTAATTAGGGGACAGCATATACCAGGCCAACTTCTCATACCTGTAATTCACACAAAACCTCATCTCTCTCTTGCCATCTTTGGTGTGAGGTTTAGGTACCAGGACTCCCGGACTAGCCCAAGGGCTATCTGAGGGTTCAATAACTCCCAAATCCAACATTGTTTGGACTTCTGTCCTTACACAGTCCTTGACATGGTCAGGTTGCCTGTAGATCTTATTCTTCACAGACAAACTGTCCCCAGTGTCCACTTCATGAGTGCACGAGGTAGTCTGACTTGGAGTCAGAGAAAACATATGTCTGTACTGACTGAGAAGTTTTCTGCAGTCAGTTTGCTGCTGGGCAGTGAGGCTGCCTGCCAAGACTACACCATCAACTGATCCATTATCAGGGTTCTGAGAAAGCAGGTCAGGGAGTGGGTCACTTTCTTCCTCCTGTCCTTCATCAGTAGCCATGAGCAAGCCCATGTCTGCCCTGTCAACATTTGGTTTAAGTCTGTTGACATGAAGTACCCTGTTGGGACTGCTAAGGGTTACAAGGTCTACCAAGTAGGTGACCTCCCCTTTCTGTTCAACAATTGTATGGGGACCACTCCATTTGTCTTGGAGGGCTGCTGGGGCCACCTGATCCAACACCCACTCATTCTGTCCTGGCTGGTAAACAGTCAGTACAGTCTTTTGGTCATGCCAGGCTTTTTGTAATTCCTGGCTAGCCTCAAGGTTTTTGGTTGCCTTTTTCATATACTAAGCCATCCTGGAGCAGAGACAAGTGCATAGTCCACTATGTCCTGTTTAGGGGGTTTGAGAGGAAACTCCCATCCATCCTTCACCAGACACAAAGGACCCCTAACAGGATGGCCAAACAAAAGTTCAAAAGGGCTGTAACCAACCCCCTTTTGTGGCACCTCCCTGTAGGCAAACAAAAGGCAGGGCAAAAGGATGTCCCATCTGCGCCTAAGCTTCTCTGGGAGACCTTTTATCATGCCCTTTAAGGTTTTGTTGAATCTTTCAACTAAACCATTGCATTGTGGGTGATAGGGTGTGGTGAACTTGTAGTTCACTCCACACTCCTTCCACATAGCAGTCAAGTTACTAGACATGAAGTTTTCATCCCTGTCAGATACTACCTCCTTAGGAAAGCCTACTCTTGAGAATACACCCAAGAGAGCTCTTGCCACCACAGGTGCTGTAGTGGTCCTTAGGGGAATGGCTTCTGGGTACCTGGTGGCATGGACCACCAGTATAAACCTGTGCCCAGATGCTGTCTGAGGATCCATGGGACCAACAATGTTAATCCCAACCCTCTCAAAGGGAACCCCCACCACAGGTAGTGGTATCAGGGGGGCCTTTGTGGTTCCACCTGCCTTGCCACTGGCTTGGCAGGTCACACAGGAGCGACAAAACTCCTTAGTGTCTTCAGACATGTGGGACCAGTGAAAGTGAGGGACAATTCTGTCCCAAATCTTGTTCTGGCCCAGGTGTCCTGCTAGGGGAATATCATGGACTTGTGTCAATAGGAAGCCTCTAAACCTCAGAGGTATAACCAACCTCCTGGATGCACCAGGCTTGGGGTCTATACTCTCTGAGTAAAGGAGTCCATTATCCCAATATATCTTATGGGTGCCACTAGCATTCCCAGCAGCCTCATCAGCAGCTTGCATTCTGAGGGGTTCAAGAGAGCTTTTCTGTTCCTGGCTCAGATCTGCCCTGGAAGGGCCCCCTGTCCCCAAGAACTCAACCTGGTCAGGTTCAAGCTCCTCTGGGACAGTTCCTTCTTCAGGCTCAAGATCATCTCACTGAGGAGACTGATCTGGAGTCAGGTGGGAAGGCACTACCTTAACCTTACTGCTCCTCCTCTTGGGAGGCACCTGGTCCATTATTCCAGAATCCAGGGCCTGTCCAGTGTTAGACATTTTGGCCTGTGACCTAGTCACAGCAAAGACATGAGCAGGGATCCCTAACATTTCTGCATGTGTCCTGAGCTCCACTTCAGCCCAAGCTGAAGTTTCTAGATTATTGCCAAGCAAGCACTGTACTGGTAGGTCTGCACTTACCACAACCTTCTTAAGGCCAGTTACCCCTCCCCAGGAGAAGTTAACAACTGCCAATGTCTGTTCTGACATTGCTAGCATTGGTCACTTGGTACATTTCACCAAGTATAACCTGCTCAGGATCCACAAGATCTTTTGTCACCATTGTGACACTTGCTCCTGTGTCCCTGAATGCCAAAGCCTCTTTTCCATTTATTAAAGGCTGTTGTCTGTATTTGCCCAGATTACTGGGACTCACAAAGGAGGACATATCCATGCCTCCATCACAGACTAGAACAGCCTAAGTTCGAACTCTGACTAGGCCAGAGTCCATCTCAGAACCCAGGGTCAACCCTACTATACCCTTATTCTAGACATTACCACCACCAATTGTAGCCGTACTAGGGGGAACAGTTGCTTTAGGGGCAATGGTGGTTGCAGTAGATTCTTTGGACTTGGTGCTGTCACTGGTCCAGTGAGTTTTCTGCTTACAGATTTTGCACCATGGTTTCTTTTGGCCTTTTCGCTTGTTAGACTGTGAATCTCCACCTGAAGAAGATTTTTTGGGGCCCTTGTGAAGACTTATGGTTTTTACCTTTCTCCCCACCCTTGTCAGAGTTTTTAGGATCTTGCTTCTTGGGTTCACCACCTTGGTTCTGTACCTTCTTCCTCACCTTGGTTCTGACCCACTTGTCTGCCTTCTTTCCCAATTCTTGGGGAGAGGTCAGATCTGAGTCCACCAGGTACTGGTGCAACAGCTGATTCTGACAATTATTAAGGATCTGCTCCCTCATAATCAAATTTTACAATCCTTGAAAGTCATGCACTTTGCTGCCAAGTAACCAACCTTCCAGAGCCTTAGCAGCACAATCTACAAAGTCTACCCAGTCTTGATTCTGTGGCTTTTGGGTATCCCTGAACTTTAACCTGTATTGCTCAGTGGTTAGGCCAAACCCATCAATCAAGGCATTCTTCAGACTGTTGTAATCATCTGCCTCATCCTCTCTAACAGTGAGGAGCTTATCTCTACCTTTGTCTGCAAAGGAAAGCCATATGATTGCTGCCCACTGCTCCTGAGGGACCCTTTGAACTCTACAGGACATTTCCAGTGCAGTTATCCATTTGTGGATGTCATCCCCACTCTGGTAGGGAGGGACAATCTTATTCAGGTTTCTATAGTCATAAGACCTCTCCCTATCTCCAGGGATGTTGCTGCCACCATGGGACTCTAGTCCCAACGTTTTCCTAGCTCTGTAGAGCTCTAGGGCCTCTTTATCTAGGACTACCTGCATCTTTCTGATTTTCAGCTGAGCTTCCTCATACTTAAGCAGTCTCTCCCGCCTCTCCTGAGAGGTTTCCCTCCTATGAGAGGAAATAGAGGTACCTATGGATAAGTAAGAATGGTTAGACTCCACTGAGGGAGATCTAGAACTTCTAGGCCCACCACCAACTCTTCCAGGAGGGACAAAGAGGGGTCTATTGTGGTCCTCTCCATCACCTTCTAGGGGAATTAGATTTTCCAGGTCCAGATCATTGTCATCTGCCTGGCCAGCCTCAGAGGTCAGGTCATGGGGAGTTCCACCCCTAGGCCCTTCCTCTGGTGCTGTCCCACCCACTCCGCCTACCCTTTCAGACCCTATAGGTCTTCTGAGATCATCCAGCCTGAGTACCTCTATGAGATACTGGGTGGTTGGACTTTTGCCTGTCTTCAGTTTCCTAGCTGTGCATAATGCTATCAGTTCCAAGAATGGGAGGTTATCATACTTGGAAACTAGAAGCCTATTGGCTTCTGGCAGGGACCCACTGGTTCCTGGCCTTGAAGACATTACTATTGAGGTGTGGTGTATTGCTCTACCTACTCTAGTGTGGCCTACTAAACTCTCTTGAGTTGTAGAAAGGGTGTGCTAAGCCCTAACACACAACTCTAAGTTCAGTAGAACTTAATGTATTCTACAGCTTGTATTATATGTACCTAGGGTACCTTTAGTGGTTTTCAGTTAGACACTCAATTGAGATTATTTGGTAAAACAACAGCAAGCTGGAATCCCACACACTGCACACCAATGTGAGAAGTTGGCCTGGTATATGCTGTCCACTAGTTATAGTGGGCACCCTGTACCAGTCCAAACAACCCCTTATTGGTTATAGGTTAAAGACAATCTTTATCGAAAGCTATCTTAGTGGTAGCTATGGAGAGCAGCCTTCAGGCTAAGTCTTGAAGGAATGTAAAGCAGCTTGTTTTACCAGTCTATAATCTCTTGAGTGCCTAAATGAAAGACATCCACACCAGGTATATTTATAAAATATATGTATTTATTACTAAACACACCCTCCTAGTCTCTTTATGAGACTAGAGGTCAAAACACATAAGTTATACTTCAAATATTACAGTAAAATAGCACAAATACACGTCAGGCCCAAGGGGCGAGCCAAACCATATACTAAAATAGTGGTATAAGAACCACAACTTAACTAGACACAAGGCCTAGAGCCTGTAGAATTGCTGCTCCTGTTAGCTTCTATGGGGAAAGTCACGGTTAGATTTTTAAAGATTAGGGACACTTAGAAATGAGTCAGGACCAAACCCTTTGGGACTTGGGCAGTTCTAGGGCCAACACCCACGGGAGCACCGGAGCACTCGTGTTACCTCAACCAGGGAAGCCGGGTGCATAGGTGTCAAATGGTGTCGGGTCGCGTCGTCGATTTCAATGGGAGCTGGCAAAGAAGTGCTGCTGCCGGGAAGATGAGAAGTGTCTGAAGAGATCCAAGCCTGGATCGAAGATGAGAAGAACCTGAAAGCAGAGGGGACAGAGTCTGGGTCAATTGCCAGTGACCAGGAAGGCGATTAGCAGATGCCCACCGATGTCGGGTGATTTCAGGTGAAGAAGGTGAAGTTTGACTCTTTGGCCACGAGGACCAGGAGGTGGTGAGAACAACCAGGAGCTGGATTCGAGCTGTCCCACAAAGGATGTCGAGTGCTGCAGTGTCGGTGCCCGGATTGGACACAACAAGCCTTGGCAACAGCAACCCACGCAGAAACGAGAAAGATGCTTCAGTGCAGAACAGCAAGGTCTGTGAGACTCACCACTTGGTAGGGAGTCAGGGCACATCTGGAGCAATCAGATAAGCCCAAGGAAATTCAAAGTTACCCCCTCAGGGACCCACCAGTAAATGGAATAGGGATCGCAACGGGACCTTGAGATCAAACACAAAATGGTGGCCCACGGGTCACTCGGGGTGACTAGGCTGACAATCTTCAGTGGATTTTGTGCTCGAGGTAGGGGCTACAAGTCAGCCCAAGCACGACTTCAGGAGACATCGAGAAGTTAATGCACTTGCAAAAGTGCACGATGACCAGGAGTTCCGGTTCCACACTACTCACGAGGGGTGCGGGTCTCAGCTTTGCTGGGGACTTGGGTCGGTCTCTGAGATGTCTGGAAATCCCCTTCCTGGGCTGCAAATACTTCTGAGTCCGGCGGGAGCTTCGGAAATGCAGACCAGCAAATTGCTTTGTTGGTGCCTGCCAAGTAGGGGAGTCACTCCTTGACCCCAAGGGATATTTATTCAGTCCTCTAGTCTTGAGTAGAGCGTCAAAGTTCCAGGATTCAGCTTCAGAGTTTTGTATACGGATATCTAAAGTTCTGGTTACAGAGGTTCCTTACTTATACCTAAGGAAGGGGTTGGACTAGCTCTGGGGACCCACCTATGGGAGGGTTTGGAAAGAGGGGTGGCTAAACCCATTTCCTTTGTCCAGTTTCACTCCAGAGTAGGGGCTGGAAGCCCCTGAACCGGTTTGAGCTGGACTATGCACAGAGACACCAAATGTGCCCCCAGTGTAGGACTTCAAAGCACTTAGAGAGTGCTTCCACCCAGCCCCAATACACATAAGCCTGTCTGGGAGGCGGATACCCCTCCCTGTGACAGGCAACCTATTGTCCCGACCTCCCCTGCCAGAGTTTCGGTCAGCAGCAGGAGGCCAGACCCGTGTCTGTGGCTCAGCATCCATTTTGTGATGCCAGGGATCTATTAGATTTCCACAGGGTATACCAGTACTTCCATGTCTCTTCCTCTTGAAGGTTGGGATCATATCCTCACATGAAGAAATGATGTGGGAGTATGATTCCAAGGTGTATGACACCAAACACGACATGTTTCCGTGCAGCCAGTCCAAAGTTATCATTAACCGTTTAAGATATAAGGCACTTAAGAGTATATGGTCAGGCTGCACCACTGACAACCCCAGAGAAGAGATTCCGAAGGCTGCAGAGGGGCTCAGCTCATGCCTGGGTACCCTCTCACATATAACCAAGCACCCTGCCTTCAGGATTGAGAAGGCCTGCCTTAGGGGTGACTGATAGGTTTGTATGTGCAGTGATAGGTGAGGTATAGTGAACCTGTACCTCAGTAAGGGGTGCATGCATCACCTTGCCCAGGCTGCAGTAGCAAACCTGTGGTGTCGTTTTGGGTGGCTTTCCAGGGGTGGCATAATACATGCTTCAGCCCCTGGTGGGCCTCTGGGGTACCTATGCCCTGGCTACATAGTGTACCATATTCTAGGGAAACACAAGGGTACCTCAGGATCCAATCTGTGGTGTACCTAAAGTACATGCAATTAATTTAGAGAGGAAGCAGCTAGGCTGGGGCCCTGAATAGCAGGGTCCCAGCCAGACTAAAGTCGAGAAACAGTGAAACACCAGCAAAAAGTGGGGGTAAACATGTGAAGCAGATCCTACTCTCCTACAATTGCCAACTAGTATGTTTGCAGGGAGGTGCGCGACCATAACATGTGAAGGAGGTCTGTGTTTGTCTGTGGACAGCGAGGGCATGCGGAGGTAGTCGATTGGAAATACTTGTTCAGTTTATCTGGGGATAAGTACGCCCTGTGCGTAACATATGTTTGTATGAGTCGAAATTTGGAATGTCTTGGTATATACGAGGGATTGGCCAAGATTGCATCCCAATCGCGATCTGTCCATGGGTCTCCACTGTCCACTTCCCACTTAGAACTCACGGCCACCATAGGTTGTGTCCTGTGGTTTAATAGCGCCTCAGCTAGCCAGTGTACTGTGTGATCCGTTACCCATCACATGCAAGTATTGTATGAGGAGATGCATCTCCGGCTCTGTAGTTATATCTCCCCAAGCTACTGAGAGTGATCTTGTGATAGAGTTATGCAACAGGAATTGGCCAGCTGGCAAGTCATGGTCTTCCGCCAGACTCTCGAAGGGTATCAGTGCGCAATCAACATATAGATCACCGAGCGTATGTAGCTCAGCAGCGTGCCAACGTGCAAGTACACCAGCGGAGGTGCCCATCCCACCCCTGGGCGTCCCCAGAGGCGGCAGTAGTGGGGCATAGGGGACCATATTCCTGGTAAGGTATAACCTTCTCCTATAGCAATGGTGGGCTAGGATAAGGCATGTTTGTGGTGGACATGGGGGTCTGGCCACAGGATGAAACAGATGGTATATCTGTGACTGGGAACATGGTGGTCGCGCAGTGGCCGTGTCATCCAGACCTATTCCGGCAAGCCATTTCATCACTCACCGTAATTATGCTGCAAGGTAGTACAATTCCATGTTGGGTACTGCTAGTCCCCCCCTTACAACTGGTTGCATAAAGTTTCCATAGAGCTATTCTGGGGCTGCCCGAGTTCCAAACGAGGCCTCGGATCAGTTGTTCAAGCTCCCGAAATATTCCAGCAGGGACGTAGACTGTAAGGTTTGAGAAGAAATATAATTGTTTAGGTAACACTACCATCTTGGTCAATGCAATTCTGCATATCACATTCAGAGGGAGTGTCTTCCAGAACTTAATCTGCGCCCTGATAGCAGATATGGCCCTAATCAGATTCCCCTCCAAAATACAAGCGGGGCACCGGAATATAAAGAACCTAGATATTGAAACATGGATGGTTACCAGTGAAGGGTATAGTTATTTATGCGCAGACTCGGATCCATGGTCTCTATCCGGAAGGGGTACAGGCGCGACTTAGTCCAGTTTACCCTAAGGCCCGATATTGTCTCGAAATTCTGAAGCGTTTCGCTATAGTGGCAGGTAAGTTATGCAGGTCCCTAAGGTATCACAGCAGATCATCCGCATGTAGTGAGACAACATGTAGGCCGTCCCCCAGCCAAATACCCCAGTTTGTACCTTCCCTGCTAAGTTGCGCCACCAGTGGTTCTATGGCAAGCGAAAAGAGGAGCGGTGATAGGGGCAACACTGCTTAGTGCCCCTGTTGATCTTTATGTTCCCTGATATCAGCCGACCCGTCCGCACTCTAACAGAGGGTAGCATGTAAAGCAGCCTGACCATGTGGCGGAATGTGTCTTCTAACCCGTACCCATGCAACACCTCAAAGAGATATGGCCATTCCAATGAGTCAAAGGCCTTCTCCAGGTCTAAAACCAGGCAGCCTGAATGAGGCCAGGTGTCTATTACATAGTGTTGCACCCTAAAAAGTCAGCAGATATTAAGCATTGTGCTGCTAGTGGGGACAAACCCGTTTTGGTCCACATGCACCGGAGTCCGTACCAATGGGGCCAGTCTCTCAGCTATTATGGACGCTAGGACCTTGTAGTCTGTGTTGAATAGCGCCAGTAGTCTGTACGACCCCAGCATATTAGGGTCCCTGCCGGGCTTGGGGAGAGAGATCAGCAGCCCCTCATTTTGCGTGTCTGAGAGTATGGAATCCGCCAGTGAGGCGTCATAGACCCTCTTGAGCTGTGGTGCCAGGGATTCTGCATAAACCTTGTAAAATTCTGCAGGAAGACCATGCGGGCCAAGAGTTTTACCGATTGCTAGTGCACGTATTCCTGCCCTAATTTCATCTAGTAGGATGGTGTCTTCCTGTTCAAGTCTTTGTTCTGGTGTGATCTGTGGTGGGGTAATGCCTGCCAGATATCTGCGGATATGATCGGGTGTAACTGAGGCTGAGGAATTGTACAGTGCAGTGTTATGGGCCGTAAATTCCCGGTGTATGTCACGCTGCAAATATAAAGTGGTGCCCTGCATGGAGCGGAGTGAAGTGACAGGCGAAGCGGCATCATCTTGACGGATTAGCAATGCTAGGAGCCTGTCAGCCTTTTCACCCGAATGGTGTGTGCGCGCTGAATGTGCTGCATATTTAAGGTAGCGGAGTCTCTTTAGTAATCGGGTGTGTTCATTCCAGCTGTCATCCAGTCTTCTGGTTGAGCCCCCAACTGCCTGTCTCTCAAGGGACACCAGTCTTCTTTCCAAGGTGGTAAGCTCCACCTCCAACTGTTTGCGTACACCAGCCTGCGTACCATTGCAGTGACCTCGAATGACTGTTTTGAAAGCATCCCATTCTATCAATGGTGACGAGGTGGAGTCTGTGTTTTCCTCAAAATATTGTGTCACAACCGTCCGTAGCGACTTCCGGAAGGCTGCATCCATCAGTGGGTTATGGTCTGAGTGGCTTCTCCCAAGGTATTAGAGGTCTGTAATAACAGGCAGAAGTTCGTCGGACACCAGCATCCGGTCCAATCAGATATGTAGCCCATGTGCCCCTGAAAAAAATGAGTGTACTCTGTCGTGTGGGTTCCTATGCCGCCATGCATCTACTAAATGCCACTGTGCAGCCCAGCTGTTTAACGCCCTCATGGCGGCGGCCATGGGCGCTCCAGGAAGGGGGGAAAGGAGCAATCCAAGGTCACATCCAATACACTAGAGTAATCACCCCCCAGAATCATCGGGACCCCATGCCAGGCAGATAACTTATTCGACAGGGTGTCTAGGAATGAGGCCTGTTCAGTATTGGGTGCATATATCGATGCAATAATAATGGGTTGGCCATCTAATCTTCCCCGCTCAAGAACATATCGACCCTCTGTCTCACTCAGTGTTTCGTCTAAGCGAAATGGGGTACCTGGTTGGACCCAGATTAATGCACCCCTGGCAAACGCCGAGTAGCTTGTGGCTTGTAGTTGCCCCCTCAACCTTCTCTGTAGGTTCTTAACTTCACACCCTGCCAGATGCGTCTTTTGGAGGCGAGCAATCTGAATGTGATGTCTTTTAAAATATGAATATATTATGTATCTGTGGGAGGGGCTATGTATGCCTCTCACATTCCATGTACAGATCTTAATCGGTGCCATAGTTCCAGTGCGTGGGTTAGTGTGAGGCCTGTGTAGGGTCCAGTGACCGCACTGATAAGTGGGGCATGAGTAATGTGTGGTAGCTGCTGTTGACTAACTATAGATCCATATAGAAAAGTGTGTCGACCCAGCGCGTGACAGATGGTAAAACTAAACCAGGCTAGAACATTCCATGCCAAAAGGATGAAAATGCAACAGGCAATCGTCCAAACATTAATTCCAAACGACATTCTGTCAGTGACAAGGGGGGTTCCTACGCAGGTGGAGCACATCTACAATGTAATGTACACAGGTACATAGTATCACCCCTATACTCGATAAAGGAAGCATTTACTGGGGCCACACAATATTAAACATGAGGCAGCTCCATGGGGGATGATATTTGTGTGTAAATGTGACTAGGCGATATATAGGGTCCCGCCTCCCCCCACCCACCACCAGCAAGAGGGACCCATTTACACTACTGCGGACCATTAGTCTATGACTAGTGCCGACTGGTGCAGCAGAGTCTATATATACTTGCGTGAACATCTTCGCAGTCTCGTCGGTCCGCTCCTATAGTTCTAACCCGGATGCTAGATTATGCGGTCTGAGGAGTAACCTCCGGCAGGCTTTCTGAGTCTCGTGAGTTTAGTGTTCCATCTAATAGTTCCTCATCACTGTCTCTCTCCTGTAAACTGGACTCAGGAACTACCTCACCTTGTGTACCACCCATTTCTGCTGCTGCCTGGAGGGCATTACGCTGATCCTGTTTAATTTGTTCCATGTTGGGTCCGATACTTTGAGACAGCTGGACTTTGGTGCATTTCTTGCCTTTCCTGTGTCTCCTGGAGGGGGTCACTGGAATGCTTCTCCCCCGCTCCCACCGTTGACGAGGCACCCCTTGTGGATTCCCACGTGTGCAGCCACTCGCCCGCTGCTCCGAGAAAATCGAAGAAGTATTCTGTCTTTCGCTATCACCCATAAACGGGCTTGGAACAGCAAGGAGTATTTGAGATCTTGTTGATGTCTCTGCACCATTGCCATAAAGTCAGGGAAGAACATAACTGTGTTGTTTCCCACTTGCACTTTCTGTAGTTTTCTAGTTTCCTGAAGGATGGCATCCCTGTAATTCAGCACACGAATCAGAAATGGTCTGGGGTTAAATGTAAATGTAAATGTGTTGTACTTGTATAGCGCACTGTTACCCTGGGGTTTCCTGGTGCTGTACTCATACTGCTGTGGCACCCTTCCTGGCTTTTCCCTGTGAAATGTCCACTCCTGGGCACCCCCAAGGTGAAGCCAGGCATCCCAGCGCTGTTGGGGCCGTTGTGGAGATTAAGCAAGCTATTGCCCAGAGTTGCAGAGTGGGACCCATGATTAGAATAGGCACCGAGACGAGAATTAACAGGTCCGAGGAAATTGAGCCCAAGACCCGCCGAGGCGGGAATTGAACCCTGGTCTCGGGCCAGACCTCTGCATCAGGGTCTGCTGCTCTAACCATTGAGCCACACTTCTCCACCATGTTGGTTGACAATGGCAGAGCAGAATGCAGTCAATAACGCGGGGCACAAACCAAATTCGAGCGGCAGCAGCAGCGGGCTCAGGGCACACAGGTGGGGCTGTGTGGCGGTGAGGGGAGCGACCTGCCTGGTGACAGGCTTGTTGTCAATGATGGTTCCCAGGTTTCTTGCGAGGTTGGATGGAGTGGGTGGGGGTCTTTGGTCTGATGGTCACCAGGCTTCGTTCCATGTGTTGCTGCTGTTGCCAAAGATCTGTACTTCCGTCTTGTATGTCTTCAGTTGCAGGCAGTTGTTCTTCTTCCATTTGGCAACTATGCATAAACCTTAAAAGTACTTAGATGTCGCGATATGAATAGTAATTTTGTTTTTATGACCACGTTTTATTAGATGTAAAAGTTTCTGACAGCATCCAATGACATTCAAGAAACAACATCACTATTCGTATAAGATCATAACATGGATTATTCACACATGTAGGTAACAATATCATCACATTGGAAGTCCATTATACACTCACTTCATATCCTTGCATCTTTTTGGGGGTAACTCCTCACTTCATAAATTGGCTTATCCTGATATGCACACCAGTCCACTCCCTTCCTCCAGAGTGCCAGCAAAGGGGATCCGGCTGCTTCCAGGCTCGGGCAATGTCCTTCTGGGCCACCAAGGAGGTCACTCCTATGAAAGCTTTTTCAGACCTTGGTCCCCTCCCATTTGGGACACCTGAGGAACCAAGCCAATGTGGCGGCCCAGCACTTCAGAGATCTAGACCTCTACACCACTCCAAAAGGATGATGACCATATGGAAGAAGCGGCTGGGAGGGAGCATCTTACACACGTGGCCCGGGCCACAAGGCCCATGTGCTGTAATCGCTGGGGGTCAGATATGTTGCATGCTAGTAGTTGATTTGATCCATTTGAAGCAGTGATGAAATCGCCAGTTCCCTCGGGCAGACATGCCTCCTTCCCATCGTGGTCATCCACCAAGCCTTTCCACCGGTTCCCCATATGGAGGAAGTGATCTGGTGCATTAATTAGCAAGAAGCAATAGATCATGGAGATGGCTCCCTTGCCCAATCTTCCCATCAACAATATCACCTCAAGAGGACTATATTGGGGGATCTGGGGATCCACTGAGAGGTAGACAAGCAAGGCATCACGTAACTGAAGGTAATGAAAATTTGCATGTGGGCGAGGCAGAATTGGTTCCGCAGCTCTTCAAAGGACATCAATGCCCCCCCTCGGTGAACATCTCCCAAGTAATGAATTCCTATTCAGTCTCACTGGGCGAACCCCTGGAGATCAGACACCTGCCGCTGCCAGGTCTCCTGCCACAGTAGTGTCATGCCCGTAATGTGACAATTCCAGTGGATATAGCGTAGGGCCGCTCTCCAGCAAAGCAATGTCACCCAGTTGCAGGAGGGAATTGCAGAGGATATCAGTTTGCCATAGTCTAGGCCAAGAAGACCATCAAGGCCTGTAAGGTGCAGTTCAAGATGACACACGGAATCATCCCATCCCCTTGTAAACCACTCATTTACAGGGACCAGGTGCGCAGCAAAGTAACACCCATATATGTCAGTCATACCAGGGCCCTAACTGAATGGGGACGTTCTCGCTGAGGCAAAGGCCACTAGGTGCCACCCCCATGCCCAATAGAAGGCTGTCATCTTCGAGGTCAGTGACCAAAACCACGTCTGAGGGCCCCAACGGGTCCAGTGGCAGGCGGCTCCACTTGCACCAGTCCCTATCTAAAGCCAACATAAGAGGTTGAAAATGGAGGGACAAGAGTGAATGTGAATTCCAAGATACTTGAAGGTGTATCACTTCACCGGCACCCCTGAGCACCAGAGCTGCCCAACAGTGTTTACAGCGACTGGCACCAAGAGCGATCTGCATATATTAACCAGTAGATCTCGAAGCATCTGGGGCCCGAAGACCGGTGTCGATGCGAAAAAGCAGGACATCATCTGCATAAAGAGCGATCCAGTCCTCTATGCCTCCCTCCCACTGCCATCCTCGAATCGACATGCTGCACCTAATCATGTGCACCAGAGGCTCTATGGCAAGGGCGGCAGACAGTGAAGGGAACACAGGACAACCCTGATGAGTGCCTCTGCGGTTCGAGAAAAGCTGGGACTGAACTCCATTGAAATGGACCTGGGTGGTAGGGACATTACACAGGAGACCCTCAGGTCTACGGAAGGAGGACACTAACCAACCCGTTGGAGTATGCTCTCCAAAAATGACCATGAAACTGTGTCGAACGTCTTTTGAAAATCAATAAGTAGGAGAGCTAAGGGTCCTCCCAGGTGGGTAAGAAGAGCAGTGGCCTGGGAGCTGGTCCGCCTTTGGTATAATCACAATTGTGGCATCGTCTAGATCTGGGGGGAAACACTTCAGCGTAGAGGGCCAACATTTGGGTTATCAGATGGGTACAACAGTGCTTAGAGAATTTGATGGGGAACCCATCAGGCCAGAAGTCTTGCTCGATCGAAGGTAAGGTAGAGCCAAGCCTATTTCCAATCCCATGAAAGGCTGATCAAGTTCTGTGGCTAGAGAGTCAGGAATAGAAGGCAGCGTGATATCTCAAATTAGTGGGGGTTTACCTCACACTGGGCCGAGAGAGCCATATAGAGGCTTTGATAATAGGCTGCAAAAACCTGCGCAATCACATGTAACTCCTCATCAATGGGCCCAGAGGAGTCCCGAATGACTGGTACTATCCTGTTGGAGACATCCTGGGTCACCAAACAGTACAGTAATTTGCTGGGTTTATACCCATACTTATATACCGGCTAGGTCGATGCTCTCCAGCACTGCTTCACCTCTTCCAGAGAAACATGTTTCAGCATAGAACTTGCCAGTGCCAATCGGTGCTCAGCGTCACCCAAGTCCCGACCGCGAGCCTGTCGCTCCAAGGTAAGGATTTGGGTCTCGGGTTCCACCATCTGGTGTGGCTCCTTCTTCTGCACATACCCTATAAGCAGACCCTCAGGGTAGATTTGCTCGCCACCCACAAGGTCCCAGCAGATGACACTGACCCATGATTGATCTTATAAAGGCCAGAAGTTCCTCCTCCACAAAGTCAGCACACTCCTGGTCCATAAGGTGCTACACGTTAAAACACCACAGGGGACAGAGGGATCCATTGTAGGTGTAGAGGTGCATTGGACAATAGGCCTTGTGGCATAATCCAGACGGAATGCAGCGACAGTAGATTACACGCCAGGAGCTAGAGCAGATCAATCCTGGTCTTTGTTTTGTGCACTGCTGTTCATGTGGGTGTAGGAGCGCCTTGAGGGATTCCAAAAACGGCATGCACCACAGAGACCTATGTAATCTGCCTCGGAAGCCAGTTGAGCGGAACACGCCACCTGGCCCGGGCTGGAGGTGTTGGATGTGACTGTGGGGGTCAGGGACCGCATTAAAGTGCTTGTCTATCAAAGTCATCCCTGGAGGGAGAGCCACCACTAGAGATTGGAGCTCCTGTAGGTTTGATTGTAAGAGCTGCTGGGGGTCATAAGCCGAAACAAAATTGAATTGCCTGGCTCCCAGGTGGCCCTCGATCCCAACACATATCCCCTGGAGGTCCATGTGAGACGCGGACACTGCCATGGGAAATGATTTATGCAAGACAATCACAACCACTCTTGAACCCCTAGAGAATTCAGCATGAAAGATGCAATCATCTCCAATCTGGCTGAGGAAAGGGCAGTTGGAACCTAAGAGGTGTGTCTCCTGAAGTAGGACCACATCCAGTCTATATCACTTGATATATCATAGGATTGCTGATCTCTTGATACGGTCCAGAAAAATGTTCACATTCCAGGAGATTACTCTATCCATTCGTGGAGAGGTCTGAGAAATGGCGGATTCGCTTAGGGTCCCACAAAGGCAGGGACAGGTCAGTGAGCTATACCATGAAGTCTAACATGCGATTAGAGACACTTGTGGTAGATAATGCTGGCGATGTGTGCCTGAAAAAAACCCTAAACCAACATTCAAACTCAAAATAATATTCTCTTTCAACTATCCCACCCCATACATCCAACCCCAAAGCATCTGTCGTCGAAGAGAGAAACATAAAACACTGCAACTAATTCAGGGGAAAACCAGGTTGCGGTTCCCAATCGCCCAAACGGAGGATATTGATGCCTGACAGATGAATCTGAGACGTGAAACATGAGACATTATAATAAATGGAACTTTGGAGAGACAACCCCTATATCCCTCCACCACCCACTACAACCAAATCGCAAGAGAAACAGCACCTTCCCCTCAAGGGGCATGCCAGTCAGAGAGTACAGCACAGCATTTGTAGCATAGTTTGATGCGTGGCGTCCAGGAGGTCTCAGGTCAGTAAGTCAGGCATATACTCCAAGGTCTGAAAAAGAGCAGGGTTGTCAGAGAGTGCCACTTCTTGGTCCATGGCACCCTGGGCATCGTCCACAGGAGACAGGCTTGGCGACCCCGTTGTTTACACTGGCTCGGTTGGTCCCTCCTGGAATGGATACGTTGCTTCCAGGGCATTTGAGCGGAGAGGAGGGGGGTGTCCAGTCCTTTCAGATCTGCCAGGCCTCTGGATTCTGGTGGCCGCAGTAGCAGCTGCTCCGTCACCCACTCCCAGGCCTGTTCCGGGGTGCCAAAAATGTAAGTTGTTGAATTAAAGTTCACCTTGAGGTGCACCAGGGAAAGAAGCATGTACTGGACCTTAAGCACCCAAAGTTTCTGCTTGACTTCCTCAAACGAGTGGCGACGCTGCTGGACCGCTCGGGTATAGTCTGAAAAGATCCGGATTTTGGCATTGAGGTTCCACAGGTCCTGTTGACTCCAGACTTCTCGGAGGATAACATTGCGATCCTAATGGGTGAGGATACAAGCTATAACAGTGTGAGGAGGGCCCCAGGTGAAGGCCTTTTAGTAAGAGCATGATGTTACCTCTCCACCACAAAACAACGGGACAGTTTGTCCATGAGGACCCGGGTCTGGAACTATTCTTCTAGAAAGCTGTCTATCTCTGAGGCCTCCCCCCCTCCAGAAAAACAATAATGCACAGGTTGTTTCTCCTGGATCAATTTTCGGCATCTTCCAACCTTTCTTCTAGGATGGCCATTGTGGATATCCATTTGGTGAGCTGGTATTTGAGGGTCACTCCCTTCATCCTCCGCTGTTGAAATCCGAGTTTCAGCCTTCTTCACCCTCTCTGCCACTTTGTGTCGGTCCTATCACAGGAGGGAGAAATCAATGTGGACACGGTCCAATTTAGATTCCACAGCCTCACTAGATTCCTGAATGGCATTAAAGATGGTTGCCAGGTCCACGGGGATTGGTGAGGCATGGACAGAAGGGGCGCTCCCACAGCCCCTCTTGTATCTGGCGTACTTGTCCATCTTGGTATGCGCAGGTTTCAGTGTGGGAGGACTTATCACAACATATTTTTAATCATCAGTGGACAGTCGCTGTGGAGGGCAAAGTCCTAATTCAGCTGGCCCACTTGCCTTGGGGCAGCACGAGCATTCATCCACAACAGGGCTGAAATCTCTTCCAGGAAGGCGTCATCGGAATGCGGGATCCTGCTTAGGACTAGGCAAGGGCATGTCAGGAGATCGCCAGTGGAGCCACATAGCCACCAACCTACTTGCCTCAGGGCAGCAAAAGCAGCCGGCAGCGGCAGGCCTGGGGACCCCCTGAGAGGGGGATCTTCTACAGCTCAGGAGGAGGAATCTGGGGACGTGAGTGACCAGGCATGGGTCATGGTCCCCCCAACCACTCTGTCGGCACCTTCGGTTGTGTCACAGGGATGTAATATTCATCAGGTGTGAAGAGGCCATGGACTGCAATATCCAAGTGGCACAATCCCTGCTCTCTGTAGAACCGGTGCCAGTGCCACCAAAACCTCCAATGCAGAGAGATCCTTCGAGGAGGCTGTTGGAAATGGCACTTTTTATGGTGCTTTCCCTCAACTTTATGCTTTTGTCCCTCTTGGTTTTATGCTGAGCTACTTGCTATTCTTTGAGTGCTTTGACAAAGCCATTCAGTGCCAAGGCGCTATGCTTGTCATATACATACTGGTGATTGTTGTATACATGATAGGCTGATTTGAGATTAGCTGTAAGTCCCTTGTCCAGTGGTAAGACATATACCTAGGGCATGTAACTCAAGTGCTACTAAGTGGGCCTGCAGCACTGGTTGTGCCACCCACGGAGGTAGGTCTTCAATCGTACGACAGGTTTGTCATTGTGGGGCCTCTGTGTGTAGGTTACTGTTACTCAGCTTGGCATTTAAAAAGCTACTTGCCAAGTTCTGCATGTTTCTCGCTACATCTGAGTAGTCCCTGGAGAAGGGTGCAGTGTAGGGAAGAGAGAGGGCATGTGCAAGTGTGCCCTACATGCCCTAGTACTGAATAACATCAGAACGTGTGTTCAGTACTGTGAGGCCTGCTTCTCACATTGATTAACATGTGGGATCTGTCGAAAGGATATTGTGCTGTATTTCCTAATTGCAGAAGAGTAGCAGTATGGTGTTTAGTACAGATGGATTAGTAATGGCAAAACCTCTTCGGTAGTGAGAATGGATTTAACATTACTAATGTGGAAATGCCACTTTGGTAAAGTGGTACAAAAGGGGGTGGTGATGGACGGAGCATAAGAACCAATCGAACACTCACACCCAGTCAACAGATCTGGGTTTGATCCATCACCGTTCTTTAGCCCACTCTGCCACCCCAGTTCAGACATGGCCATATGCAAATCAGTCTGACCCTGTGCCTCATGGGAACAGTCCAGCCTGAACTGCCAAGCCATGCCTTCCCTGGACCGGAAACAAGCTTCCTAGGACCGGTCCGCCATAAGTTGGCAGGGTATGCTCAGACATGAGTCCCTTGCTCACTTTGCCACCACTGGATTCAAGCAAGCCTGGCTGAAGACGGCTGAAATGCCAGAAACCGGTCCTAGGAAGCTTGTTTCCGGTCCAGGGAAGGCATGGCTTGGCAGTTCGGGCTGGACTGTTCCCATGAGGCACAGGGTCAGACTGATTTGCATATGGCCATGTCTGAACTGGGGTGGCAGAGTGGGCTAAAGAACGGTGATGGATCAAACCCATATCTGTTGACTGGGTGTGAGTGTCTGATTGGTTCTGATGCTCCGTCCATCACCACCCCCTTTTGTACCACTTTGGTAAAGTGGGCATTTCTATGCTTGTGCCTCTCTGTGCACCTGTCAGCCTGTGTCCAATCCACATGGGTGCTGGTGGGGGGGGAGACAGCTCCATCTGTGCATTCCTGATAGACGGACATAAACTAGGGGCACTCAAGGGAAACTGCAGGCCTCTGCCTCTGAGGGGCCTTCCTGGGATGGATAAAAGGATGGAATTGGCACCTGCATTCCAGTGGGTAGGGTCCTGGTCCCACAAAAGACAATGATCAAGCCTCCCAGGGGAAAACGGCAGACATTAGTACATTTAGAGAGGGCCTGTGCATTTCAAAGGTGGCTTTTTGAACTGATCTCATCTTAAAAGGGCACTGTGGGTATAGCTACTTAGTCTCTGTCCACAGGAGTTCAGAAAAGCTTTTGGTATTGGAACAATTCTAAGCTGGGACATAGACAAGAGAAACCATTGAAGCAGGAGAGACTGCAACGTAATTCCCTGCAGTCTTATGGTGGCCTGGGGCTTGTTGTGCTCCCGGAAGGGGATTATCACTTGGTGGATTTTTGCCTGGCTGTTGCTGGCATGCAGTCAATCACCTCCTGTTGTGGCCCAGGGCCCTAAGCACTCTCCAAGGGCCGGCTGGCTGACCTCCTGTCCACGAGATCCCAGGGACAGAACAAATCTACCTGTGTCCATGAGATCATAAGGACTGTGCAGGGTGCAGCGGGAATAGGTGGAACTTATTGTCGGTCGGGACAAGGACCATCCTAACGTTTGCAGGAATCACACTGTGCAGAGGAGCGTGCTCGTTAAAATCAGCAGCCCACCTGGGGTGCCGTAATATGAGGAGTTTGAGAAGTTTTTCTAGTCCGAGAGACAGGTGCTTTCAACCGGAAACCTGTGCTAGCTCGCCCTTCGTAGCATGTGGTTAAGAGGGCTGTTGAGGGACAGTTGACGAGTCCTGTGGACCCGGGCCAGAGCCTGGACTGTCTCTGACCTCCAGATCAGGATGACAGTGCCTGACATCGCGCCTCCACCCGAGGTCACTGGCTACCTTTCTCCAGACCCACGCCACAAGGTACTCTGCTGTTGGTAACATTGTGACTGGACCCGAGTAGTCCCAACGTGCCTTGTGTACACTCATGGCTGTCTGTCTGGAGCAACTGCAGCTCCACCTCTACCCAGGGGGAAACGTTTCTCTAATTAGAAGCGAGCCAGCTTCCGGTATCACAGTCATTTGCCTACGGGGGGGAGTCATCCCACACTCGTGAAGGTCCCACTGGGTGACTTGACATTAATCTGAAAGAACGAAACCAAGTAATCATTTCCTTCCCCTTTAGTTGGTCCCGACGATCTAGTCAAAGTGTCCCTAGCGGGTGCATCGTGTAGCGTTGGCTGGTGTTGTTTGAGTGACTGATGGGCTGGGTCACAAGGCATAGTCAAAACCCGTAATTTCTTTTTGATTACAACTGTACAGGGTATGCAATTTTTGGGAATGTTGTGTTTTATGCTACTGTGATTGCAGGAAACAGACTGCATATATCTTTCTGTCTTTTTTGATGTCGGAGGGAGTGCTTGGATTGTGAATACCTCGGAGAAGTACGTAGATGGGTTTATGTCACTTTCGAGGTTGAGGGGATACCGGGGCAAATGAATACCTATGACTGATAGATTCATGTTAATGCCGTTCTTCTGCCAATGTGAAAGTTCGACAATTGCATATATCTGTAAAGCATATATAATATCTCAGACACCTAAGGGCCTCTCGCAAGTTCAAGTCACGTGTGGTTTCGACCTTTGGTGGGGGTGGACCGCCACTAACCAATACGGCCTCCACAATCCCTCAATTTAGATGCGCTAGATCCCGCAAATAGGTCCCATGGTCAGTCCTACCTGGGTTCCACTCCAGCCGCCATGCAGTTTTGGTCACGCCCAAGTACCAGCATCGAGGCTCACTGTCTCGGGTCCCACGTCACTCCCAGTCTGGGCAGCAGGAAAGGAGGCCATTGCCCCCTGGCACACAGCTCCACTTGCTTCCCTGAAGCCCTGTCCCATGCAGTAAGGCTTGTCCACAACTCCGCCGATCACTGCCGTTCCCTGAGTCTGCTTCAGAAGCACTCCACTCCAGTCAGTGAGAGATCCCCCGAGCCACCTGAAAGCAGCAGATCAGAGGCAAGGCGGCTGCCATTTTGTCTACAGCCTGACTCTTGACTGGCCTCCGCTGTGCAGCCTTCCCAGCCCCTGTCTTTGCCTCACAAAGGGCCAAAAGGTATCTTCTAGGTGCCACTGGTCTCCAACACCCAGTATTAGTAGCTGTCAGGCAGGGTGGGGAGAGATGAGAGTCAGGCGATGGGAGTGTACTCAAGGCTGGACTGCCATTTAAGCCTCCTTGGCCACCCCCCATGAACAGTACATTTACACATGTGCTTAATTTGGGGAATAAAGAGATAAGTTCAGGGGCCCAAAGATCCTCTCACAAGGCCAGCACCGGCAGTGACGAACCTTGGAGTTGCGGAATACCAAGTCTATCTGCTCTTAATTCCGCTTCATGCCTGTTAAAACAGAAACCGCCCCTGTTCCTTTACATCATGCATGTACATTTTTTACATCCCTGCTTCTACCCTTTGTCACTGTCTTCCTG
This sequence comes from Triturus cristatus, assembly GCF_964204655.1. NCBI lineage: Eukaryota > Metazoa > Chordata > Amphibia > Caudata > Salamandridae > Triturus > Triturus cristatus. Next base: position 775,171,483 of record NC_140591.1, on the reverse strand, counting down.
TCTTTGTCTTCCTCCATTTATTCCTTCCTCTCTCTTGTTCTGGGTCACAGTCTGTGGATAAAAATATAAGACCTTGTCCCCAAAAACTATTGTTGGTGGGTCCCACCTGCAACCACCAGCTCAAATTAGCACTAATATGCACTTACCTATATGTACCTACCTTGCTTATGCAGCTGTAGTCGATGTCCTGCACTCAACAGTGTTGTGTGCAAGTCTATATTACAAACCTGATACTCTTTTGCCTCAGTGTACAATGGAGGCTTTCTGCAAGCGTTTGCCAAATGACTGTTCTCATGAGAGTATGAAAAAAGTTTTTTTTAAAGAACATTTTACAACATGGAATGTGCAGGAATGGCACTGGTGGCACGGTACCATTGTGGGAGCCGAACCCTAATATTTTAGTGCACCCCAAAAATTGAGCTTCGGCAGCTTGGCTCCGGCACCCTTAATCTAGTGATAAGAATCACCACCCTCCTCGTCATCAGGCCCACAAAATCAACATAGCAGAGTGATAAAAATAGTGACTGGGGCCACTAAAAAACTGAGCTCTAGATCATTGAAAATGTAAAGGGCTTCATTACAAATTTCAATATAGGCATTACAGAGAAATGCAGAATATATACCATGAAGGCTCAAATACAGAGTACATAGTCAAAAATCTGGATTATTTTAAGGAGAAAGTCATCAGACTAAATGGACAGAGTCCTGTGAGGAAAACGAAATTTCTCTCAATAATCAGACTGTCTCTAGTAGAGCAGGGAAGTCTCTGGCTCACCCCCCAAAATCAAGGGTTGTATACACATGTTATACATAAGTAAGAAGCAAAAACTGCAAATTCAGCATGACATGACTAGTGATAACACAGCGGAAAAGTCAGAACGTTCATCGTCACACAAACTATAATAACACTAATCCATTTCTAAGGTAAAGGGAATCTTTCATTAGATTCCACAGCAACAGCGCAGTTCGAAGATGTACAACACAATAGTAAACATTTTCAAACAAAGACTACTACGTCAGTGTGCTAACAAGCCTGCATTGGAGCTATCAGTGGAAGTGTCCTTTAGAAAGTTACATTAGGAGTGCAAAGAAAGTTTCATTCACAATTGATAGAGCGCCATGTGATTCGGAGATTTGTAGGGGTGCATCATATTCACTGTTAGTCGGCACCCGCATATAATCAATGTATATTTAGAAGCGTCATAGAAATGTATTTGCTATAATCATGTAACATAGAAGTGTTAGAATGTAATAACGTTTTGTGAAGTTTAATGCTGCAAGTTATCGTGAATGTACTCATTATAACGTAGCTGATTAGGTTTCACAATCAATGTAATGCGAATTAAATGTGTGTCATGTTAGAGTTAAAGTGTAGGTTGCTTATTTACATGATGGTAATGTTGAGTTAATGCCTAGAATGTGAGTTCGTAGTGTGTTTAATTTCATAAGGCCTAACCGCATATGTAGAAGAGAAGGCCTGTTTATTTCTTATTTTAGCTATGTAGTAGGCCTGTAGGGTTTTCTTGGTTAAGGTTTGAGTTGCGGCGAAGTGTAAAACTCAAGATGCAAAGAGTTTTTCTTTTTCGTTCCCATGTTTCTGTTGCAGGTGCAAGGACATTTAGCTCGTTAGTGAGTATAAGTCTTTGTTTTAGGAGTTGAGATACGGTGTGGAGCCAACAGGGGAGTGCATTGGAATGTGCAACTGTAACTCTTGGGATGGAAGGTGCCTGGGACCCAAGGACGAGCTAACGGACGATGGAAGATGGACAGCTGTGGATGGAAATTTACTGGAGGAAGACCTGACTGAAGAGGGGTGTCAAAGGGCGTGTTCTGAATTTTGGGGTTTTTGTATTAGGGACAGTGCCCCGGGGGTAGAGCAGACGAGGCTTAGATGGGAAGCTACAAGGCGCATCGAAGATCGAGCTCTCACTAAGTGAAGACTTCTTAGGGAGTTTCACTTCTGACACCTTTTTCCAGTGATTCTCTTGCATGGGAGGGAATGCTAAGTAGGGATGCCACTTTAGAATAGAGTAGGGACAGAAAGACTTTGACTGATGATTCCCGGTATTGACATCAGTATTTCGATTTTCTATCTGATGCTTTTAGAATCTGTAATTCTTTTCATTTTTAGTCGAATGCAAATTCTTCGTAGGTTAGCTTTTGTGTTAGTGCCCATTTATCTTTTGTGCCTTGTACTAAGGTGCCTTTATGTTCAGATGTTTTTGCTCATAATAAAATCTCGGAAATTTTAGATCTTGAGTCCTTAGTCTTTTAATGATGTCAACCTGTGGTAGTTATCTGTTGATAATTGTGTTTATTCCCTCTACGCTATTTGGCAAGTAAAAAGATCCTGGCGACCTGAAAAGGGTTCTTGTAGATAATTGGGTAGACAAGAATCCGGCCCTATCAGTTGGTAGCAGAGACGGATGGTTATTTCCGATAGCGAGGGAAGATCTAGATTAGGATAAGTGATCCTTGAGGCTTATAGACGCTAAGTGATGGTGAATCATCAGATGGTGAGCAGTGGACGACGGCGGCTGATGGGCATCGACGGAGAGTAGCAGTGCGGGAGAGAGCAGCGGTTCGAGGAGTGAGTATGAACAGGGCGAGATGTTGTAGATTGCGGTGTCGATTTGTTGTGTGATGTCTTGCGGAGTTGGAGTGAGTGTTGAGTGATTGTGAGATCAGGCTGTGAGCGCGCGGAGCCCGGGAAAGTCGTAGGCTCGACGAGTAGCTTAAGTAATTGGGTGTAGAAGACACCCGCAGTAGATTTTGTTGACCACCCTAAGGGGATCGTGAGGCGCCATCGATCACCTGGACCGAGATAGGGGAGCGATTGTGTGAGTGCATGACAAGCCGACGCTGGTCGTGGGTTGTGGTATGTGGAGTTGAGTATTTGTAACCTATCAGAGGCGATCTGTCTGGTCGGACGGGGACAGACAGTTGCCAACCGAGGTCGACAACTTCGAGAGACTGTGGACGTACAGTCAGAGAAGTAACTTGTTTGGGACGAACAGTTATTTCAGCGTATGAATGGGACGAATGCAAGAGTGAGATGTGAGTTGTGAAGGAGGGGAGCTGCTGCGAGTGGAGGAAAAAGTGACGTCAGAGGGTGTCGCGCTGCGATAGGTCGGTTGGGGTGAGCTGCGTTGTCATTGGTGGATTAATACTAGGAAGTAAACGAAAATATTGTGTGCATTCAAAATTTGGTCATAATGAAGTGCTTTAAAGTGTTCCGAGAGTTGTGTAGAGGTGACAAACATGTGGTTACTCGTGGGGGAGAAGAAGCCCCTCCAGAGGATACTCCGGCACATTACATGGCAAGAAATGTGAGGTTGCATACTATAATTTGACTTGAGAATTGGCATAAAGTTACCCAAGGAGAAGGAGAATTAGCTTTCCCGAGATATGGTTCATTCAAGTTGGACGTGTTGTACCAGTTGAAGTCTGTAATGGTGGCTTTACGACCTTTGCCGAGGCCAACACAATTTGAGGCATTGCATGCGTGGATTAGAGCAGCGCATGATAGGAAAAGAGATAGAAACCAGGAAAGGGTGAAAAAGTCAATTAAGGCGTCCCAGGATGCCAGATGGGATGCAGAAGAGAAAAGATGGAGAGTACAGGCAATAGAAGGACACAGATTGTATCCTTTATTGGTAAAGACAGATGGTTTAAAAGTGAAGGCAGCGGACGATGAGGATGACAGTGATACTGATGATAGCCTACTAGAAAGGTTATTGTCTGAAATACCACCTCCATACAACCCAGATGCCCCGGAAGGGAGGTCAGCCCCGATGGAAGGGACTAGGGGAGTACCAACTCAGTCAGAGGTGAGAGTAGAGGGAAAGATCTCGACAGGAGCTGAGGATACTAGAAATCAGTCTGTAGCTAGCGCAGAGGTTGGGAGAGGTGCAAGGTTACCGGATGCTCTAAGGGTACCGGTCACTATTGGACCCATTGTTTCTGTTTACGATCCAGATCGATCAAGAGAAGGTTGGAAGCTCAGTACAGTCAGCTGTTGGCGTGAGGAGTGTGACCGAGGGAATTGGGTCAGTGAGTGGGATGGAGCAGACTCCAAAGCCTATAGAATGGAGTACGCCACTGCCAGCCACAGCAGACTCCTCTAGGGGACAGGGAGAGCCGAGACCAGTGAGACCGAGGTCTTTGGCCGAGTCAAAATCAGATTTGCGAATGTGGGCACCACCAGAGAGAAACCAGAGCCAGAGTGTGATAACAGCAGAGAGCGAACGAGGCACAATAGTGAATCGTTCTGTTCCTATGAGTATGTCAGAAGAGAGTAGGTCATCAGAACGAGAATGTAGGTATGACGAAAGGGATGGCGTGGTTTGTCAAGAAATACTGAAGGGAGCCCTGAAAGGGAGGATGTTAGATGTTGTAAGATTGAAGGCAGAGGTGGATGAGATAATAAGTGGGAATTTACCTCTTGAGAGAATCTTAATGTACGAACAAGATGAATTGCTTTTTGTAGCGAAGGATGTGACTCGCAAAGCACGCACTGCTCATGAGAAATTGTCAGATTTGGCCAAGCGGTATGAGGTAGATTTGTCTAACACGAAATCATTGCAAGGAAGCCATAGGTTGCAGTACAGTTATCAGGAACTAGAAGAGAAAAGAATCATGGGATTGAGAACCCATATCAAGGATCTCATCATAGCAATGCGTGCATGGGTTATGCTTGACAAGTGGGAGAAAAAATGGTCCAAGAAGAAAAGCTCTAAGAGAACAATGGGAGAAACACCACCTCCAGGTGGAGGGATGACGGAGATAAGGAATTACCCTTTACAGGAGGTGCAAAATGGAGGATACGTCCATGTACCTTGGAGTAGGGGTGATTTGGCTGCCTTCACCAATGATTTTCCCCGACTTAGGGAGAAACCTGTGGAGTGGTACAAGCAAGTTGATCGCTTTGTCAAAATTTCGAAAGTACTGTGGATTGATTTGAACACTTTGTTTGACATTGTGGTTCCGGGTGATTTGTGGTCGGCATGTAAAATTGCTGTTGAGTGGCCGAATTCGGAGCCTGACAGGGATCCGGTTTCGAATGGTCCGTCACCTATAGTGATGAAAAAGTTTGAACAGGTGATTACTTGGTTGAAGTCGAAGATCTCACCTCAGGACATCGATTGGGTGAAGATAGATAGGACAGTGCAAGAGCCTAAGGAGACTGTGCATGAGTTTTATGAGAGACTTTTGCAGGCTTTTAAACAGTAAAGTGGTCTAGACGTGTTGGATATGGGACAGTTTGTCTCTAAGTTTGTGTTGGGACTGAGGCCAGAGGTTAGTCTCATGATACAGCAGCATTTGATTTGTTGGCAGAACAAGCCTGTAGGTGAGATTTTACGGTATGCTAGATACTGCAGTGATGAAATAGAATCCAAGCACAGGAAGTTGAAGGATAAATTGATGCTCGTGCAGACGCAAACAGCCCAGGGACAGCCTAATGGGGGAACATTGGGAAGGAGACAGGGAAATAATCAAGGAGGAGGGCAGAATGCCCAAGGTCAGGGAAGGCCAAAGTCCATAGACCCTAAGACAGGAATGGATGTGGCGACATTGAAAAAGACTACAGCATGTCACCTGTGTCACCAGATTGGACACTGGAGACGCGAGTGTCCTCTGAATCCGTTGAACCATATACAACAGGAAGGAGAGTTAGACCAGGTTCCGGTGGCGGACGTGGTCCCCACAGTGACTCGACCTAAGATGGTCAAAGGGGGGGCGGGTATTCCACAGATGCAGATTCCCTAACCACCCAAGATACAGAACATGCAACAGGGAGCTTGGACATACTTGCAGATGCCTATGTTTGAGGGGAGTGAGGAAAACGATCTAGACCAATTGGCACGACCCTGCTCGAGAGGGGAAGAGGATTGCGCGCTAGGAGCTGTCCTAGAGGTAGATCAGAGGGGACCCTTTGTGGAAGCAGATATTGATGGTCACCCTACGACCTTTTTGGTTGATACGGGCGCTACACGATCGACTGTAAGATCTGCAGTGGTCCCAGACCTACCCCTTTCTGGACAATCTATCCAAGTTGTTGGCGTGGCAAATAAGAGACTGACTAATCAATTGACAGAGCCAATACCAGTCAAGATAGGGAATTTCAGCGATCGACACCAGTTTGTGGTGTGTGATTCTAGTCCAGTTTGCCTGTTGGGTAGAGACCTATTGTGCAAGCTCAACTGCACCATCTACTGTACCCCGAAGGGAGTGGAAGTACAGACGAGGGATGATGATGCGACCTTTAAGGTTGCAAATCAGCGTGTGTGTGTGGAAATGTATCCAGTATTGACGGTGGAGGAACTTCCACTTGATCTGAGGGATTCCGTGTCAATTGATGTATGGGACCTCAGTGGAGAGGAGATTGGATTAGTCAAGGGAGTAGACCCAGTGAAAATCCAGATTAAGCCAAATGTAGAGTACCCTAGGACGCCTCTGTACAATTTGTCACTGGAAACAATTGCAGGGATTAAGCCTGTAATTGAGTCTATGATCAAGCAGGGAATTCTGAAGGAGATCATGGGTAGCCCATGCAATTCGCCTATTATGGGACTACAGAAACCGAGTGGGAAGTTCCGGATCGTACAAGATCTGAGAAAAATTAATGAGATAGTTGTTCCATGTTGTCCAGTGGTACCGAATCCGTCTGTGATTCTGTTTCAGATCCCATGTGAAGCTGAATGGTTCACAGCGGTTGACTTGTGTCAAGCCTTTTTCTCGATTCCTCTACATGAGGAGAGCCAATTTCTTTTTGCTTTTCGGCTGGAGAACCGTGTGTTAACGTGGTGTCGTATCCCACAGGGGTATACAGAAAGCCCGTCTATCTTTAATCAGATCTTGAAGAAGAATCTCGAAGATCTTGTGCTGCCACAGAACTCTGTTCTTGTGCAGTACATTGATGATCTGCTCATTGCGCCAAAGACTGAAGACACCTGCAGGATAGATACCGTAGCTCTGTTGAATTACCTGGCGGAGAATGGGCACAAAGTATCTCCAAATAAGCTGCAGTACTGTTTAAGCGAAGTGCAGTATTTGGGTCTCAGAATTGAGAAAGGCAAGAGAAAGGTGTCACCAGATCGCATTGAGGCTATTCTGAAAATGCCTGTTCCTACTACCCAGAGGGCAGTTCGAATGTTTTTGGGAATGGTTGGTTATTGTCGCCAATGGATCACAAACTTTTCCTTTGAAGCGAAGCCTTTACAGCGGCTGACGCGTAGGGATGTGAGTGATCCAGTACCATGGGACGAAGACTGTTTAAGGTCATTTTTGAAGCTGAGAGAAGCGTTGTGTGGCGCTCCAGCTTTGGGAATGCCAAACTACAACAAGGCATTTGCCTTATTCTGCTGTGAGAGAGAGGGTTGTGCATTGGCAGTTTTAACCCAGGTTCATGGAAATGTCCGTAGACCAGTTGCCTATTTTTTCAGCTACTTGCGTTGCCCGGATGTCTCAAATCCGTTGCTGCAACAGGTGTCAGTTTCGAAAGATGTGAGAGCATTGTAATGGGTCACCCTCTTACTGTTTATGTACCACATTCTGTTGAACTGTTGATGACTAGGACTAAAACACAGCACCTCACGAATAATAGGTGAACGCGTTATGAACAGGTCATCCTTGCTGCAGAGAATGTGACGCTGAAGAGGTGTTCTTATTTCAATCCTGCTACACTGTTGCCTATTCCAAATGTAGATGATGAAGATTGTGAGGACCATGATTGTCTCGATGTGACTGACTTGTGCACCAAACCGAGACCCGACATTGTCGATGAGCCGCTTCCAGTCTCAGATGAGACTTTCTTTGTGGACGGCTCCTGCTTAAGAGACAGTGCTGGGCGACTGAAAGCAGCGTTTGCTGTATGTACCATCACTGGAGTGGTTGAAGCCGCTTGTTTAGAAGGAGTATACTCCGCACAGGTGGCTGAACTTATTGCTTTGACCCGTGCCTGTTTGGCTGCTGACAAAATCCGTATAACGATTTATACTGATAGTCAGTATGGGCTTGGTGTCGTTCACGACTTCGGACAGCTATGGTCACAGAGAGGGTTTATGACATCTTCTGGTTCGCCCATTAGAAATGGGGATTATGTGAGGCAGTTGTTAGAAGCGTTGCAATGTCCAGAGGAAATCGCAGTTGTTAAGTGTTCGGCACACACAAAGGGAAATGATTTTGTGTCATTAGGTAATAACTATGCAGATGAAGTTGCTCGATTTTGTGCAGAGCAGGGATGCACATTCACTGAAAGGCATATTGAGGAGAGCCAAGAAAGAACCGATTTCAACGTGATGCTAGCCATGGCTAATACATGGGAAGAACTAAAACGGGTGCAAGATGAGGTTTCTGATCAAGAACGGGATAGTTGGATGCGAGCTGGATGTGAGAAGGGAGACGTGGATATGTGGGTTTCAAATGACGGAAGAGCTGTGTTGCCGGAATGTCTGTTGAATGCAATGGCAAGACTGATACATGGTGCTGTGCATCTTGGCAGAGATGCGATGGTGCGAGTGTTTCGACAAACATGGTACAATCCAAAGTTCCGTGCAGTAGCTGAAGCTTTGTGTCAGAGATGTGTTACGTGTCAACAAATGAATGTAGGGAAAAGGACAGAAGTGACTCTGAGTCGTATTGGGAGGTCAGGTGGGCCTTTCAACAGAATGCAGTTGGATTTCATTGAGATGCCAAGATGTAATTGGTTGAGGTACATATTAGTTGTAGTATGTGTCTTTTCTAGATGGGTGGAGGCTTACCCAACTCGTAGATGTGACACACTCACCGTAGCCAAGCTACTACTGAGGGAGCTTATCCCGAGGTTCGGTTTCCCGACCTCTTTTGAATCAGACAGAGGAACGCATTTCCATAGCGAGGTTATGAAATTGCTTTGTGCGACCTTGAATGTGGACCAAAGGTTGCATTGCAGTTATCGACCAGAGGCTTCTGGGATTGTGGAACAAGTTAATGGGACTTTGAAAGCCCGAATGGCTAAAGTGTGTTCTTCGACCTCTTTGAAATGGCCAGACGCATTACCATTGGTTCTCATGAGTCTCCGTAGTGTGCCTGATAGGAGGACTGGATTGTCGCCTCATGAGATCCTCATGGGGAGAGCGATGCGCTTGCCAGCGATACCTGCCAATGCTTTGATTAACATCACTGATGATTTGATTCTCGACTACTGTAAAGGTCTGGCTGACGTAGTCTGTTCTGTGTCTCAGCAGGTGCAAGCAGCAGCTGTTCCAGCCGCAAGTGACCTGTGCCACGACTTGTGCCCAGGGGGTTGGGTACTTGTCCGTAAACACGTGAGGAAGAGTTGCCTGGATGCTTGTTGGCGTGGGCCATACCAGATAATCCTGGTAACAAATACAGCAGTGAAGTGTGGGGGATTGCCGAACTGGGTGCATGCCTCCCATACCCATAGAGTTCCAGCACCCTTGGAAGATATAGCCCCTCTCATGAATGAAAATCCAGCTGAGGTGGCAGAGCCATCTGGGAGGGCAAATCAAGCTGTAAGGGTTGCTGATGCAGTTGGTTGTGCACTAGACCGAGCCGAAAGGGGAAGTGCAAGTCGAAGCCCCGAATCTGACTCAGATGAAGAAAGTGTTGCTGTGGGTGGAGTAGAGTCAAACCCTGCCGAAGAAGATAATAGTGCACAGGGTATTCGAAGGGAGAGCAGAAGTGTCAAAGAAGCCGAAAGAGTTTGGCCCGTGGGTCAGAGACGGGTAAACTTGCGAGTGGCACCGGGAAGAGATCTTGCCCAGTTTCTGAAACGTCCGAATCAGAGGAGGCTGACGAAGAGCAAGCTCAAGGTGGCCTGAGAAAGTCGAGGAGAGCAATAGTGCCGTGTAGAAGGTACGCCTCACCAGAGTGGACATATACTGTGACTGATGCCAGGCATACCGAGCACGGAGAGGTTGAAATCCTTGACGCTAATCAGCAGTTCTCCGAATCTGAGGGTAGAAGTGTTGCTGAAAATTCCAGTACTGGAGATCGATGGGATATTGACCCTCAATATTCCGAGTCCACCGCTTCTGAGTAAAATTCGTGAACTGATTTTGGAAACCTTAGCCTTTCCGACTTTTGTTGTCATACCAGCACCTCAGGAGTTGATGACACTTCGAATTGAAATTCTGAAGGGGGTCCTGGAGCTTTTGGGACCGTATATTGTTATGGACTGATGGTGAACTTTTGTTGTATAGAAGTCTGAAAGAAGATAACCTAGACCCGAGTGGAAGAAGAACAAATTTAGGGACTTTCCATTAGATAAAACGAGAGAAGGCTAGGGAAGTCTTTTTCTGGACTGTGTAAATAAGGAACTGAAAATTGGTAGGGGTTTTCCAGCTTCAGGGTGTGGTGATTGAACTGATCTGACAAGAGACACTCGAATGAGAAAGAGACTTTCACCTGTTGTCATCAAAGTGGATTTTGAGAACTTTTCAAAAATGGCAGAAGCTGGAAATACTCACCGTAGGGCTAAATTAGTGATAGGTACGCTTTTAGGAGTAGTGATAGCTGTTATAGTAGCGGTAGTTGTAGCCTCATATATAGTGCCACACGAGCAGGAGGGGGAGGTACAGGGGACACCTACACCTACCATTTCCAGCCAAAAAGAGGTTACTGTAGGAGCTCAAAAAGCTTTGACACTTGAAGAAAGTCGTAGATTTCATGTAGACTTATCTAGGGGCGATTTCAAACTTAATGCTTATGCGAAGCTGTTGTATGAGTATGTTGATGCGATGGATGCGAAGGATTGCTATGTGTGTATGCAGTTGCCTTCTTCTGTAGATGAGGGTATTAGGTGCCATCATCTTCCACTAACATATGGGATTTCTTGTAGCTTATTGCTTAGCCTGTTTTATTAAAGGAAACAGTTTGAGTATTTCTTTTGCAAATATTATGCAGTACTTCCTGAAGTTCCGGCATTTAAGCATTTGAATAAGTATGATTATTATAAGTCAGAAGACAGACTTCGGACTTATTTCATACCGACTACGAGTTTAGACACAGCTTATGCTCATAGACATAATTTGACTTGCTTGTTGTCCGAAACTGAAAAGAAGTTTATTGGCCAGATTGAGGATAGATATAGAAAACTAACCCAGACACGAAATGCAGGAGAGAGTCCAGTAGATTGGACTGAGGAGGAGAGATTACACAGATCCAAGGGAAGTTATGGACCTATAGCATTAGATCAAGTGCAGAAGGGGAATTTGTGTGTGGGATGTCCTCAGACCTACTATGATAAGGTTTCAGTGGGACATAGTACGTGTGATCCTACCTTTACCATGGAAGATTCCGCTAAGAACTTTTTGCAAGGTCCGGTGCAGGTGATTCCAACGGTGTATTTTGTGTGCGGAAAGAATGCATATGTGAGATTGCCTGCGAATTGGTATGGTACATGCTACTTGGCTATCATTTTTCCGAAGATTTACCATACAGAGGATTTAAATCTGTTGGAGACAGGACATCATTCAATAGTACGAAGGGCTGCAAGTGCAGGTGCAGTGATTGGTGATATCTTTGGAGCAATGATACCAGGTTTGGGAGTGATCTTGAACGATGTGAAAATAAGAAAGTTGGCGACTGTGGTTGATGAATTGTCAATGAACACTGCGAGATCATTGTTGTTGGTTGATGGGGAGATGTTATCGATAAGAACGATGGTTTTGCAAAATCGACTTGCTTTAGATGTGTTATTGGCAAAAGAGGGCGGAGTATGTAAATTGTTGAAAGTTCAGGAGTGTTGTACGTATATTCCAGACAATAGCAATGATCTGGAGAGATATATAGATAACATCACGACGATTCATCAAGAGATTACGGAGTTGACTGAAGAGAATGTGTGGGAGAAGATTGGTAAAGGATTTGGTCGTATTGGAGGTTGGTTTGCAGACTTGGGAAAGGGATTCCTCTGATTTGTACTGAAGCCACTAGTTATTGCTGTGGTTTGTGTGATCTGCTTATGGGGACTCGTAAGGGCCTATAAGTGGTACAGGGGAAATAAGGTTGAGCGAGCTCTCAGGGCAAATGAGACGAATGGCGAGACTGCAGGACAGTCAATATCAGAACCTTAAGAGGATGGAGGGTTTCCGACAGAGTAGAATGGCTACTACCACTGTTTAGGTTGGTTCTTTCCCCAAAGGGAATGAGGTTGAGATGGTGTGATGACAATTTGTCATCAAAGGGGGGAACTGATAGAGCGCCATGTGATTCGGAGATTTGTAGGGGTGCATCATATTCACTGTTAGTCGGCACCAGCATATAATCAATGTATATTTAGAAGCGTCATATAAATGTATTTGCTATAATCATGTAACATAGAAGTGTTAGAATGTAATAACGTTTTGTGAAGTTTAACGCTGCAAGTTATCGTGAATGTACTCATTATAACGTAGCTGATTAGGTTTCACAATCAATGTAATGCAAATTAAATGTGTGTCATGTTAGAGTTAAAGTGTAGGTTGCTTATTTACATGATGGTAATGTTGAGTTAATGCCTAGAATGTGAGTTCGTAGTGTGTTTAATTTCGTAAGGCCTAACCGCATATGTAGAAGAGAAGGCCTGTTTATTTCTTATTTTAGCTATGTAGTAGGCCTGTAGGGTTTTCTTGGTTAAGGTTTGAGTTGCGGCGAAGTGTAAAACTCAAGATGCGAAGAGTTTTTCTTTTTCGTTCCCATGTTTCTGTTGCAGGTGCAAGGACATTTAGCTTGTTAGTGAGAATAAGTCTTTGTTTTAGGAGTTGAGATACGGTGTGGAGCCAACAGGGGAGTGCATTGGAATGTGCAACTGTAACTCTTGGGATGGAAGGTGCCTGGGACCCAAGGACGAGCTAATGGACGATGGAAGATGGACAGCTGTGGATGGAAATTTACTGGAGGAAGACCTGGCTGAAGAGGGGTGTCAAAGGGCGTGTTCTGTATTTTTGGGTTTTTGTATTAGGGACAGTGCCCCGGGGGTAGAGCAGACGAGGCTTAGATGGGAAGCTAGAAGGAGCATCGAAGAACGAGCTCTCACTAAGTGAAGACTTCTTAGGGAGTTTCACTTCTGACACCTTTTTCCAGTGATTCTCCTGCATGGGAGGGAATGCTAAGTAGCAATGCCACTTTAGAATAGAGTAGGGACAGAAAGACTTTGACTGATGATTCCCGGTATTGACATCAGTATTTCGATTTTCTATCTGATGCTTTTAGAATCTGTAATTCTTTTCATTTTTAGTCGAATGCGAATTCTTCGTAGGTTAGCTTTTGTGTTAGTGCCCATTTATCTTTTGTGCCTTGTACTAAGGTGCCTTTATGTTCAGATGTTTTTGCTCATAATAAAATCTCGGAAATTTTAGATCTTGAGTCCTTAGTCTTTTAATGATGTCAACCTGTGGTAGTTATCTGTTGATAATTGTGTTTATTCCCTCTACGCTATTTGGCAAGTAAAAAGATCCTGGCGACCTGAAAAGGGTTCTTGTAGATAATTGGGTAGACAAGAATCCGGCCCTATCACAATATATGCTTTCTAAGGAAAATAACCGATTGCATCACAGTGTACTGTGCTACGCAAAAGCAGGGAGGAGAGAAGAGAGGACTGGGAATACAAAGCAGCCCTGGCAATTGAGCCAAGACGGCCGCGTGGGGGGTGGGGCGGTGGGGGAGGAGGAGCTGGGGTGCACGTGGAAAACACTGCTGCTGCAAAACCTGAGCCCTGGTAACAAAAACGGCCCCCCAGGTGTCCAAATGGCCCCTACTCTGGTGGCCCACCAGAGAAACGCCCGGCGCCTGCTGCAGCCATTTCGGCCCTGAGGGGGACATTGATTGGGAGGGGTAATGAGTAGAAGTAAGATGGACAAAACAACAAGCAGCATCCATTTTTATAAAATGGTGTCTCCACGAAAAAGTGGCAAAACCAGACTACATTTGTTAACACACTTCTAAACCTCCAAAATAATTGTTTCAAGAGCAACATTATCAATTAATCAGTTATGAATATATCCATTCTAAAAATCAATAGTATTCAAACATATTTTGTCAGCCGAAATTGCACATTTATTAAAAGCTTCCACAGCATTTAGTATTTTACACATAGACTGCTGGACAGTTGGGGCTCACAATTCTCACGGGTGAGGGAGGTGGGGGGTTTCGCGCGGGGGTTATCGCGCAGGTGTTACCGCGGGGGGGGTAAAATAACAAATAAAAATAAAACTTACCTGATCCCGGTAGCCAATTGGCTATCCTGTAGCCAATCACAACGATGGAATGGCAACGTTGTGATTGCTTCTGAGTCCCGCATAAGCACCCAGCCGGGCACCTCTAGGGAGGCCATTTTATCTATGTAGGCTGCATATACATAGAGAAAATGTAGAGTGCGCATGACTGCTTTGGTCGGCCCCAGGGCCGACCAAAGCAGTCAGGGTACTCAGAATGGTGCAAGCCACTCCTCCCTAACCCATACCCAACCAGGCATATCCTCTCGCCGCCCCCACCAGGCATACCCCTGCATTCTGCTTTCTCGCAGCACGAGAAGCAGAAAATAAAATGGTATTTAAAATACCATTTTATTTTCTGCTTCTCGCACTGCGAGAAAACAGTGAGGCGGCGCTCCTCCGCCCTAATGGAGGAGCCGCCCCTGCTGGAGCTACACAGGGCAAAAAGGAAGATCTTCCTGTAGTCATACTGAAGCCATCTAATGCCTTCAGCTTGGCTATTCCTGTGATCATGGACTGTAACACGATGTGACGTGTGGGAAAGAACACACATGAGGGCCCGGTGTCCGCATCAATTTATCAACTAGGAAACCTGTTTACTCTGTGGCATTTTAGTTAACGTGAGAGTTTAAGGGGGAGTACACATTACTTCAGAAACGAGGGCACGGCAGAGGGGAGGGCCGGTGGCCTTTGTACATGAATTACTCTGCTCTGTGGTCGCTCTGGGCACAGCAGCATTTTCCAAATGCATTATTTAAAAGCTGTAATCGAGCCCGGATCAGAAATCCATCAATCCGGTGACTGCTGGCAGCTTGGAGCTGGCGTTGTATTCCATCATGCAGAGACTCCATCTCGAAGGAAAAAGTACCACAAGCAGATGCATCTTTTACTGACTGTATGAGAACAGCGTGAGCAAGGATGTAGTGATGGCAACTTCTCAGGCCTGCGCCCTTGTCCTATTTTTACGATCCCTGTTGTTGATGTTCCTTTTGGTATTTCGCATTTTTTGACCCATTAGGTGATTTTTCCCCTTTGTTTGTTGCTTTTCTGTTGATATAAGAGCCTGTAAGAGTTTTTTTCTAAATGTGCTTTTCAATACACAAGCCACTACTAATTTAGGTCGCGTTATTTCTTTACTGTGCATCTGGTTTGTGTAAAATGAGAGCGTCTCACTGTTTAACCGCCAACATCAGGGGAGAGGATGTGGTCCGTCGGCTAGACTGCCGACTTTGGTGCTAGAAACCAGGGGGCAGATTTACGTTCCCTGGCGCATCCCTGCAAATCAGCAGGGATGCGGCAGGGAAGATGCGTCACGCAAGTTTGCCCTTACGCTGCCGCAGATGCGCCGCATTTAAAATGCGGTGCATCGTGGCGCAAGGACAAGCAGATGCGTGACGCATCTGCCGGGGTAAGGTTGGCACAGTGCTGAAGTTGTGTCGCAAGCGCGACGCAACTCCAGCACTGTTCCAATCTGCCCTATCCCTAACATGGTGCGTCACGCCTTACGCCGGCTTGAAGCAGGCGTAAGGATTTGATGCACCAGCGTCGGAAAAGTGACTGCGTAAAATCTTGTAGATTTCACTGCGTCACTTTTCCGAGGCTTTTTTCCGAAGTAACGCCCACCCTGCATACATTAAACCTGACGCGGGTTTAATGTGGCGCAGGGCTTTACAACGTGACGCATCTCCCTAGATGCGTCACGTTGTAAATCTGTCGCAGCATGGCGCTAGCTTTGCGTCGTCGCTGCGTCACAAAAGTGACGCAACAGCGGCGCAAAAGTGGCGCACAGGGCTTGTAAATCTGCCCCTTAATCTTCCCGTACCTGAAAGTGTAACGTAACTGGTGCTCATGTAAAGCGCTCCAATACCTTCGGGGCGAGTTCGCGCTATATAAATCTGCCACAAAAAAAAACATCGAGAACACTGTCCTGACTGCAATAAGCTCATATGTATGGACAGCTAATGCTCTTTTGTCTTTACTGTGTATCGGAGTCTACCAATGCAAACATTCAGACCTGCCAACACCCACGATGCACCGTGTGCAGTGATGAGGAGAGTGAATGAATCAGTGGCAGGAAAGACGAGCTGGGAACCGCTGCAGAGAGGGGCTTCCCGCTCATCTTCCGAGGCGCTGAGCAGCCAAAGACTATTAAGGGGTGTGAAACACCCCACAACATCGACCCCAGCCTCAGCAAGTTTTGCTTTTGTGTTATTTTTGAGTTGGGACTTTGGTGGCAGAGGTGCTGAATTGGATCTTGGGTAGTTCTCGGCATGAGGCCCCACCTCTTGCAACGACTCTCCCACTCTTCACCGAGTGATTTTGTTAGGTCAAACATTCGAGACCACTTGTATATACTTTAGTATATACTTATATGTGTATGCACTTTGTGAGCCCTGGAGATCAGCCCTAGGACTTGTGTGCTTCCTCTTAGGGACTTTTTTTCTGTTCAACTGCCTCTATTTAACTGGTAAAATACCAGAATTGCTTTCTGCTTCTTCAACTACCTCTATTTAACTGTCTTGATAGAAAACGACCAGTAGAGGTCCGTAAAATACCAGAATTTCTTTCTGCGGAGGGACTTTCTTTAAAAAAAATTCTGGCAACTGCCTCTATTTAACTTCTTTTTTTTTTTAAGAATCTTTTTATTAAACCAATGTCAGATACAGTATACAGCACAGTTTGGGCATCATTTGGAAATACATACATTGAATATGTACAGTATTATGATCACATATTTCAACAGTTAAATGTAAAAATGTAAATTTGATACTTGTATAGCGCACTACTCACCCGCCAGGGTCTCAAGGCGCTTGTACGAATACCGCTGTGGAACCCATCCTGGCTTTCCCTGTGAGGCGTCCACTCCTGGGCACCCCCAAGGTGGAGGCCAGGCATCCTTAGCGTTGTGGGGGCTGTTGTGGAGATTAAGCAAGCTATTGCTCAGAGTTGCAGAGTGGGACTCCATGATTGGAATAGGCACCGAGCGAAAATTATCAGGTCCGTGGAATTTATGCACCCAAGACCCACCGAGGCGGGGAATTGAACCCTGGTCCCGGGCTAGACCTCTGCATCAGGGTCTGCCACTCTAATCATTGAGCCACACTTCTCCACAGTTGTTCCGATCTCACCAAATTGACCCCAACAAACCCTAACAGCCCCCATCTCTATTTAATTTTCTTGATAGAAAACGACCAGCAGAGGTCAGTAAAATTCCAGAATCACTTTAGCATGCTCTAGATTCCAGTCCATAGAAATTGTCTTCCATGAGCACCTGTAGACAATAATATTTTTTCAATTCTTGTATTTTCAGTGATATGACCACGAAGGCCCTGTTTTTATGTTAAAAACAGAGCTTTGGATTATACCGTTTCCTGCAGAACAGAAATATTTCTCTCCATGTGTTCCCATACCTGGCGTGCCATGCAGTTTGATGCTTACCTTTCCTCCATGTTAAAGAACAGTAGATGTTTCAGCACTCAGGCTAATGTGCTGCATAGCTCAATACATATAAGGTCCCAGAGGCGAGAACAATTGCATTGCAATTGCTTGTTTTTGCAAGTTGCCAGGTCAAAAACATGATATTTGTAATTGAGACCCTGTTTGAATGTTAACACTTCGATTACTTATGTGTACCCTTATTACTCCATTTCCTCTTAATCACCCCAGTTGTTACGTAATTAGGTGTGCCAAATCCTGGACTGAGTGTCTGAAAAGTTTCAGCATTCTGCCCATGATCTCCTTGTGTTTGCTTTGTTCGTCCTAAATTGGCAGGGTATGCCCAGATGTGGGTCCCTTGTTCACTTTGCAACTGGATTCAAGCTAGCTTTGCTGATGAGGGGTGTTACCCAGAAACCAGTCCCAGGATGCTTGTTTCCGGTCCAGAGTAGACCTGGCTGGGCAGGTTGGGCTGGACTGTTTCCACGAGGCACCGGGTGAAGACTGATTTGCATATGGCTGGGTCTGAACAGGGGTGGCGAAGTGAGCTAAAGAACGACGATGGATTCAGCCCAGATCTGTGACTGGAGGTGAGTGTCTGAAAAGTTTCAGTGCTCTGCCCATCATCTCCCTGTGTTTGCTTAATCTTGGGCTCCAGCACCCCGCTCGCTATCTAATTGAAATACGTTTGAACTCCTCTCCATCCAGGTATGCATTTAACTGTCATCATCTATGCAAAAACCTGCTGAGTCCATTACTAAACCAGCTCAACAGATCACAGTTTAAGCTAGGCACAAACTAGGGAGGTTGGTATGGTTGTTAGGAAAGGGATGTGATGGAAGAGCTGGAATACTAAGATTACCAGTAATTGTTTCAAGGTCTTTTTAACTGCAGGACATTCACCACAGAGGCAATGGTAGCACCAATGCTAGCCCAGCAGCAAATCCCCGGCCTAACAGTTTCCTGTGCTGATCTTTCTCCTGCACACCTTTTAAGGTCTGTTTTGATAGTAGAGTTGCCACCAGACCTCACATGATCAACAGAAAAAAGTACTTTAAGTAACACTACTCAGAGAGGGGAAAACATATAGTCAACACAACAGAACTGGGTTGGTTATGGTGACAAGTCAGTGGTCTTTAGACCAAATCTGTTTATTATGAAAAGTCATGACAAAGGAAGTAGGCCTGACTTACTTATTGTGAAAAGCAGTGACGTAATACAGGCCCCCGCAGCCACTGCAGTGCTGGGGAGCCCCCAAGCTCTAGGCCCCCCTCCCCTCAGCACAGTACTCTGGCAGGACAGCCCCTGATTGAGTCCAGAGGGGCGCCCCCCATGTACCTTGCAGGAGGGCCCCCTCAAGTTTCGTTACACCAATGGTGAAAAGCATATGTTAAAGACAGCAGGCATTTAAGGGATTGTCATAAAACTCTGTTAAAGCATATAGAGAGACATCTTGTTAGACAGAATCTCACAGATTACTATAGAAGGGAAATGTTTTGTGCGTATTATCCCTTGTGACAAACCATCTGGGAAGAATATTTGCACTTTCAGAATCCTTGTTATGCCATTTTTGGAAAGTTTGTGTAGTAGTTTGCCAACCATAATGTTATGACTACTGAGAGAGGGGTTTTGGTTCCGTTAAAATTTTGATTCTCTTGTGTTCATATTTTGATTGATGCTCAGTACAGCAGGGATGAGTTTGCAATGGTGACAAGCCATTGATCAAGGAAATAGGCCTGATCTATTTATTATGAAAAGTCACAACAAAACATATGTTAAAGCCAATATGCATTTAAGGGAGGAAAAAGTGAGATTAAACTTGTAAATAAGTATTTACATTTTGTTACTGGGAATCTCACAGATCACCATACTATGGAAGAGTTTAGTGTTGGTTACCTTTGTGAGAAACCCTCTATTGGTTACCCTAGTGAGAAACACCCTACGACATAGTTTTAGGAAGTTGTGTGTGCGTTGCCAACTTTAATTTTGTACAGATTTGTCATTTTATGATTGTTGCCTTTTGGCAAAAAGCAAAGCTTATACAAAATACAGTAGGTCTGGGTTGTTATGGTGACAAGCCAGTGATAAAGCATGTAGCCTTGATTGGTTATTTGGAACAAGTTATGTCAGAAACGATAGATCTAATCTTCCTAATATGAAGATTTATGACAAACCCAGTAGGCCTGACGTATATATTGTGAAAATCATATAATAAAGCAAATAGGCTTTCAAGGGTGGATTGTAATTCCAGGATGTTAAAGTCTGTATATAGGTATGTCATTACATGGATCTTCACAGACTTCTGAAGTAAGTATGGATTTTGGTGTGGATTTCCCCATTTGATTTTCCCTCTGACAAACCCTGCGTGTGGAATATGCATTTTGATAATATTTATTTACCCTCTTAGGAAAAGTTGAAAGTAGCTTTGCCACCTATAATTTTGTGTATATTTATAATTTTCTGACTGTGTGCCTAAGGCTTTCCTTCTGAGAAAGCTTATGTAAAAACAGTAGACCTGAGTTGGTTATGGTGGCAACCCAAAGAGGAAGCCTACATGCCTTATTGGTTCTTTGGGGAAAATAATGTCACTGCATTTGGTTTTCTTTATTTATTAGGATAAGTTACTTAAAGGGTAGTAGGCATGACAAATTTATTGCGAAATGCATTCATTAAAAAGAATATGCGCTTCAGGGTGGTTTGCTATTACACTGAATTGAAGGCTGTAGAATGTTACATGAAGTCTCATAGATTACTGGAGCAAGCAAGGGTAACCACTTCTGAAAAATAGATGGTATTGAAGATTTGCAATGGAATAAATCTAGTTAGACCATTTTCAGTCGGGTTATGTATTGTTTTGCCAACTCTATTGTTGTATATATTTGTTACGTTATGACTGTATGGCTGATGGTTGCCACCTTATGTGCAGCACAGGAGGCATTCAGTTGATTTTGGTGACAAGCCAAATGATAAAGTCACTATGTCTGATTTGTTCATTGGGTAACGTTATGTCAGGTGCCTTAGGTCTCATTGTTTATTATGAAAAGCTATGTGAAAATGAATAGTCCTAGCTCATTTATTAGAAAAAAAGAGGTGTTAAAGGTAATAGGCCTTTAAGAGTGGATTGTTATTGCACAGTGTTAAAGCCTGTAGAGAGTTATTGATTTGCATTGATTCTCACAGATGACTATGATAGATGTGGGGTCTGACAAAACCCGGGGGGCGGGTAGAAGATTTGTGCTACAAAAATCCTTTTTAGGCCCGCTTAGGAGGCGTTGTATATTGTCTTGTCAACTCTAATTTTGTATATATTCTACTTTTATGACTGTGTGCTTGATGGTTACCTTGTAGGAAAGCTTATCCTCAATATACAAGGCATTCTTTTGTTATGGTGATGTGGCAATGATATTTGATTACTGCACTAAGCAATGTTTCAGTGTTGCTTACTTCCTTTCAGAAATCCTGTCGGCATAAGATCTGCACTGCGATTATCCTTGCTAGACCCTCTGAGAAGGGCCTGGTAGCATTAATTGTCTGCCAGGCACTTATAATAAAAAATTGAAAGTTTAAAGTCTACATGAATGTACGCATACAGAGGGTTTTTGGTTCAATCCTCTTCTATCTGTTCGAGTCTCATTCACATTCTCTCCATGGCATCATAGTGCATGACGTAATGGATTTGCCCAATTTTGCCATTGGCTCTAGTGCCCTGTAAATAACAGCATGTTGCCTTATCACATGTACACCTCCACCTGAAAACAAGTGGGATTTAGTGTCTGGCTGGGGACCATTCATTTAGTTTTCAAGTTTTTCATTTTACAGGTCCCTTTCATTTTTTTCTTTTTTTTTCTTTTTAGGTGTCGACTAGACAGCACATGCGTGGTCTCTTCGAGACCTTTTGTTTTTTATCAGTGGGTTTAGAGATCGCCTATTGCTCAACATTCATTGGTTTAATTATAATTCTCATTTGCTTGCTTCTTATTGGTCAACTGCCATGAGCTTCCTTCCTCTTTGTCTGTTTGCCCTTCTCCTGGATCTTGGACCCATTACTTGTATCCTTTCACTGCTCATTTTTCTATGCACTACTTTTTTCTTTAGATTTAAGCACTCTATCAGAGCAATTCATTTCAGCTGGTTCCTTCGTGTACTTCTTTCCCATTTGTGTTCCTCCACTTTCCGTCTGCTCGCCCCCACCTCGACTTTCCTTTAATTGAAAGTCGTCTTGCCCACAACCTCTCTCCCTCCTTAAGTTTGTTTTCTGCGTTTGCTTGCCCCCAATCTCCCTCCCTCCATTCGTTATTCATGTTGGCTTTCTCCAAGCCATGTTCCCTCAATCTGTTGGTTCTCTGTGTTGGTTTACCCCATGTGAGAAGTTGGCCTGGTATATGCTGTCCACTAATTAAAGTGGGCACCCTGTACCAGTCCAAACCACCCTTATGGTGATTTAAGAGGTCAAAGATAACCTTAGAAAGCGATCCAAGTGGTAGCTGTGGAGATTAGCTTTCAGGCTTAGTCTTGAAGGAATGTTAAGCAGCTTGTTTTACCAGAATGCAACCTTATAGTATTGGTTAAATAAAAGGAGAAACATACAGTAGTTATAAAAATATGTATTTATTAATATAACACACTCTAAGTACGACACAGTATCTTCCAGACAAAGATACTCACAAAGCACACAATACTGTAGCACAGAACCAATAGTAAATAGCACTAATACACAGTGGGCTCCAGGGGGAGACCAAACCATATACTAAAATAGTTGTATGAGAACCATGACTCAAGTCAAGACAGTGTCTAGAGAATGTAGAATCACTGGGACCCCAAGGAACCACCCAAGGTGAGTAAGTAGGGACCCCACGGAGGACGGATGCAGTGTGGGAACACGACCGTGTGCGTCGTACAATTCTATGGGAGAGTTGCAGTTTTAAAGTTTAAGGACCCTTCTAAGTGGACTTCGAAGAAACCTCTTGGAAGTTAGGAGGTTGGAGAGCCACTCCACCCGTGGATACCATAGTACCAGAGTTACATATCCCAGGGAAGCCGGGTGCATAGGTCTCAAGTGACATTGGAAACCGCTGTTAATCTCTATGGAGTACTTCGGAGAAGAGCCACTGCTGGGAAGAAGAAAAGTGTCCAATGGATTCCAAAGGTATATTCTTGATGAAGAGTACCTGACAGCAGAGGGGACAGAGTCTGGGTCACTCAGGAGTGACCAGGGGCTCGGTAGACGAATGCCCACCGATGTTGGGTGCTTCAGGTGCATTGAGGGGGTTCTTGACTCTACAGCCACTGGGACCGGGAGACTTTGAGGACAACCAGCAGATGAATGCAAGCTGTCCCGCAAAGGATGTCGAGTACTGAGGGGTCGGTGTTCGGTTGGAGCACCAACAAGTCTTGGTAGCGGCAACCCATGCAGAAGGTCAAGGAGGGTTACGGTTTGGACCAGCAAGGTCCAGGAGACTCACCAACACAGGGGAGTCAGGGCATGTATGGAGCAACCAGAGAAGCCCAACAAAAGTAGTATTGACCCTCAAGAGAACCCACAGGCCGGAGGCACAGGAGTCGCAAGGGGACCTCAAGCAGTTTCACAAAGCAGCAGCCAACGGAGCACTCGGTGTGAGGAGGCTGGAGTTCTTTGTAGGAAATGGTGCCAGAGGTTAGGGCTACTCAGAACCCAGTGCACTTGTTTTGGAAACAACAACAAACGTATGCACTTGCAAAAGTATGCGATGCACAGGGGCACGGATATTGCAGCCCCCACGAGGGATTTTGACCTCAATCTTGGTAAGATGGCAACTCGCATCTTGCGGAATGTGGAAACCCACCTCCTGTGTTGCTGGAGCCTTCGGAGTCCGTAGGAGCTCATGAGCAGTAGACCGTTCAGTTGAGATATGGTCACTGTGATTGCAGGGGAGTGACTCCTTCACTCCAAGGAAGATATCTTCAGTTGTCCTTGATGCTCCATAGGTACTGCATGGAGCCTGTATGGTGCAAGGGCACAGAGGATGCTTCAGACTGAGAGGGAGATAAAGTCGGGCCCAAACTTCCAGCGAAGTCCAGAGTGTCCAGACGGTTACAGTTCAGTGATTTCTGGTTCAGAATCTTGTCCACGTCAAATCTAGGGTCCTACAGCCAGGTAAACCCTTTTTGTACCCACGAGAAAGGGTTGAACAGATTCTGGGGACCCTCCCAGGGGAGGGTCAGGACAGTGGGGAGGTTACTCCCATGTCCTTTGTCCAGTTTTGTGCCAGAGCAGGAACCAACGGCTCCCAGGACTGGTTTAAACTGGACTAAGCACAATGACACCAAATGTGCCCCAAGTGCAGACTTTTGATCACTGGTGAGCGAACCCACCCAGGCCTAATACACTAACTCCTGTCTGGGAGGTGGTCACACCTCCTGTCACACCTCCCTGTTACAGGATGCCTATTATTCTGCCTTCCCCTTCTCGCGCTTGGCTCAGCAGCAGGAGGGCAGAAATGTGTCTTGGGTCAGCAGCAAACATTTTGGGCTGCCCAGGACTAGAAGGCTGGTACCAGGAACACCAGGGACCTCACAAAACTCGTTTCTGAGTGGTGGAATGATACCTCCCACACCAGTTACTGGTGTGGGGGTATGATGCTACAATGTTTGATACCAAACACAATAGGGTTTCTTTCAGCGGTTTTAGAGTTGGTCATTACGTGGTCGCATAATGCCACTCTATATGTCGTAAATGGCTGTAGCACTAACAACCCGGGAGAATTAACTCCGTAGGATGCAGGGGTATCCAGCTCATGCAGTGGCACCCTCTCACTTAGAAACAAGCACCCTTCCTCCAGGATTGTCAAGGTGTGCTATAGGGGTGACTTATAGGTTTTAAGTGTAGTGACCCTTAGATATTGTAAACCTATATCTTAAGTAAGTGGTACATGCACCAGCTTACACAGGTTGCAATGGCAGGCCTGTAGGTTTCATTTTGCATGACCTCTCATGGGTGGCATAATACATGCTTCGGCCCATGGGAGGCCCTTGGGGTACCTATGCCCTGGGTACATTGGTACCATATACTAGGGACTGACAAGGGTAACCCAATATCAAATCTGTAGTGTACCTAAGACATAACATAACAGTTTAGGGAGAAAGCAGCTAGACCGGGGTCCTGATTAGCAGGATTCCAGTCAAACTAGTCAAAAACCAGCTTAGCACCAGGCAAAAAGTGGGGGTACACATGCAGAAAGATCCTACCTCCCAACATCTCATCATCTCCTTAACCCTCACTCCATCTCTTCATCCCTCCATTCATTGTCCTTGCTTCTAGTGTAAGCCAACATCTCACATAAGTGAGATTTATTGGCCTTGCCAATGCTTGTTTTTTAGAGTGTCCTGAAGATCTTTAGTCTTATCAGGCTTCTAGTTTGCTTCTCATTTCATCTGCAGTGTGATGCATCCTGTGTGCCATAATTTCTAAACTGCATGGCCATCTTGGAATGGTATTGTCTGTAGTATGTCATCGGTTTATGGTTCCAAGATGGCCACCAAATTTAGAAACATTATGTAAATTAATGTATATATACTTGGAGCAGTACAACAGTGATACACTATGCACTTTAGCATTCCAAGATTGCTGTCCAGTGCGATGTTCACTGAGTGGCCATCTTATAATGGTATTGTGTACAGTGTAGCAATGTTTTAATCCCATCAAGATAGCAAACATTGTTGCCTGTATGTGTGACAATTATGTTGGAGCTTTAAAACAACAATGCACTGTGTACAATACCCTTGCAAGACGTCTGGCCACTTTTGTACTACGAGCATATGACCACCAAGTTAAGATGGTTGCATGTTTTATTTTTCTATGTTTAATCTTGTAATTTAATTTTCCATTTAATTGTTGAGATTGAGTGCCTGTTTTATTGTGGGTGGGTAATAGGGTGAATGCAAGAATGAATCAATTGGTGGGTGAATGGATGTATGAGAGCCAGGATGAGTGACAGTGCAAGTAAGAAGACTTATTGAGAGCCTAAACTCATCAGTGACTGAAGAAACACTTTCGTATGAGCTAGACCTATTGGCATTGCCAATGATTGTTTCTTTATGATCTTAAAATGTTACATATGGCTCCTCTCCTTTCCTATCAGTTTTTTGGGATAAGGTGTTTGAAGAGCTGGTCAGCTCTTGAAACCCACAACACAAATGTGTTTGTGGACTATTTTGCACTGCTTTTTTTCTTTGTTTATTGGAGTTCCCTTGTACACCTGCTTTTTCACTTTTTATGTTTCCACCCCTCTCCTTTTTTTTAATCATTTTTCCGCCTGCACCTGCTACAGTGCACAATCCTGGAGTGCAGTGGAGGTGGAGTAATGTCAGACAAAGAGAGGATGTGGTAAAAAGTTTGTATAGGCCAGTAAGTATTCAAGTCATTCCTTCTTCATTGCTGAATACTGAAGGACAACATAGCCACAGGCATCAATACTAAAGGAAGCACTAGAGGCCTAAAGACACAAAGCACATCCACTGTGCCTAGTGACACAGACTCAAAAGAGAGTATATCACAAGAACTGACCTCATAGGTAACAAGAGAGGCCCAAAAGCCATTACATTTTCCTTTCAAGGAACACATCACATACGGCCAGTGTTGCTTGGAAAACAAACCAAAAGGTACCTTAAGGCAACAGGAGGAAGACAAGGGACCATGGCCATGAAACGCAAGTAGATCCCACCCCAAGCAAAAACGAGAGCTCAAGGTATAGACCACCTTTGCCCCCCACTCTAGGCGGTAAATGTGGGTTTCAGGGACAGGCACCTCAAATGAGAATGCCAGGACATACCCAAAATGGGAAACAGGAACCCAACAGCCCAAGGCATGTACCAAAGGCAAAATAATGGAAAAACCAGAAGCAGGCCCAATAGTCACCCATATCGCAATAGAATGGTATCCAATCCCATCTAAAGCTAAGACACAGTGGGGCATATTCTCAAGAACGTGTGATAACCATCGCAAAAGTTACTTAACGCAACCACCAACATTGTAGTCTATCGCGGGAAATTCACGCCGTGTTAACCAAGTATTCACAACACGGAGGTACCATGCGATAGCCACCAGATAACGCGTCAAATGGGCGCGTTAAAAACAACGCCACGCCGCAAAAATGCGAAACACGAACGCAAAAAAAGCTGCGATGAGGCCAAGCACGATACAAAAAGCTGCGAAGACCAGCAGCAGGCATGCAAATCCCACACGTCTGGCGGAAAAATGCACTAAAAAAGCAGAACAAGAAAAACACACCAGAAACAATCCAAAGTGCGCAGCAACATGGATGCACCCTGACCGAGCACAAAGGCCAACGCAAACCCCACAAGCCCCACAGACCACCAGCAAGGTGCAACGGGGTCGGGGAATGCCAGGGAGAAGAGGGAGAGGAAGACGGGATGCAGTCAGCAGGAAAACAAGACCAGCGTCACAGATATGACAGAACACTACCATCAACTGACCCACAATCAGACTGACTGGAATGCAGCCGGAGTGTCGAGGAAGCCAATGGAGGAGGCCAAGAGGCTCTGACATGATGTGAAAACCCAAACCAGGCACCAAGACGCCACCAACAGGAAGGCAGCAATGGTGGCAGGAGGTGGGAGTCCTGTGCCACAGGAGGAGCTGGAGGAAATGGAGGCCAGTCATCAGTGTGGAGACAGTGCACGGACGTGGGAGTACGGACACAGCCGAGAGGACCTGACAACAACAACAGGGTGAGTAACGACCAGGGACTGGGGGGACAGGGTTGATGGGCGCAATGACACGCGATGTGTAGCACACTGCACAACCACAATGACCCTGGACCTTGTCCCTGAACCCCGTGGCACAATGCAGCACACACACATAGCAATCACAGCTCATCCCATGACAAAATGGCACCAAGTGCAACACCAACACTGCAAATCAGGGGATACAACTGGGTCCACACATGCGCAGAAACAGGCCACTCACATTGAACAGAGCAGGAAACTGTGAGACGCATATGTACGTGTACAACTTCACATCCGTCGCGTAGTCCAAATGTCCACTGTCCCCACTCAAATTGCCATTCCCGCCCAAACCGTCACAATGTACATTGTCACACTGTCTGCATGTCAACCAGAACAATGGGCCAACATACATGTCAACATGCATCTCCCCTTCACATTGCAGCGGGACAAAAAACACCTCCAGGGGGTCAGACCAGACAACCCAGCAGTGATGCCGGAGACGACCACCACACCTTCGACTCCGATGCCCTACAACAGCTTATGGACATCACAGGCAAACCACCCCCAGGAGCAGGGCAGCCAAGCTACATAGAGAAGACCCCAGCCGCTGCACAGACCACACAGCAGAAAGCACCAGCCACCACTGCTGGCTCCCAACACTTCACCTAGGCACACATCGCATTCCAATGCCAGGTGTCAGAATGCCAAAAGGATGTGGCCGAACAGGTGCGGGTGGGCTCAGAGCTCATGGAAGCTGAACTGAACCACATACGTGGATGTCTAAGTCCCATCAGGGACCACCTACACCCCACAAAGGAGACCCACACTGCGACAGAGACACATGCAGATGGACATTCCCAGCACAGAACCACGCCCTGGGGCACACACATATCAGTCACCCAACCACGTTGCCTCTGCGTACAACTGCCCAGTACACCCCTCTTATCGTATTGAGTAGCTGACGACAAAGCAACATGTCCAAGCTCCGACCCGCTGTCTGCGGTGACATGTCTGCATCCGCTTTACACAGCACAATGCAATGTGGTAGGGCCCTCGTGCATACAACAAGATCACAGGGACACACGCATATATCATGTTGAACTGGCTACAGGCATGTGCCCCCTGCCCCTTTATTGGCAGGGCCACATGTACAGTGACGCCTGTGCTGGATGTGTGTGGGGTGAATATAATCCAGCCAGCACTGAGTGCTTAGTGCTGGCAACAACTTGAACAATGGACACCAGTGCAATGGAAACAGAAAACACCTGCATAATAAGAGTCAACTGCTGAGTAACATGGAGGGAGCCGGAGCAAGGACAAAGCTCGCCCAACATGCAACATGCAAACAGAAGTGTCCGTGAGTTGCAGTGCACTGAGGTTGGGGCACTAGAGATGAGCACACTCATGTGAAGAAATTGCTAGAATTGTGTCCCTTCGGGTTGTTGCTGGTGCAGCTGCAGGGGGGGGTGTCACACCTGCATCATCTTCCTCATCGTCGTCCCTGGTCTCCCACACTGCCTGAGGTGACATTGCTGCGTGAGCTCTCCACAGTACATAACCAAAAAAGTAATGGAAGATGATTCGTGGTGCACTGAGTTAGTGGCACCTGGAGTGCTGAGCAGGGGAACAGGCAGAAGATGGCATCCACAACATGTGCTAGCAACTCCGTCAGTCTGCCAGTACGACCGTTTTGGCACTGACAGTTGGTGTTTGGAGTTGGTCCTGGTGGTGGTGGCGTGTGCCTCCTGCGGTGGTGCGACGTCCGGGCCAGTCAGACCTCGATTTGACGTGTGAGCCCTGGTGTGCCACAGTTGGGGCCGGAGGCAGCGGACAGCGCAGGGCCACAGACACATGGCATTGATGACCCCAAGGCCATCGCCTCAGAGGCCATCCAATATCTCAGAAGAAGGGGTCCCGGACCTGACCAGCACAGAGTTAGTGGCCCCGGATGCACAACGGCTGGTACAGGCACCCCGCCACGGGACGGTGTCTTGTGGTGCAGTCAGGTGGGCCACGTGAGCTGAGCGGGTCCTCATCAATGTCCAAGGTGTATGTGGCGGAGGGTTGCGGGGGACAGTGGAAGGTGTCCTCCAGGGCATGATGCAGAGGTTTGATGTTATCCGCGACAGCCTCATTGCCAACACCAATTAGGCATCAGCCACATGAGGATGAAAACTAACCCCTAGTCCATGGACTCAGACGCCACCAAAGTTCAACCAGAGAGTGTCCATGAATGTCGGGGAACAGACTTAGAGGCACCGGTGCTGGGAGGGAATGCAGTCTGTGTGATGCCGGTACACTGATATGAACTCCGCCATTGCTAAATCAAGACTCTGTGACCTACTGGACCACAGTGTAGGCCGGAGGCAGTGGTCAGCAGTGGCCCACAGCACAGAGTTAGTGACACTAGGGCAGTTGTCGGTAGTTTTCGATCACCTCCGTAACGATGATCCTATTCCCTCCGGACTGTAACTCGTCATCCTCTTACGCCTCTCCTTGCGTGCAATGATATGTGTTCTGCCTTTGAATGATCAATGTCCAGTTCCCATTCAGTGACCTACTCGTGCGCAGCGTAGGCCGAGGGGAGTAGTCCACGAGGCCCACAGACATGTGTGGTTGCACTGCTATGCACAGACTTGGTGGCACCACATCGAAGGGAGCATAGTGTCATAAACTCTGCCTTAAATAGTGTTCACTGCAGCAGTAGAGTACGTCAACGAGAAAGGACTAAAGCGGGCCTGTGTCATGGAGGCCATGATGGTCTGAGAGGCTGCCAGGGTCGCGGGCCTCGGGCTTGGAGCTTGCGTCCGCTCGTGGTGGGCCCTCCTTGTAACACACCAGTTTCGGCAGGTGATCAGTGTGGCCTGGCTGTGCAGGGGCGGGCCTGACGGGTTCGGGGTCCAGCGGGCCAGGTACGCAGGTACGCAGGCGCATAGGATAGCAGGCAACTCCACACATGAGGACGGCGTCAGCCTCGTGGTGTGGTGAGCGGTACCACTCTGGCAGAGACGTTGGGCTTTCCGGAAGAGGACCACGCCCAGGGCTATGTGCTTTTTATTCACACCCCTACGCTGGCCTGGCGTATGCTGGGCCATCACACTCCGCTCACGCTTATGAGGGGACGTAACAGGTAACATTTCCACGTACACCCACGCTGGCTGGGGTGACATGGTTGCGTCCACTCTCCACTACACTCCATACACCAGCAGTTTATGTCGCCATGGATATGGGTGTGTTCTGCATACTGCGGTCTGTCCAGCACATCGCCGCCACTCTTGGCATTGTTTACTTTCCCAATCATGGTTCTCCTGCCTCCTTCACACATGCCTTGTTCCCACCTCTCCCCACATTCCACTATTGTGTGGCTGAGGTGCCATGCCGTTGATGGCTCATGTTAGCGGCTTGCCCAGGTTAACATTGTAAGTTGTTCTGTTGTGTCTGGTGGGTGGGCATGTTGTTTTGCATGTTGTATGTGATTTTGTGACATGTGCATTGCCAGAGTTGTGAGTTGCATGGTTGTGGTGTTGAGGTGTGTGGGGTATTCATTTGGAACTTGCCAAGGGGCTGTGCATTTCCCTTGGTGCCATCCTGGTTGTGATGGACTGTAGGAGGATGAAGGAATCATGCACAGTGGCTGGGTAGTTGGCAACGACATTGGTGTGTGCTTTCTGTTGCGGTGATTGTGATTGTGTGCTGTGTCACCAGGGGACACAAGTAGGACATGTGTACTGTGGATTGCCCCAAACATGTGTGTGCATCCAGCTATGGCATATGGGCCTTGCTTGGTCTCCAGCCGATCCCGCGCATTGTGGTGGATGTATAGATACTGGGGTACCAGGGTGATGATGGCATCCAGGACAGGTGAGACGGACTTGGATGCGGCTGGCTGTGAGACTCTTCCGACTCTGGCGGGTGTTGGTTGGGGGTACCCGAGGCCAACAGGTGCATCATAGCCAGTAGCTTTGTGTGGGGTGGGATGTTGGTTGTCCGCTGTGTTGGTACCGTCGGCCTGTTGGGCGATGATTGTCAGGATGCAGAGGATGGTTGTCCTTTTGAGCCTGTAGTGGGCAATGACATCCTCTGGTGTTGAGTCTGTGAGGCTGGTGAGTTTCCTGTGGGTCTGCTGTCTTTGTCCGTGCTGCCTCTGTGGTGGTCCGGGGGGGTCTGGGGAGGGGGGTCCTGGGTGTGGTGGGTGTGGGTGTTGTTGCCCTATTGGGGCTCTGGGCTGCATGTTCAGTTGCCCAGTGCATCTGTTGTTCTTCATGTTTGGCTTTGGGCTGTGTTCCCTTGTCTGGTGCCGGTTTTTGTCTGACTTTACACCAGGTCAGAGCAGGTTTAGTATCCTGGTGCTACCGCGCCTTATCGCCTGTTTTGTTATCTTATCACCGATTTGGCTTGTCGTTGAGAATGTTGTGGAGTGGTGTTGTTGCGGCTTTTTGCTCGGGAACGCCTACTCTGCATCTCATTAGCGATAGATGCCAGGGTCATCCGTGGCGATGTTTTTTGAGGATTCTATCGCCGGAAAACTGGTGATATAGGCTGTTTGTACAAGCTTGTGAATGGGGTGAGCAATTTATCGCGACTTTGGAAGCGATAAAGTGCCAATAACTCGGTGATAGCTCCTTGAGAATATGGCCCAGTGTGTGTGTCAAGTACACCAGGGAAAACCCTCCGAATATTTTGAATTTTAAAGACCTCTAGAGCGTCAAGCGGACCTCACTGCAAATGTGTTTGATTTTGATGCATCTTCATCAGCTACAGTTTAAGACTTGCCCCACTGGAGGATTTTGAGACTAAGTCAGAAGATAAAAGCCTTGACTGGGACAAATCCACTTGTGCATCCGATCCATGCTCCATCATAGCTTGCGTGAAATCATGCCTAGGTCTTGGTCTACCACTTCCATAGACTCATTGGTGTTTAGAGCATTTAGGAGCTATTTTTACTTAAACAATTCATATAAATGATTCACCCTACTGGATTTGTTGTCATTTTGGTGTAATTTAAAATAAAATTAAAATGTAATCTATGTTCATAATTTAGTTTTTTATTTTTACTTTATTACTGGTTTGGTATTGCATAAATAACTTACACATCTCCGTAAATTAATCCTGCCTGCTCTGTGCCATATCTATCAGGCAGTTGAGCTCAGGTTAATTTAATAACTTTCATGGTTCGCCCTGACAATTCGTGTTATTATTATTTGAGGTGGGTGACTCCCCATTCCAAATAATAATCTACTTTCTTACAGTAATCTTATACTTGGTGGTATATCACTGGGTAGACACTTACATTTACAGCCAGATGAACTCTGCGCACATGTACACAGACACACACCCGTCTCAGCCCAAATCAACTCGAGCAGATAGTAGGTGGTTATTGGGCAAACACAAGGAGATGATGGACGGAGTGCTGAAACTCTTCAAACACTCACCCCCAGTCACAGATCTGGATTGAATCCATCATCATTCTTTAGCTCACTTTGCCACCCCAGTTCAGACACAGCTATATGCAAATCAGTCTTGACCCTGTGCCTCATGGAAACAGTCCAGCCCGAACTGCCAAGCCATGTCTTCCCTGGACCACTGTAATCAAGCATGCCACTGGAATCAAGCTATCCTGACTGAAGAGGGGTGAAACCCCGAAACCAGTCTTAGGATGCTTGTTTCCAGTCCAGGGAGGACCTGGCTTGGCAGTTTGGGCTGGAGTATTCCCATGAGGCACCGGGTCAAGACTGATTTGCGTATGGCTAGGTTCAAACTGGAATTGCATGGTGAGCAAAAAAAACGATGGATTTAGGCCCAGATCTCTGTACTGGGGTTGAATGTATGACATTGTTCTGCATTCTGTCCATCATCTGTTGTTTTTGCATTAGGAGTTGCTGGGCAGATAACTGAAGATGTATCCCAACCATCAGAGACTGCAGCTGGAACTTGGAGACCACAGCACTGCAGTGGGGCAATTCCCCACCCTTGTGGCTGCTACAAATGAAATTAGCAGAGCACAGTGTCTGTGCAGCTCTTGGAGCAGCAGAAACAGTGTCACTGGAGCCCTGCTGAGCACCCAGGTCACTGCCAAAGGAATAATTTCTGACCCCCAGGGACTCGGGTCCAGCGGTGAGTGGGGGAGCACTATGTAACTACATAACCAGAAGGTGTCAACACCCAAGCAGTCTCTCAAGGGGCAGGCATAGATACCTCCATAGCTCCTCATGGGAGGACATCAGCCAGTCTTACTCCTTTTGCAGGTGAGAGGGGGCCCCCAAAGTCTACATGCCAGCATGCAGGGTGCCCCTGAAGTCGCCAGAACAGTTTTCATGGGCAGCACCACTTCTCCAGGGCTGGCCAGGTGCCTCGTGGCTCCGTCAGTATGAATCTAGAGGTGCAGAAAGGGGGTTGGCATGTTAAGGTCCAATGCAGGGGGGCTGTTCAGTGCTCACGAGCTTGGTGTGTCCCAGTAAAGCCCCCTACTCGTAATTGGCATCCATGGGGGTTGGAGGAAGGTCCCCACCAGCACTACCTCACAATCCAGCACTCAGCTTGCTGTGATGCATCATAATAAATGCAGTGCAAGATAACACTTTCTTCTGTGTCAGGCTTTAATTTTTCACCCTTGTTGGTGTGAGGCAGTGCGCTCCCACCCCCCTCCTATTTGAAAAGGCTCCCTTGAGCTAACAAGCAGACGAGCTCTGGTTGATGCACCTGTGCCCAGCGAGTGGTACTGAGACCTGAGAAGACTTTGGGCAGCATCTCCAGCACCCCCCCAAAAAGTGTTGCTCTTTACTGCAGAAGGACAATTATCCTCAAACACGTGTCTAGAGATACAGGGCACTGGCTGCACCAACAAGGGTGAAAAACTAAAGCCTGACACCGAAGAAAGTGTTATCATGCACTGCATTTATTATGATGCATTGGGGCAAACTGAGTGCTGGAGTGTGAGGCAGTGTGCGCCCACCCCCCTTCTATTTGAAAAGGCTCCCTTGAGCTAAAGAGCTGACGAGCTCTGGTTGATGCACCTGCGCCCAGCAAGTGGTACTGAGACCTGAGAAGACGTTGGGCAGCATCTCCAGCACCCCCCAAAAAAGTGTTGCTCTCTACTGAAGAAGGACAACTATCCTGAAACACGTGTCTAGAGATACACAGAACTGGCTGCACCAACAAGGGTGAAAAACTAAAGCCTGACACCGAAGAAAGTGTTATCATGCACTGCATTTATTATGCTGCATTGGGGCAAACTGAGTGCTGGAGTGTGAGGCAGTGTGCGCCCACCCCCCTCCAATGTTGTATGCTAGCCTTCCCCGGCCGGCCCTGCTTGCCCTAGACCTATTGCCCTGCTGGTCTTGGAGTCGAAGACTGCGGAGGAGTTATCATCAAATACATCTGCTGTGGTTTGGCCATGGAACTGGGTAGAGTACCGGGCTTGGATGGATTGCCATTTGAGTTCTATGCTACTTATAGCCTAGTTGAGATGTAAAAATCAGCCTGCAATGCCTGAGTGCTGCCCCCCACAACAAAGAAAGCCTTA
This sequence comes from Triturus cristatus, assembly GCF_964204655.1. Taxonomy (NCBI): domain Eukaryota; kingdom Metazoa; phylum Chordata; class Amphibia; order Caudata; family Salamandridae; genus Triturus; species Triturus cristatus. Next base: position 775,136,605 of record NC_140591.1, on the reverse strand, counting down.
ATTGTTTCCCTTATTAAACCGGGCCACACTTCGCAGGAGTTGGCATCATACCGGCCCCTCTCCATGCTCAATGTTGACTACAAAGTATTGAGCTGGGTGCTGGCAACATGACTCTTACCCCATATGCAGCAATTTATACACACTGACCAGACGGGCTTCATCCCTGTGAGGTCACAGCGTTCAATATCAGATGGGTGAAGGCACTGTAACTTGCTGCTGGCGCTCTTGATTAGAGTATCATACAAACTATAGACCTTGAGGAAATATTTACATCCAGATTATTTCCACACTTTATCACGGTCACATATATCCGAGTGATTAATCATCTTTTTTCTGAACCCATATGTAAGTGGTTGAGGACTAACTTGTAGCTTTTTGTTATTTTGTTGAATTCTCTAGAGGAGACAACTCAAATTATCTTGACTAGTTTTCTGGGTATGACTTTTATTTTATAATGAGCTCGCACTATTAGGATTGACTGTAGGTTTACCTCCACAGTACGCAATACACAGATTGTTGGCATTTGTCTTGAAGTCGAGTAAGAAGGAGGCAAGTTATTGATTCAAATGGATTTTATTATTTGGATGTAAGGTTTTCTAACACTAGGGGTTGCACTATGTGTCATTGAATCGAGGGCACCAAGGGTGTTTGATTTTTAATATTCTTAATATTTTCAGTATGTGGAAGTGACATTATTGTATGGTATTTCAAGCCAGTCACCTGTAGTTGTTTTATTGTAAGCAGGCGATAAATATGTCCACTGGATGTATTGATTAGTTTGTTTGTGTCAGTATTTACAACGCCAAATCCTGAGGATGGTCTTGGGGACCTATTGGGCCATTGAAGACCGAAACGTTGACATCACACCCTTATTGACTTGAAACATTACAAATTGGTCTTTGTTATATACCATTTATGTGAACATTGAATGATTGATTTTTGTGATTAACGATGATTTCTACACTGTGTTAGGTAAAAGGAGTGACTGCACTTCCATCAGACCCTTTTTACAGTCTAGAGAGTCCAAGGGATTGTCTGGTAGTGCCATTGTTGCTTTTGATTATATGTATATACTGCCTGTATATAGGATGTGGGTTATTTAAATAATGAGTATAACATAAATCTAATGGACTGAATGTAAATGAAGTAAAAGCATTTGTATTTTGGAATACGTCTGTGACTGTAATTCTCAATTTTGTGATTAATTACTCAGATCACATATGTGACCGTGATAAAGCGTGGAAATAATCTGGATGTAAATAATTTCTCAAGGGATGTAGGTTGTATGAGATAATTGTCTTACCCAGTGCCTAGGGGAAAATTGGGTTGCACTATTCTGTTAATAGAGCTCTTGATGAGAGAGCAGCGGTACAAACTGTTGGCATCAAGAAGATATTTGATAGCCTCGGTTTGGACTACCTATATGCTGTGCTGCACCGCATGGGTTCCTAACATGGGTGCTGCTGTTATATGCGATACCCACTGCGAGGGTTAGAACGGTAGGAGTGATTTCGAACTCATATGCAGTGGGACGGGGTAGGTGTCATGGCTGTCCCTTGTCCCCGTTGTTATTCGCCCTAGCGGTGGAGCCGTTGATGAGTAGAGAAAATGAAGATGTATATTATAATGGCATTATGCATCGGGCGTTCTTCACCATATTGCATTATGTGCCAATGACATGTTTTTTTTCCTTCGAGATTACGGACAGAGTGACAAGACTCTTAAAGGAGTTTGGTGCTAAGTTGGGTCTACACATGAACTGGTGAAAAACCAGTCTGTACCCCATGCGAGAGACACCAGAAGTCCCACCCTTGCTTGGAGAGTTACAACGGGAGGCTGCCACATATCTAAGAGTGCAGTTGTACCGAACTGAGACCACCTTACTGGATGGTACCTTTGGCAGGCGCTCTGCAGATCGTTGCACTTCTGAAAAATTCTCTCTATTTCTGTGGCAGGGCAAACAACGATCACCAAGTTGGTAGCCCTGCCCCAGCTCTTAGACTATTTTGCCACACTTCCTGTCGTGATCCCTCATTCCAAATTCAAGGAGATGCACTCCATGCTTACAGGTATCATCTGGGTGACGGGCCACCCTAGTGAAGCTTCAGCGTCCAGTTCAGGATCAAGAGCCGGCTGCCCCTGAATTTGAGGCATACTATCTGGCAGACCCGTTACATTGGATGTCCGCATGGGTAGATGCTGAACTACGGGCTGTCCCATTTGTGGAGAAGGGCATGCTAGCACTGCCCTGGTTAACGCAGTTAACGCAGCTCCTGCTGGAGCCTAAAATGTTCTGGGCAGAGCCCTGTAGGCTGCAGCCAGTGGTCAAGCACTGCTGAGTGAGATACTTACAGAACTTGGGTGTGGCCATCCCCTATGCCCCTGCTTTGCCCCTCTGGTGGCTAGCATGCTTTCTACCAGAGGACACGGCTCACCGATTGGGAGAGTAAACTCTAGGGCTGGTGACACTCGGCAATCTGTATGATCCGGATTTCTGCGGCCCTTTAGGGACCTGCAGATGACTTACGATTTTCCCGCTAGTCACTTCCTCTTCCACGGCACAGTCACTGTGCTACTGCAGCAACAATGACGACGGGGCAGCGAAAGCCACCTTCCGTACAGGGCTGCCATGTCTTGTGAACATCCTAGGGTACGTGAAGAATGCACTTCCCAAGTCCTGGGGTGTGTCCCCGTTGAAAGTGTGTCACGTGTCGAATAACAGTGTGTATGGACATAGGACTGAGGAGTTGTAAACGTAAAAATGGTGAAAGGACTAATGGTGTTATCTAGTTTAGGAGAAAAAAAACGGCCGGGAGTACCCAATCCGTCATCGCTAACGAGTAAAGTGTTAGGAGGAGTGTGTACAGAGAACCGTAAAGTGATCATGAAAGATGTCAAAGGTACACTGGTGATGGAACACTTGTGAGCAGAAATGTCATTAATAAGGGATGTTTGTAAATCGATCTAGGTCGAGGATAAAATATACGATAACTGGCAAGTGGCGTGCATTAGAGGGTTGGTGATTGTTAGTGAATCAGTGGTTGATCATATGAGTTATGATATTCAAAGTTCATATGGCAATACAGACATGAGGAATAAGTACTTATGTAAACAATTATAGATAACATGAAAATTCAGTGCGATCATTTAAACCATCCGGTTTCATCGAGTTTAAAAAATAAATCCAGTGGTTTTCTCTTTGCAACATAAAGTTGCGATTGTCTCTCCCTTCTTTCTTTGTGACAGTTTCCAAAACACAAAATTTTAGTTGACTAACGTTATGTCCAACTTCCAAAAAGTGTTGAGCGACTGATGATTTTTGTTGTTTGGTCCTGATGTTGGATTTATGCTCATTGAGTCTTATTTTCATTTTTCTTTCGGTTTGTCCAACATAAATTTTGCCACAGGGGCATTTGAGCATGTAGATGACGTTAGATGTGTCACAGGTTGCCGTTGTTCTCAATTTGATTTTATGCCCTTTCATAGGGTGTGTAATATAATCGCCTTTTATGATGTTGTTACAGTTGTTACAATTCAAGCAAGGGATGGTTCCTTTGAATGGAGGTTGTGTGACACACTTTCAACGTCTCTCTCCTAACATTTAAACTCGTCCCAATACGATCGTAGACGCGAACAGCCACACACGGACCACACGGACGACACGATGAGGCGTTAAGCACCCGGTAAGAGCACTTCACACGTTTTCACTCGTACGTTTCATAGCAGTTTTCTACCGTCTGTAACCTACTCCTTGGGTAATATTCCTTAGGGTACCTTCTTTATGAACAGCACTATATATCCCGCCGACACGGAGCTGTATACACGCGATGATTCACCCCTCGTAATAAGCGAGTTACTCACATCCCCTTGATCTTTTCACCATCTTTATTAACCCGCTTTTCATCTTACATCGTTCATTTAACTAACACCACTCTGTGTAAATAAATGCCACGCTACTCATGGATCCTACATTCATTCATCCTCTTTACCATTTGTAGATCTCCCCCGATGAAGGGTCATGCCGAAATGCATTGGGAGCTTGCAACTTATGTCAATGTTCACCGTGACGTGTTTGAAATGAACGCCACTAAAAATGACGAATAAAGTTTTTTCAAATTGATGAAATTTCAACTTTAATTATTTGAATAACATTGGAAACCTCCTTGAGAGGACCACACCTGTGCCCGAGGGACACACCCCAGGACTTGGGAAGTGCATTCTTCACGTTTCTACTCACTTACTTTCGGAAAGCGAGACCTTGGAGCACGAAACAACCGATTAACAACCAAACGACTACCACGCAGTGCGTGTACTATATACCTTGTTCTGCTTCTGAACATCCTAGGGTAGACACAAAGCTGTCACAGGCCTGTATGCAGCCTTCCCGGAGGACACAGGCATTCCCCATACTGCCCTCAAACACGCCTGGGTTGCAGATACCGGCACTCCTATCGTGGACACGGACTGGGTTAAAAAAATCCTACCTGAGATGCCCTGGGTTTCCCAAAATGCTCATTACAAATTAATGAATTTTTACTACCTACGTACAGCGTACCTCACTCCTGCAAGGATTAAACAATTAGTTGATAAAACGTGTGGGCCTGCAGGTTTCCAAAAGGGCAGAGGAGTTGCAGAAATGGGCAGAGTATGAGGGTGAGATCTTGCTCCGAGAGACCAAGAGGTGACAGTGCTCACTTGAGGTAGCCCGTGCATGGAATACTTCACTGATAGAATATCGATTCCCAAAATATCCTCATACACAAATATCGATGCAAATATATAATTTACTCCCCAAACGTTACCCCTAAAAAACAAAACACACACACACAATATAACAATAAACACTTACCATGAATATTTATTAATTGATACATTTATATTAATAATCAAATAATGATTATTTAATAAGACATACATTACTTTCCGCCCTCTACACCAATAAACACCACAACCCACACCTAAAAATCATCACACAATTTCCATAACTAATTTTACATTAATAAATTATTATCAATTAACACCAATGTATTAATTAATTCAAGAGAATTTACTTCCCACCCTTTACCACTATAAACCCCACAACTTACATCAAAACTTAATTACACAATTGCCATATTTTAGCTTCAATTAATTAATTAGCATGAACTAACAAACAAGTATTAATTAATTATAAATAAATTACTTCCCACCCTATTCTCCTATAAACTCCACCATCCACTCCTAAAAAAATTACACAATTAACATAATTAATTACAAATGAATTAATTAATAATAATTAAAATCCAAGTAATAAATATTCAATAATAAAATAACACCCACAATTAACACAATAAAATATAAATTAAATACATATTAATAAATTAAAAATATGAAGACATTTATTATAATTAAATTACTTCCCACCCTATTCCCCTGTAAACCTACAACCCGCTCCTAAGAAAATGACACAATTGCCAATTAATTAATTAATAATAATTAACAGCCAATTAATTAATAATTAATAATTAATTAATTCCCACAGTTAACACTGTAAAATCTTAATTAAATAAATACGAATGCATAAAAATTATAATTAATTTATTATAATTAAATCACTTCCCACCCCATTCCCCTATAAACCCACAACCCGCTTGCAGTAATCAGAGACCACGCTGGAGATTTTAAGTCAACGTAGGTTTATTCAGGTAGCAGGTAAGCAGGTAAACAGGTAGATGAAATCCATGTATAATCCCACAGCAACCCCACCGGGAGCAGCAGCCTGCTAGCTGCTCAGCCCCATTCACCAACTGTCACTCCTCATCCAGTCACCCAAGCATTCCACACATAGTCCACACACCCAACATTCCACTCAGAACACTCACACAGGCTGAGCAGACAGGGAAACATGGGAGAGGCAATCCATATCATCAGGATACTACACCGCTCCTAAAAAAAGGACACAATTAAGATAATTGCAAATTAATTTGAAACATATTTAACAACTAATTAATAAATAATTAATATAAATTAATTCTCACAATTAACACTATAAAATCTAAATTAAATAAATACTAATACATAAAAAATAATAATTAATTTATTATAATTAAATTACTTCCCACCCTATTCCCCTATAAACCCGCAACCCACTACAGAACTTAAAAATGCAACATTTTATTAAGATAAAATTAATAACTACTAAAAATCTAAAACACATATTAAAAAACAAAACAAATTCTTATACAAAAAATAGATCACATACTTTTAAAATACATACTAAAATATATAAAACGAATTAAAACATCGATATTTTAAACAACTATATTATTGCAAACAATATTAACAACTTCGATATTTCTAAAAATGATATTTCTTACCCGCAAGCCGATATTCTTGACCACGATATTCTTCCTGTCGATATTTCTGTATCACGATATTTAAAACTCGATATTTGTGTATGTCGACATTTTAAACTCGATATTCTGTCTGTGCACCGCATGGAATGAGTTAATAGAGGAACTGTGGCCTGAGACAGAGGGCTCAAAGACTGCTTCCACTGCAAATGCCCAGAGAAAATGTAGGACGTAAGAAATGAGCCATGCGGCTGCTCACTTTTGAGTAGATGATAAGATTGCTATCTTCAGACCAAGCTTTGAGGGCGGGGGAGAGGGATGATTGTGTTAACTGGTTGTTCTGTAGTGCGTTTTTCATAGTATGTTGCATCACCAATTTGCCTTCTCCTATGACCAACCTCCTTTGTGACTTCAGAATGTTTTACCCACTGATTTGTCACTGATTTTTTATTGTGAATGTCATGACACCGCCAAGGAAATATGTTGGCAAAAAAACAGGAGGTGGTAGTTCCAGATCTGGAATGTCCTTTCAGCTTGTACACACTCTCAAACTTGCAATTTGAAAGGTATTCACTAACTCCTCTCCAATCCCTTCCTACCATAAAATAGATCATTAATTTACTCCTGACAAGGCCGGGTTTATAAACTTTTTCTGGTGTGGGAGGAAACCCTAGGCCACCAAAAAGGTTGGGGGTTGGGAAAGAAGTTTCCCCCCTTTGGGAAAAAAGAAAAATGTTCTAACAAGTGAAATTTTGCTAAGGGGCAAAAAGGGATAATTGGTAAAAATGTATTAAAAGATCTAGAATCCTTGGACCTAAGGGTTTTAAATGGCTTTTAAATGCACCCCGCATGGACTTACCACGCACTTGGTAATAAATCCAGATTGACTATTCAGTAGTGTCTCTTTTTCTATTTCAAAAGATTTCATTTTACCGGATTGCAGGGCTAAATGGGAGTGATCATAGTCAACAAATAATAGAGTTAAAATGAAACTTTGTGAGACATGAACATGACCCAGGCAGATCGGTGCAGCGCTATGGCCACACCAGGGCTCTTTCCCGGGAGGGAGCACACTGGCTGTGGGAGATGGGCTTACAGGACATCTGGGGGGCCCAACATCCCCAAGCCCGGGATTACATTTTCTACTCACATGCCCATAAGACATATGGCTATCTTGATTATTTCTTGCGGACGATAGAGATTAAGAGTTTGGTTAAGGCAAAAGATATTGAGCCGAGATCCTTATCAGATCACACAGCGGTATCTCTAAGCCTTGATCTGCCCCTGGTGCAGCAAGTCCCGTGTCCGTGGAGAAGCAGAGGTTCATTAAGCTTCCAAGAGGTATTGGTTATCTATTAGAAAGGGGGGAATGAACCACATAAGTTTTAATACCAGAGACTCAGAACTTTTTTGCCACAGAGATCCTCAACGACACGTTCACAGACTGCGGTGCATGTAGTCTCCACTTAGTGTGGTACGGTGGATAGCGTCATCATCGGATCTTGTCACTTGAGTGTCTGATTATACAAGTGACATCAAATACTCCACCAGGAGGGAGACTGTTTGGATATTGACAGCGGTGAGTGGATTAAAATTATCTCCTATCCTGTAGGTGAATCTTTATTGGGGGAAATAATAGGATAGGGACGAGTCTAAAAACATAGCAGTGTTTATTGGATGAGTCACTGGTCCATGACCCATAGTGGTCGGGTCGACATGTTGTGGCCTAGAACTGCCCCTACAATGGACTTTGTCAGGACCAAAGAAATACAGATGGAGGCCTTATACTTCAGCGCTTCCCGAATAGTGTGTTATTAGTGAGTGGGAGCACTCACCTGTCTTCGTCAGTGAGTACACTATGCTCCAGACGGAAGGTGATTATAGGTACCATCTTTAGGCCTATAACTGTGATAAAAACAAAAGAAATTTAAATACTTCAGAGGCCTGACACGGTGCAGCGTGTTACCCAAGCAATAGCCAACTTCCAAGTAATTAATGACTCTGCCGAGAACCCCGTACCCACTCTATGGGAAACCCTTAACGTCGTTATCCAGGAGGAATTGATTGCTATACTCTGCAGTGAAAAGAGAGAGCCTACAAAAGAAAGTCCAAGAACTGAAACGTATCCACAAACCTACGGGAGCCCCCAGGGTCTGGTGGCAGCTAAATGTGGCGCGTGTGCAGTTAGCTACTACACTCTTTCTATGTGGGGGGGATAAGTGTGGGCAATTATTAGCCAACAGACTCCGAGCACAATGGCAGTCTGCGGGGGTGGATATCCTCCTAGCTTCGAACCGTACTGACATCACAGAGGACGGCCCCATTGTGACTCCTTTCTGGGACTATTTTGAGACGCTTTACTCCGCAAAGGAACCGGACCTGGATGGTCCTGGCATCTACTTCCAAGGGACTCATACTCCTCGCTTGACAGCTGACCAAGCAGACGTCTAGACCCCTGATCCGTGTGGAGGAGGTAATCTCTGCCATTGCTAAACAGGAACCCCTCAAATCTCTAGGATCAGATGGCCCTGTTTTGCAAAACCATCTGCACTGCTGTCGCTCCAGTCTTAACCAGGTTCTTTAACTCCATAGCTGGCCTGGGGACTGTGACGCCTTCTATGCTGAATGCAAAAACAACAATTGATGGACAGAATGCAGAACAATGTCATACATTCACCCCAGTACAGAGATCTGGGCCTAAATCCATCGTTTTTTTGCTCACCATGCCGTTCCAGTTTGAACCCAGCCATATGCAAATCAGTCTTGACCCTGTACCTCATGGGAACAGTCCAGCCCGAACTGCCAAGCCAGGTCCTCCCTGGACTGGAAACAAGCATCCTAGGACCGGTTTCGGGGTTTCACCCCTCTTCAGCCAGGATAGCTTTATTCCAGTGGCATGGAGAGCAAGGGACCCACGTCTGGGCATACCCTTCCTACTCGGGGTGACAAATGCAAAAACAACAATTGATGGACAGAATGCAGAACAATGTCATACATTTACCCCAGTACAGAGATCTGGGCCTAAATCCATCGTTTTTTTGCTCACCATGCCGTTCCAGTTTGAACCCAGCCATATGCAAATCAGTCTTGACCCTGTACCTCATGGGAACAGTCCAGCCCGAACTGCCAAGCCAGGTCCTCCCTGGACTGGAAACAAGCATCCTAGGACCGGTTTCGGGGTTTCACCCCTCTTCAGCCAGGATAGCTTTATTCCAGTGGCATGGAGAGCAAGGGACCCACGTCTGGGCATACCCTTCCCACTCGGGGTGACAAATGCAAAAACAACAATTGATGGACAGAATGCAGAACAATGTCATACATTCACCCCAGTATAGAGATCTGGGCCTAAATCCATCGTTTTTTTGCTCACCATGCCGTTCCAGTTTGAACCCAGCCATATGCAAATCAGTCTTGACCCTGTACCTCATGGGAACAGTCCAGCCCGAACTGCCAAGCCAGGTCCTCCCTGGACTGGAAACAAGCATCCTAGGACCGGTTTCGGGGTTTCACCCCTCTTCAGCCAGGATAGCTTTATTCCAGTGGCATGGAGAGCAAGGGACCCACGTCTGGGCATACCCTTCCCACTCGGGGTGACAAATGCAAAAACAACAATTGATGGACAGAATGCAGAACAATGTCATACATTCACCCCAGTACAGAGATCTGGGCCTAAATCCATCGTTTTTTTGCTCACCATGCCGTTCCAGTTTGAACCCAGCCATATGCAAATCAGTCTTGACCCTGTACCTCATGGGAACAGTCCAGCCTGAACTGCCAAGCCAGGTCCTCCCTGGACTGGAAACAAGCATCCTAGGACCGGTTTCGGGGTTTCACCCCTCTTCAGCCAGGATAGCTTTATTCCAGTGGCATGGAGAGCAAGGGACCCACGTCTGGGCATACCCTTCCCACTCGGGGTGACAAATGCAAAAACAACAATTGATGGACAGAATGCAGAACAATGTCATACATTCACCCCAGTGCAGAGATCTGGGCCTAAATCCATCGTGGAGTCAAGCTATCCTGGCTGATGACGGCTGATAGCCAGAAACCGGTCCTAGGATGCTTGATTCCGGTCCAGGGAAGACATGGCTTGGCAGTTCGGGCTGGACTGTTCCCATGAGGCACAGGGTCAAGACTGATTTGCATATGGCCATGTCTAAACTGGGGTGGCGTAGTGGGCAAAAGAACGATGGATTTAACCCAGATCTCTTGACTGGGGGAGAATGTCTGCATTGTCAGCATTCCGTCCATCATTTGTTTATTGTAACGCTTTTCGCCCTAAGTGGGATGGGTATTCCCAGACGTGGGACCCGTGCTCACTACGCCACTGGAGTCAAGCTATCCTGGCTGATGACGGCTGATAGCCAGAAACCGGTCCTAGGATGCTTGATTCCGGTCCAGGGAAGACATGGCTTGGCAGTTCGGGCTGGACTGTTCCCATGAGGCACAGGGTCAAGACTGATTTGCATATGGCCATGTCTAAACTGGGGTGGCGTAGTGGGCAAAAGAACGATGGATTTAACCCAGATCTCTTGACTGGGGGAGAATGTCTGCATTGTCAGCATTCCGTCCATCATTTGTTTGTTGTAACGCTTTTCGCCCTAAGTGGGATGGGTATTCCCAGACGTGGGACCCGTGCTCACTACGCCACTGGAGTCAAGCTATCCTGGCTGATGACGGCTGATAGCCAGAAACCGGTCCTAGGATGCTTGATTCCGGTCCAGGGAAGACATGGCTTGGCAGTTCGGGCTGGACTGTTCCCATGAGGCACAGGGTCAAGACTGATTTGCATATGGCCATGTCTAAACTGGGCTGGCGTAGTGGGCAAAAGAACGATGGATTTAACCCAGATCTCTTGACTGGGGGAGAATGTCTGCATTGTCTATTCCGTCCATCATTTGTTTGTTGTAACGCCTTCTATGCTGAAAGCCTTTATTGTAGTTATTCCCAATCCTCAGAAAGACAAGAAACAATGTGGCTCATATTGACCGATATCCCTCGTGGAAATTAAATTATTCACTAGATCCTGGCACACGACTAGGCCCATATATGCCAGGCCTGATTGACCCTGACCAGGCTGCATTTGTCCCCCATCATCAGTGTAGTGACAATACTAAACAGATCATCCACCTGACAGACAAAGCCAAACGCTCTTGGAGGGAAATAATGCTCCTTGCCAGAGATGCCCAAGTGCATTGGCCCTATTTGGAGAAAACGTTCAAAAATGACCCCCAGGGTGAGGGATGCTGAAAGCAGCAAAAACAGGTCCCCAAAAATGGGGAGCGAACTTTGCCAAAGTGGCAACTGCCCAGCATACACATAGAATAAAGTCCCTGCTGTCTAGTGATTTTTTGCACCCCTTGGTGGCAGATCAGCCTAAAGAATGACACACCTGGTCCAGGAGGGGGCAGAAATGGCCACAACAAATGGCCAAATATTTTGTAGAGGACCCTTGCCCAAGGGGCTACTCCCTGACATGCAGAAATTGTAAATCCCTAGTGTCTAGTGCATTTCCACCCCAGGTGCAGATCGGCCTAAAACATGGTTTATCTAGAACTGGGGGAGGGGGACAAAGGAAAATTGTGTACCTGAGTGGGAGTGGCCTTTGCCCAAGGTGTCACTCCCTAGGAAAAAATACATAACCACTATCATCTCGGGTGTCTAGTGACTAGCGATCCCACAGTCCACAAGGAAGCTGATGGACGTTGTATTTTTCAGTTGAAAAAATCTGCAGTATCTACATGGCCCTCTGCCTTGGCCTAAGGCACTCGTCCTAGTGAATAGGGTAAGAGATATCCCTACCCTTAACAGGGCTTAACAGGGCTGTACCATCAGGTGCCCGAATGTCTGATATCGCAAATGTTTGTCATATGTTTATATGTCTCTCTGTATGTTCGAAAACGTTTTTCACATATGGTGATGTCATGGTTTAAATCGGCATTGGTGGTGTTCACCACACATGGAGCAGTGTGTGAAGTTCCAAACACTGCATGACATTGTGCAATGCATTTGCCTTCTAAATGAGGCCCTTGGGCTCCCTAAGGTCCACTTGTCTTTGTTTTTTGAAGAATAAACCGCTCTGTTTTTTTCCTTTTCTCTTTCTCTACCCTCTAGGTTGGAATATGAAAACATGACAGGGTGAGCAATACTTCGGTACTATTGACCTTGTGCTTCACCACTATTGATTGCTACATATAATCAAATTCTCACTATACACAGCCTGCCCTGAGTAAAGGTAGGGTATCTATTTTGTTCTTGGTCTCGAAGAAATGTCACGGATCCCTCCTGGACCAACAAGGCGTGAAACATCTCAACTTGATGTTGTATACATCACATTTTAGATAGTCATGCTTCATAACCTTTCGTTGACCATCTACACCCCATTGTTTTTAACCCTACCAAAGGGAACCTTGAATAAACATTTCCTTTGTCACCCTCTAGGTACTTTTAGATCACTTTCACATTTCACCACAGTTTTCCACTATCTCCACACACCAGCATGCACCATCACGGCTGAAATAAAAAGTTCTCCGCTAAAGAGCTCTCTCCCGGGGCCCATGGGGCATTGCACAACCTGCCCCACAAGGAGCAAAAGCCCGATGATGAAGCATGACATCCATATGGGTGTGTGGGAGCTACACTTCCTGATAAGGAAGACACCCTCAAAGTAGTATACTCCAACCTTTGACTATCCCATTCTCCTTATAGGAACAGCCACCCATTTCTGTTGATATATATATATACTTTATTAGCTTGCATGGACCCAACAGTGAAATGTGCAGAGACAAGCTAAATTTTCTCAGACAGAATTCAGTGGCCACACGTTTTAGCTACTACACTGCAAAGGGAACCTGCATCGGTATGTTTCAGCTGAGGTGGAGAATCATGCACCACTTCAAAAGGTTATCAATTGTTATCAGGGAGACTGTACCTTGTCACAGAAGCTGCCTTGGCAAGAACATAAAACATTACCCAAAATCGCAAGGAAACCCTCCTCAACTTGGTGGTGCACTCGAGATACTAAAGTGAGGTGTGGAGGTAATGTCCAGTGCCCCGTGCTGAGTCTAGGCATGAGTCGTAATAGTCCTTTATGCTGAGGTACTAAATTTGATTCCTCTGCTTATCCGTCGAAATCCCTGTGCTTTGACTATTTTCCTGAAAAGGTACTATATCCTAAAAATTGCCGGATGTGGGTGAATTATTACTGCGCTGTGAATGATCTTACAAAAGACATTGTAACTTTGAAACTGCCAGTTGGTACTTGGTTTCTCCTACGCCAGCGGACGCTCACTATTCTAGGGATGTAGACTCCAGTGAGCAACAAATACAGTTTACATACTTGAGATTCAAATGTTCATACCTCTGTAACTGCAACTAATTTACAGGGGTTTACAGTACTAAGATCAGTGAGCCCTCAATTAACTCCCTCTGCCACAATCTCTATGCCAGAAGGTAAGGCCAAGGCACTCATTGAGGTCTTATGGATTCAACTACAAGCACAGGCAGACTTTTCCTATATTGACAGGGTCAGGGATAAAGGGGCTCACATAGACAGTGCAGATGTTGGTTGCTGCTGGTACTACTGCCTAGCAGGTATACAACTTATTTTCCTCAGGTGACAGAATCATCTCCGCAGCTCCCTAAGGTCTTGAGGCATTTGAACTGCACAATGAGAAGGTTAAAGGCCAGCAACCCTTTCTCCCAGAAGACAGGGCACTCCTCCTACTCCAGGTAGCCTAGCAGTGCTTCCAGCAGTAACAATTGCCCAAGACTCAGTTCCCAGTTTGATTGGAGGACAACTATCAGCCAACTCTGTTGCACAACTTCTTCATTGGTAGATGAGGATTCCTGAGACAAAATAGTGGTTAAGATGGCCAGTATTTGTCACCCTCGCTGACCAATCAGCTCTCTGGCATAAGGATCTCCTCCAATCAAACACTGCTATGAACAGCAGATGCCAGCATCATGGACACCATAACTCTTCATAAGAGGGTTCAAATGATTTCAAGTATAAATATCTATTCAGAACCAGTCAGCAGACCAAATCCTTTGTGTGGTAGAACTTGCTAGAAGAGGGAGTAGAGCAATGATTGCTAGCACAAGAACTGCAGACAACTACAAAAGGTAGGGATCTGACATCCTCGGCTACAACACACTGCAACCCTATGCAGCAAGTCACTGAGGGAAGAGAAGGAACGCAAAGGTGCAGGCTTCTGGATACGTTTAGACTAAGGATTCCTTGCAGAAAGCTCACCTCCATTTTGTATTACTAACTGTAAACACTCTGAGATGCCAAAATGGATTCCCTCCTACACCCTTTCAGACGTGCACACAGACTCCATGCTTATGCTATGCCATTGCATGCAGTCTACATACACCTTTGACCCCTGACACAAATGGGAGTGAAAGATCCCTATTAAGGGACACTGGCAGTATCTTTTTATGCTGGGACCTTATGAATCTGACACAAGTAAATAAAGGCTTGGTCCTTCACTATAAATTACACTGCCACCTCTTCCAGTCCTTCAAAACCCGGGTAGGGTCCATTCCCATTTATTCCCATTTCCGTAAAGCTTTGAAAACGTTCCTTTTCTCTCAGGCGTACTCCTGCTAATCCCTTCGGGCTGCCTCTGTAACTGCTGCTCTTGCTATCAGCGCCAGGAAGCCGCTTGGCCGCAGTGCGCTTAATCAAATACTTTTTTCATTTCATTTCATTTCATTTCATTAGGGAGGGCAATAGCAACTTTCTCAAAGAGAGGGCCTTTGGTTGCATACCATGATCTCAGACCCCGGTTTGTTATATGTACTTTGATGATTATTGGGCTGCTTGGGGAAAATCGAAAACACAGCAATTGCTTAACAAGTATTCAAATATTTGAATGTTGGGAGCTCCGGGCTTCTAAGGTCTGGTAGAAACCTGGAGCACCAACATTCCAATGTTGTCCTTCACAGCTGTTGCTGTGAACAAAGCCTTCACAGAGCCCAAGGGGATTTCAATCCCCTCGGACTCCTTGAGGCCTTTGTTTTATTAGTTAGAACATTCTGCCCTCTAGTGGCGGAATGTTTTAATAGCCTCAATAGCCCACCTCACCGGGGCGATACCAGCTTTAAAGGCCTGCTCCCTGGTTGAAAGCCCTCGCTGCGCTGGAGCGGGCCTTTAATGGCTGGTATCAGAGGCGCAACTAGATCCAAATTTCGGGGGGGCTAAGAAAAAATTTCGGGGGGGGGGGCTGAATCTTTAAGTAATAGGCAGAGTGGAGCTGCAGGGGCTCTTAGAAGGGGTGAAACAACAGCAAGGCCTCATTAACATGCAAATGGTCTTTTAAAGACCTGTGAAGTGCTCGGGTGCGGCTGTGTGATTGCCCGGGAAGCTGTCTCATCCCGGGCTGCCACACACGACGGAGGGGCTGAATCCCTTTGAGTCCAATGAGTGTTGCGCGCCTGGCTGGCATAGCACGCTATGGCGGGCTATAAGGCTATAATACTTCATAGAGCAGCGCAGCATGCTATCAATAGTCATGCAGGAGACTTTCCATTCCAACAGTTTCAAAGAGGAACGCAGGAACAGAAAATATATAACTATTGAAATGCTTGAAGGAAACACAGAACTTCTCAAAGACGTTTTAGGTGCTTTCTGTGCAGGTACAGTGAGTGACTAACTCATCTCCTGGGGGAATGTTCCAAGGGATGCCCGCGGGGGTGCATGTACTTACTGTGTGCTCCCTCTTTGTAGCAGACAGTGTGCCCCCTGACAGCTTCTTGCGCACGCGTCTGTAATACAATGCAGGTGCAAAGGCAAAGTGTTTCAACATTTGTGTGGGGACATGGCCTCATGCAAATGTGAGAACATTCCCCCAGGATCACGCCATCATTACATGTGCGTTGACGTGATTTGTATTAAAGAAGGGACCATGCAAGTGTCTGCAGTCCCTTCTTTAAAAACAAAGGGGCAGATTTACAATAACTGGCGCATCCCTGCATATCAGCAGGGATGCGCCAGTTATATTGCGTCACGGCAGACACCTCTTGCGCCACCATGGATGCGCCACATTTACAATGCGGCGCACCATGGGGCAAGAATAGACAGATGCGTGACACATCTTCTGCAAAGGTGACGCATTGCAGGAGTCGTGTTGCAAGTGCGACGCAGCTCCAGCAAGGCTCGGGGTGCCCCTATGCCTAACATGCTGCGTCAATCCTTACGCCTGCTTCAAGTAGGCGCAGGGTTTTGACGCAGCATGGCCATAAAAGTGACTGAGTGAAATCTTGTAGATTTCACTCAGCCACTTTTAGGAGGCATTCCTGCGCCGGACCGCCCCCCCCCCCCCCCCCCTGCGCCGGAACGCCCACATGTGGCGCAGGGCTTTACAACGTGACACATCTCCCTAGATGCGTCACGTTGTAAATACCCCGCAACGTGAAGCAACAGCGGCGCAAATGTGGCATACGGGGCTTGTAAATCTGCCCCAAAGTGTCCTGCATTGTAAAAAAAAAAACAGGCACCCAAGTCTGTTGTGTCCATTTGGGGCCCTTCTGATAATACGGCCAGTGGAGCCAAAAGATAAACAGTGATCTGATGGAGAGTGCCAGTACAGAGCACTGATGCAGCCGGGATTTCTCTACAGATTGAGCTGCAGCCTTATGTACGTGGCCCAGTCTCGGTCTTGGCAAATATTGACAGACTGAAATAAATAATAGGAGGTTAATGATGTCTCCAGAAACTTTCCAGGAAAGGGAGCAGATCATTTTGAAAGCACATACGACTTTATAATTTTTGTCAAACACTTATGTTTAGTACAGAGTTGCAAAATCTCCGGTTGTTTCTGCCCCTTTAGCACAAAATAATATTTGCCTAAAATCCCAAAACAGCGAATTGATGCATTTTTATAGCCTCTCATCTTGTCAAATTTCCAAAGCAGAGACCATACAAAGAAGAAATTAAAACAAGTGTGATAAATATGCCTCCCTCATATGATATTTTTACAAGACATAGGGCCAGATGTACAATGAGAATTAGGATGCGCAAATGGGTTTGCGACCCGTTTGCGCATGCTAATTCTGATAGGGCCATGTACAAACACTATTTTGCGACTCGCAAATAATTTGTGACCCGCAAAATAGTGTTTTGTTACTTGCTATTAGGAAGGGGCGTTCCCTTCATAATAGCGAGTCACAAGCCATGTACCGATGTTTTACAACCGCAATTGAGGTCGCAAAATACTTGCAAATTACCACCCTTTTCAAAAGCGTGGTAATGCAGTCGCAAATGGGAAGGGGTCCCCAGGGGACCCCTTCCACTTTGTGGCTGGCTCTGATATATTTTTTAAGGGCAGGCAGAGGTCCAAGGGACCACTAACTGCCCTTAAAAAATGAAAAAACAACGTTTCATTTTTTTTTTTAAATGCATCCCGTTTCCTTTAAGGAAAACAGTCTTCATTTTTTTTTTTAAACTGCTTTATTGACAAGCAGTCCCAGACATGGAGGTCTGCTGAGCCCAGCAGGCTACCATTCCTGGGAGGGCCAGCCATTCCCAATGGGGTTGCAAATTGCGAGTGGTTCATTAAAATTCATGAGCCTCACATTTTGCGACCCCTTTGGGAATCACAATCAGTTTCTCTGACACTGTTGTACATTCCAAATTGCGACTCACAATTTGCGACTCACATTTGAGCGCAAATTGCGACTCGGAATTTGGATAGGTCGTATATCTGGCCCATAGAGAATACATTATGGTAAAAATGTATATTTTTAAGTAATCGTTTTTGTCTAAATAAGACACATGCACGAGAATCAATTCCTTATGAGAATAAGGGATTGTGGTTCTTTACCGAAAATGTATTTTCTTCACCAGCAACACAAGGCCCTTTTAAACACACATCTGACCTGCTATTTTGTGAAACTGTGTGTGTTTGCGTGAACTGTATGCAAATGACCAATTTGTGTGAATTTTATGGGTTTTTTGTTCGTAGATGCCGATTGTGAAAGTTGTTTGTTTATATGTGACTGATTTGTTTGTCAGCAGCATGTGTTTAAGTAATGTGAGTATGTGAGTATGAATTGTGTGTGCATGCCTTTCCGTTACTATCTTTGTGGGGACTACAGTGTGATTACACACATATGCTCTGGGGCCTTGGCTGCACTGTGGTGACCTGAACGCAAGTCATCATAGGGAAGTGTCATCTATTGGGACGGAGGTGTCCTCCACGTGGTAATGGACATGCACCTATATCCTGAGTGCCCCAACTGTATTGATGTCTGGGTCCTAATGCGGATTTTGTTGTCATTAGCAAACACAGATCATATGTGTGTGCCAAGACATAAGCCTGTCTCACTCATTGTGGTCTTGTTGGAGGGGGACCCAAAATGCTACTCTCATAGTGGTGAAAGGCTACTGCCTTTACCAGGAGTTAAGCTGCACGAGTGCAGTGGTGGCAACATACTGTGTAGTGATCAGGATGAGTGAACAGGTCCTTTGTACCTTTGTCACTAGAGTGAGGCCTACAGGCTCATTCATTTAAAGTTCCGCAGCTGTGTGCTTAACTCACCCTTGGCCTACATCGGCTTGTTGTGTAGTATTGCACAGTCCATGTGTGATGGGCATGTGCTGGGTGTATATGTGCCTGTGAATTTTACAATACATGGCTAATGCAGTATTATGTAGTGTGTGTGTATTATATGCTTGTGCTGGGTGTATGTGTGCCTAAGAGTGGTACAAAATATGAAGGATGCAGTGCTGTGCAGTGCGCGATTGGTATATGCATGCACTGGATGTATGAGTGCCTGTGTGTGGTGCAATAAATGAAGGATGTAGTGCATTGCCTGTATGCTGTATTCATGTGCTGGAAGGATGTGAGCCTTTGAAGGGTACATTCCATGGCTGAATCTGGATTCTATTTTTGGAGACCCAGAGCTGCATGGTGAAACATGAGGAGAAGATGTAGAAGAATGCCATAGTCTGATTTGTGTATTGCTGCACTCCTGTATGCTGGGTGGGACACACTGGAAAAGAGAATCATAAAGAGTAGGGCTGAGGCTGTGGGCTAGCCTTTAGATATACGCATATCACTATGGCTGATATCCATGTGTTAACTCTAAGCACACCTATGGCCTATGTCGTGGAGCTATCAACTTTGGAGTTACTCCTGCTGTGACAGAGGGAGAGAGGGCAGAGAAGTGGGCGCTTCAAAAGGAAGCAGACCCTCAACACTAAACTTCAAAGACTCAGACTCTAAATCACATTTTGTGTCTGGAAATGGACTATAAGAAGGGGAGCTTAAGACCCCAAAAATTGTCAACTATCAGGCAAGGAGAAGGTGCTCCGCAAGACCTCTACCTGTGACCACGACTGGGAGGGGGGGGGGGTCAAAGCTTGCGAGTTTCCCAGCAGGGTAAGAGGACATCACCCAGGGTATCCAAGACCACCTGCCTGGGGGACGGGTGCACCAGTATCTGCCTGCGTACCAAGACAAGTGTGCCCTGTGAGTAAGAGAAGAGCATTAGGGGAGCAAGGTAAGGGGGAATCCTGTTGAGTAGACTCTCTTAGCAAGGTGTGAGGAGACGTCTGCTGCATCAATCGAGTTGCTGCTGTGCCGGAAAAAGTAGTCGACCCTCTTATGCCAGGGAGGGCCACCATGAAGTGAACCGGGATCGTTGCTGTCCCAAACAGGTTATCGCCCATGTGCAGTGAGAGATCGACAATCTTGTATACCAGGCAGGGCCTCTGTGGACAGGGTGCTGTGCTGAGTGGGCTGTAGCCCATGTGCAGTGATGAGCTGGCAACCCCGTACATCAGGAGGGGTCACCATGAAGGAATCTCCGGTCACTGCAGAGGGGATGTGGTCCGTCGGCTAGACTGCCGACTTTGGTGCTGGAAACCAGGGTTCGAGCCTCGGGGTCACGCCCACATCCTGTGATTCTGGGCAAATCACTTAATCTCCCCGTGCCTGAATGTGTAACGTAACCGGTGCTCATGTAAAGCCCTCCAATACCTTCACGCGATATAAATCTGCAAATAAAAATAAACTGCAGTTGAACAATGGCGTGTGAGGAACTCAAAGAGTGACGAGCGCAGCTCATCTGAACTAACCTCTACCGCTCCAGCGCCTGCAGAGGGGGCACCCTTAGGAACTCCGGTCACTCCAATCCGGCGGTTGGTGTAAGACTGATTTTGGGCCAGTCGGCCCCGGGGGAACACGTTTGCTAGAGAGCTGTTCAGTACCGGAACACTTTGACTTTAAGCCAGAGCGGAACTCTTGAGGGTCCATCTGCTAGTGGAGCTTACCCTGGATGTTTCCTAAAGTGAATGGGGAATAACCACTATCACTCAAGTGAGGAGAGAGTGGGGCACAGGGAACTACTTAACAAACACTAGAGCGATTGGACCAAAGGGAGGTTGTAGAAATTGTTTGCAAATGTCGTATCTCCCTTTGGGCAAATAAAATACTTGTTTTTTCATAAAATTTAGTATTTGGCTGGACAGTAACTTATTGCTGCTGCTGCTTGTATTTTGAGTTGTGCGCTTGTGTTCACCCCTGTATCTACTTCCCCGCGACATAGCCTAGGCCTACTCGGACCACGCTATTCCTGAGAGCACTTGGCCCAGTTGTTCAGGATCAAGAGCGGATCGGGCCCAGGACATAAGGAGTGAAAGGCCTCAAACCCCACAGCTGGGCCAGTAACCCCTGCTTACCTGTGGCCCATCAAGCGGGGTTCTGACATCATCTAATGATAGAAAATTACTTCAGGACATCTGTGTCACTTTTTAAAACTGGTAAAAAATCCGCTTTGTGAGGGTAAGTTTTTCATCAAGTGCATTTGCACTATTGCCCAGTTCTACTCCTGTACACAGGAGGCAGTACTGCAGCCTTAGGAACACTTATGGCTTTAGATATGCTTTTGTAATCTGATCTCAAAGCAAGTACTAGAAAGGACTGCTCTTTCAAAGGAAAAGTAGCATTGCCTTCAGCCATTAAATTAATCTTTTAAAATGTGCAGTTAAGAGCTATTTTTATTTGCTTATGTCAGTCCTAGTATGCAGACTAGAATGTTGTTCCTGTAACTTTATTGTTTTAGGGCTGTGTTCTTGTAGACATCCCCAATCATTCCGTCATTTTGTATATGAACAACCTATATCATAATAAAACTGGTCAGATTCTTAAAAGGTGCTTTCAAATGATTGCTTACTATGTAGTTACAATACAATATAGTTCATTTTTAATACAATATTGTTTTCAGAGGCTTTCATACGGTTGGTACTTTTGTTAGTACACTAGCCCATGCTTACAAAATGGGTGGCTACTGCAAAATTATACTTCAGTATCTGCAACGAGAGAATCACAGCATCACATTGAGTTTGCCTGTAATACGCTATTGTTGCATGATGTGCATAAAGGAGTCCTGGAATCATGAGATTACTGAGCAGAATTCTGGATTTGACCCACATGCCAGAGATAAAATGATATCAACCATAATAATAATAATGAGTTATTTATATGGGTTTCCTAATGCAGCTTTTACATGTGAGGGTGCTGCACATAAGAGGTGTTCCAGTTATCCACAGCGCTGCCACTCACTCCTTTGCTATGTGGCAGTCAGTGCAGATGAGAGGTGGTGATCTCTGGGTTTCCTCTGGGCTTCAACAAGCACTGATGCTCTGGGATGCCCCGAAACTGAAGGTATCTGCACTACAGGGCAGCAGCTTGGGTATTTATAGCCACAGGACAAAGGGCAGCAGCACTACTAGAAAAGGCGGGGCCGGCATCATTCACGATGATGATATGGCGGTTCTGCCGGACACCGACGACCTAGGAGGCGGGCCTGTCACGCACAACAGTGACGCAACATGCGCGCCTCCATCGCGATTGGTCATCGCCCAATAGGTCGTGACCCGGAAGTGAAATTATTCACTTCCGGGTCACGCTGGTGTCCACCACCAGGCCGGCTAGAATCGGTCTGGGGGCGATTGAGGGCCATAAAAGGCTGGGGAGCAGAGGAATCTTCCTCTTTGCCTTCTGCGCTACCCAGAGCAACCTCGCTAGGAGGCTGCGATTTAATTTCTTATGGTCAGGCAGCTATGTTAGCATGTTTTCTTTGCTAGTTGATGAAAGAGAAAGAGAGGAAGCTAAGAAACAGAAGGACTGGATGCTCCCGAGAGAATGGGCAAGTGAGTTGTTAAGATTCAGGGTGGTTGAGAACTTGAACAACTGGATTAGGGGTTTTTCAGTATTCATGGCAGTAATGGCTGAACGTTTTCCTAACATACAGGCAGAGATGGCATGTTACCAGAACCACATTACTATGGCTCATGACAAATATGGGGGAGGGGGTTGGAAGCAGTATGACATAGACTTCAGGAGGGCTAAGTCATCTGACCCTGCACTCTCTTGGAACCAGGTCGATACGATCTCTTGGTTGGATCAGTTTGTTGCACCACAGTCCAATCATCAGTTTAGTACAGCGCAAGCTAATAACAGGGGACAGACAGCCCCAGCATTTCATCCTTATCAGCCCTTTCGGCCTGCCCAAAACACAGGCCCTGCCCATAGCTCAGGTGGTGGCGGAGGGCGGAAATGAACTTGTTGGGATTTTAATAGGAGGACATGCACTAGGGCACCAGGCACATGTAAGTTCAAACATGCCTGCTCTATCTGTGCTAACCCAGCACACCCAGTGTCCAAGTGTCTCAAGAATTCAAGGGATAATGGCAAGAGAAAGCAGGAATGATTGTAGGGTACACCAAGTTACACACTCACCCATTGGCATAACGGCTATGACCCCGTGGCTAAACAAATACCCCTGTCATTCTACTGCTAGGACGCTGCAAGAAGATTTCGCATATGGGTTTAGGATGCCTGCACCTGATTATGTTGGGACGCCGGAATGCAAAAATCAATTGTCAGTGAGGACCAATCCAGGCGTGGCGGCAACTAAGATTGCTAAAGAATTACACCTGGGCAGAATAATGGGCCCGTTTGATCACATTCCGGTTCACAATTTTGTTTGAACTCCTTTGGGGGTGGTCCTCAAAAAAGAGGAGGGCGATTTCAGGTTTATTCATAATCTATCTGCACCTAAGAGCAACTCACTGAACGATGCCATCAGTGATGAGATTTGTAGTGTGAAATAAGCGTCATTTGCCCAGGCAGTGGAAATACTTAGGGGGCTGGGCCCTGGCGCCTTGCTGGCAAAATCTGATATTGAGTCAGCTTTTCGTTTATTACCGGTTCACCCAGAGGACTTTCACTTGATGGGATTTAAGTTTCAAGGAAAATTCTACATGGATATGTGTATGCCCATGGGTTGCTCGGTCTCCTGCGCCTATTTTGAAAAATTCAGTTCATTTTTGGAATGGGTTTTTAGACGTGTGACCGGGCATCAGTTTGTCATGCACTATCTAGATGACTTTCTTATCCTGGGGTCGGCGGGCTCTCAGAAGTGTGCGTGGGTACTGCAGGAATTCTGCATGCTCATGCAGGTTTTTGGGGTTCCCCTGGCACCGGGAAAGACAGTTGGACCAACAACAACGATAGAATTCCTAGGTATTGAGTTAGATTCAGTCCAAGGGTGTTTCCGCTTGCCGGCAGACAAGATAAAAAAATTCTGGACAACTTTACAGCAATGTGAGAGAGGGTAGGTTTTGTATCATAGGGGGCCCCTGGCCCGTTCTGGCCACACCTGAATTATGAGACCCTTGTCCTTGCCCTTCCAGCCTAATTTGTAGGCCGTATTAGGTTGACCAGTGGGTCCTGTGTTGCTATATAGTTACCCTAGGACATCCCTCTCACTTAGCCAGCATGTAGTGCTGTGTAGGCCCTTCTATTCGAAATATAGGCCTTTGTTATATTGACCATAGCTCTGCCTTTTTAGTGTATCGCAGGCTGATGGCAGGTATGACCCAACTCTGACCCAACTCAGATTCAGTTCCTCTTTCTGCGAGGCCTTCTGCCTCCAGACTGGTGGCCCCCACCCTCCACCCTACCGCTCTGTGCTCGGAATCAAAGTTCAGCATACCCTTGAAACTTCGACATACAGTAAGCTGCATCCTGGCATGGCACCTGTTTCCTGAGCAGGTTTCCCACTTTTTAAGGAAGTGGCAACCGCAGAGCGTCAAGTTAGGAGAACATTTTTAGTTCGTTGTCAGCATTGAGTGGGTGGATGACGACATGTCTGGTAAATACTGCAGACAAAGCTATTTGGGTAACTTACGTAGGTAGAAGTTGCGTGCAAAGAACCCCAAAAAACAGTATAAATAGGGAGCAGTCACAAACATCAAGCGGACTATCTCGCTGTCTGTCTGTGGGTTACGGACTGCGTAGAGTTTTCCCCAAGAGCAAAAGAAGCTCTTGCGTCTGCTTAGCATTATGTTGTATTTTACCCATATGAAATGTCCTGTTATGTTTAATCATTGTTCTCTTTATTTGTTTCTCCTTTTTTGTATTCACATAATGTAGTCATTGTAATTGCAGGAATGCTTGCTCTAGAGTAAACGTGTAAACGTGAGAGTTCCTAGGTGACAGAGTTCTTATACTCTGAAACATTTCTCCTTGGTGTAACCTATTTCTTCAATTGCACTTATAGATGCGTTCTCTTTCTCTGACAGTACAATAGTGCAGATACGGAGGGTATCATGATGAGCTCCATGTGATTATCT